>NC_043705.1:24479019-24487337 GCF_006229205.1 Suricata suricatta | reverse complement strand
GCACTCCTTTGCCAGGCAGTGTCCACCCGTAGCATTTGCCCAGTGAGGAGGCGTCACCTCCTCCAACAGGGGCTGCTTCCCATCTCCGAGCCTCACTCAGGGCCCAGCTAAGACAGAACCTGAGCGGGCTTGAGACCTTTTCATTGCTTCTCACTGACCCCCGTGTTGGCAGGACTCCTGGAAACCGGGAAGAATAAACCCCTCCCAATGTCAACACGAGCCACTGAAATAGCCAGTTTTCTGAGCACTGAGGCTGGCCAAGCCCTGTGCTAACACGTCATGTGGACTTTGCCAGTCAGTATGTTTTAAGCCACGTTATGGATGAATCTCTAGGTGAGGTCACTTATCTGCAACCACACGGCCGGTGGGTGTCTTCCTAGACCCAGAACCGTGCTCTGACCTCTGTGTCACACCGCTGGCTGCCCCACCCTGACCACTCCAGCCATAGGAGCAAACAGGCCATCACCCATTTGTGGTCAGCACCCCACAGAAGTTAGATTCACCCAGCCAAGCCCAGCAGGGCACCACTCCTAGCACTGAGCAGGATGTTCAAGGGCCAGGGTGCAGTGAGGGAACTCCAAGTCTGCCCTAGATCTTTTGTGGCAGCTGGTGCTCAGGGTTTCTGTTCTGAGATAAGTGAGCAAGGTGGTAAGAATGATTACATAATGAGGCTCCATTGCACTTAGCTCTGGAATCAGGGTAACAAGCCATTTAAGGACGACTCGGTGAGCTCAGCTGGTGTCTACACTTACCCTGTGGGACGTTTTACCGTTTTTTATAGCCATCCATGCCTAAGCCGTATTGTATTTCCCTTGACCTGGGACATACTTCATTCTCTGGGGTTTTGCAGCTGTGATTGCTGGTTTAGATCCAGGCCTACTATGGAGTCCACAGATTTCTCCAGAAATAACCCAGGGGTTCCTAGTTACAACAGCCCCTGGGTGAGTTAACCCAGACTAGGTTTAGAGGTCAGTGTCAAGTGTAGCCAGCAGGCAGTGTCTGGGGCTCTCTGGTGACAGAGGCTGCTCCAAGGGCAGAGCATGTGCTCTGTAGCAGAAAGAGGGCTTTTCCCTCTAAACCTGGCAAGTAGTGCCCGGCAACTGCTTGGTTGTGAAACCCCTCCCCGTGGTTGGCCCCAGGTCCCTCGGGTCCTCAGATAAACATGGACGAGGGAAATGAAGCAGGATTCACCGATTCTTAGCCTTTTGCATCCTGACCCCACCTCACAAGAATGAGGGGCTTAGGGAGACAGCTTGAACCTTGTCACCTTTATTTCCTGCAAACAAATCTCTGAGGAGGGGGAGGTGAGCCACCTGCCAAGGAAGTTAAGTGCCTCACAGGTGAGAGCATGTACTTGCCTCGGGCCTCCGGAAGAGACTGCAGTCTCGGAGGACTTCATACGCTAAGTGGCATGTCCGTGCCCATCTGCCCCATGTCTCCCCAGGCTTCCTAGACTGAGGTCATGATGCAAGGAAGCCACTTTGTCACTCCCAGTGCTGAAGCCAAGAGCAAAGCCCAGTCCCAGAAGCACCATGGGTATTGCTGGGCTTGAATAGTCCCCTCCTTCCAGGTGGAAAGGGGGCTGTGTACCTGTTCAGCCCCTCCCTGACCACCTCCCATCCCCGCCCACTCACCCCACCATTACCTAGTCTCCTGTGAAGAGGCTACTTTTGGCCCAGGAGAGTGTACCGAAAGCAAAACCTACCACTGAGAACCGAAAAAGGCCCCTTGAGATCTATTTTCCTAACTGCTGAGAGATTTAGGGCCGCTCTCTCAGCAGAACCACTATCAGCAGTCAGGAGCATGCTGGGACCTTGTACTTAGGGATCAGTTTTTTCTGTCATTAAATTGGCCCCTTGTGCTTGGCTCCCATGACAGCCAGGTGAGGCCACCCCAGTGACCCTCACTGCAGAAGCCGATGGAGTTCCTGGGCTGGGCTGACTCCTGGCACTTGGGGGGGGAAGGGTGACATGTGGGTCCACTAACCAGCCCCTTTATGGAAGCACCATGCTGATGTAGGCCCGGAGTTGCCTTCCAAGGACATAAGTCCACTCCCTGCTCACCTGGAAGTAAGATGCAAGACATTCCAAGTATTCTAGGAGCTAAGCTCACTGTGTTGGACTGAGGGGGGAGGAAAAAGTTGTATCTGTCTGGGAAAATGAGAAGATGTTGAAAATATAATGGTACGAAAGACACAGTTTAAAAAGCATCTGCTGAATACCTATTGTGCCCCATCCCTGACTCACAGATGAGGGGACTGGAGCTCAGAGAGACTCAGTGATGTGGGGACTCAGGATCCCAGACTCTTAACACCTGCCCTGCCTTACTGTACCCTCCTGACCAGGGCACCGCATTCTTCTACTAGAGTCCAGATAGTGGATGCAGGTGTGGGACACACACTGTGGTGGCCAGGGGACAGGCATCCTGCCTCACTGCCCTCTGCCCCTTGTGCTGAGCTCAGGCCCGGCCGGACACCACTGGCATTTGAGCACAGCAGGGAATGTAGGGCCTCAGCAGGATCCAGGTTGGCCAACCATGTGGCTCAGTTGTCCGGCTCGGCTGGGGCTCAGCCAGTCCCCGTGTAGGCTTCTGATGCCACTTCAGGTCCCCAGAGGGCTGGGGTGCTGTGCAAAGCTCACGGTGGCAATGAGCACAGGGAGCTTGGCAGGCTGCAGCATGGTGCCAGGGGGTTCTGGGCGGAGCCCCTGGGAAGGCTGAGAAGGTACCTTTGGCGCTCAGGACAGCCTGAATGCTGCCTTGCCAAGGAGTCCCCTGAGGAAGGGGGAGAGAAGGCAGCAGGAAATTCATCTCTGGGATTTGTCCCCTTTGGCCATTCATCCCAAGCATGATTGTAAGCCGTGAAAACCCTGAGCTGCCTGGGTAGGATTCGGTGCTTTGCCCAGCAGTGCTGTTGGAGGTCTGGTCCAGCCCCACTTGGCCCACGGGCTGGCCTGTGGCTTGCTGAGCCGAGGCAGTGTCCGGGGCACAGAGGGAGCGATAGGCTGTGTCCATTCCTCCAGGAGTCTTCTCTTCACCCAGAGAGAGAAGGGAGTGCAGAAGGGAGGACAGAGGGCCCTCCCGTTACCTGCTTCTCCGAGCGCTCAGAAGACCCCCAGCCAGTGGGCAGATGTGTGGCTGGTGGGCCCGAGACCCAGGATCCCACTCCAGGGGACAGGAGCTGGGTAGGGCTTTCCACCTTAGGCACCGTGCAGATCCCATCTGGTGACAGCTCTGTCACAGAGTCAACACGTGAACTCTGAGCCAGAGAGACCTGGGTTCAAGTGCTTTTGCATAGAAGGAAGGCAAGTAAACTCACCTGTAAAATGGGAATGACAGGAGTACCTCTTGCCTTGGCAGTCTGAGGAGATGTGCTATGTCTAAAATGCTTGGAAAATGTCTCTTCACAGTCCAGGGAGGGACAGATAGGGGAGAGATGAGGGGTTGTCTCAAGCCATATTTAACTGTGGTTTGTGGACACAGATGGTCTGAGCTGGTAGCCCCTCAGGTAGCCTCCAATCCATTATACAGACGGGAAAATCAAGGCCCGGAGAAACTTGCCAAGCCGGGGATAAAATACTTCTTTCTGGAGCTGCCCCACTCCATGGGACATCTAGGGCTTCTCCACCCACAACTCCACCTTGACCTGGTTGGCAGAAGAGGGTGCTACTATGTCACTTCCTCTCTCACATTATTAGAATGACTTTGCCATAGACCAGGCCTCCCAGAGATGAGGCCCAAACACTGACATGATTTATAACTTCATGCAACCCTCCTGCATTGCCTTCATAGGAAAGAGCGAGACCTTCAGACATGAATGATTAATCCATTAACATAAAAACACTCAAACTCTCCCACAGATCAGACAAGTAAGGATTCGTTCTCAAAACACAATAATAATCTTCCAAATCTGTTTATTACTTCAGCTTGATACTTCTGTGAATGCGCCACTTACTTAGGACATAGCTACGCTGCCTTTCACCTTGGAAATGATCCATGCTTCCCAAAGAAAACGGGCCTTTCTGTTACATATTCAAATGTTTTCACTGGAAGGTTTTGCAAATTTAAGAGAAAGTGGATGTGTTTACCCAGAATATATTAATTTCAAATGATTTTTCAGTGTGTGAATTAATACAAAGGAAGAGGGGAGATCAGGGCCAGCGGAAAACAGGTGGGTTTTGTGGCCAGCAGAAGTGTGTGTCTCCACGCCACCCCCTCAGTCTCTCACGGTGAAAAAGCAGGACTTTTTCTGATAGAGCCCCATCCAAGTGGCGGCCAGGGCCACCAGGGTCTTGGGCACCTCCATGCCCTGGGTCCTCCTCGGGTTCTGCTGTCCTGGCAGGAGGCTGGATCCAGAGCCCTGGCTTTGGTAGGAGTCGCATGTTGTGCCCAAGGTGAGCATGGGGTTCACCCGGAATGGTGGCCCCGTCATCACACACGAGGAGGACACTCTGGCTCTGAGGGCAATG
Organism: Suricata suricatta; assembly: GCF_006229205.1. NCBI lineage: Eukaryota > Metazoa > Chordata > Mammalia > Carnivora > Herpestidae > Suricata > Suricata suricatta. The sequence goes on along the minus strand of NC_043705.1, from coordinate 24,482,871 downwards.
AGTGAGCTCCATGCCGTTGATGAGATTTTGTTTTTTTCTTAAACATTCTTGTGCCAGTTTTCCAGTTAGCACGTGGGCAGGGCAGGGCAAGATGGGCTTCTCAGGGGACCTCCTTGGTGCCTTGGGGTTGTCTCCATGTCACAGGCCTCCTTTATGCAAGACAGTGAGTGAGGAAGAGCCCGGGGCCTAGAACTGTGCTCAGGGTCCCTTCGATGGCTGCTGGCCTGGCTGCGCCGCTGTTGTCTCCTCCACGCCAGTCCAGCAGGACAAACCGCAGGGGAGGCCTCAGCCTCCGGTTCACAGAGGGCGGCAGCAGCTTCCTGGCTCTGAAAGCCCGCAGTCTGTGTTCACGGTCACCTGGGTCCTGCCACCCACCAGCCTCGTCTCAGCACCCCGCCCCCAACCGCTGCCGCCCCTGAACTTGCACTGTTCCCTCCGCTGAGAATCTCTGCCCTCCTTTGCTGCCCCCCTCCTGATCCTCCAGGTGTCAGCGTAAACTCCCTCCACGGATTCGTACTGAGTCTCTCCTGCAGGCCACGCGTGGGAACACAGCAGCGAGCAGACTAAAATCTCTATCCTTGTGGGGCAAGTCAGAGGGTGCTAAGTACTAAGGAGGAGAATGGAGACTCAGAAAGGGCTAAGGAAAGTCAGATAAAAGGTAGAAATGGTAGAAAGGATGGTTAGTGAAAGCCTTACTGAAAAACTGACATCTCTGTCAACCTGGGGGGAAAGTCACCATTCCCTCCAAAGGATCTTGGTCAGAGCAGCCGCAGGGTAGAGTGGCCATCTTCTGAGACAAGAGGAGGTTGGATGAGCAGGTTTGGGGATGAAATATCAGGAGCTCATGCAGACATGATAAATGCTAACGTGTTGTGCAGCTGTTGGGTTTCTGAGTTTGAAGGTGAAGGGACATATAGGACCAAGGAGGTGCCGTCAGCTGTGTCAAATAACAGCCACTGACGGCAGGATTGGTGTGTGGGGGTCACTGGAGAAGAGCCATTTCTGTGGTGTGGTGGGGAAAGTCTGATGGGAACTGACTCGAGACTATGGAGGAGAGAAATTAGTGCCCCCGAATAGAGACCTCTCTTCAGGGTGCTTCCAAGGAGAAAAAATGGGTAGTGTCGGGGGGGAGAAGCTGGGGGAAGAGATTTGGGTGATTTTTTCCAAGGTGTAAATTAAATGCCTGTCATGGGCTGAGGAGGAGAATCATTAGAAAGGGGTAGAACGCCACAGGAGTAGGAGGGATGTGCTGGGACAGTGTGTCCTGGAGGGGTGGGGGGTGATGACGTCTGGGAACCTGAGACTCCAAACAGGGGGAGGGAAGGAAAGGGCTGGCAATGGTGGACACCTGTCCCATGTCCCACCCCACTTCAGAGGAGGAAGAGGTGAGGGAAAGAACCGTGTCCCCTTAAGAGGCTGCAGGAGAGGCTATGTCACCAGGTTTCCATTTGAGCCAGAAAGTGAAGGACTGTTTACACAAGAGTTTGAAGATAGAGGACATTTTGCTGATGGCTGAACATGAGTTCTAGAGGATGCAACCAAAGGTTATAGGGATGAGGGATGCCCCAGAAGCCCGAACTTCTTGTGAATACTGACAGCCTGAATCAGGGGCAGGAGGAAGAGCGTCCTGACCACTTCCATTTACAAAGTTAGGGCAAGACTGAGGAGAGAGGGGGTTGGCAGATGGAACACGCGGAGTTCTGAGCCGCCCTCTTTACTCCCGTGCCTGGAGGCTAGAGGCCACAGGAGGCATGGTCGAAGCCCCCAGGATGATGGTGGCTCTTGGAAACCCATAGCCAGCAGAGGGCGCCTCTCACTCTGAGAACATCTGAGCAATATTGCAACCGCTGCCAGTGCAGGTATCTTTTGCCCAGTAGATAGCCCTGTCTTTTTAAGTGAATGACTCATTCCACACCCTTGACTTTCGTTCAGGTTTCACTTTGTTCCAGAAAAGTGCCATGCATAGGCTCTTTCCCTGAGATGGCTTTTGAGTCAGAACTGACTCAGGATCTCACCTGGAACCTGATAGGTAGAAGCAAATCCTCCAACCCCATCCCAGACCTCCGGAGCCAGACACTGGTGGGAGGAGGGGGCAGTGTGGTTTTAACAAAAACCCAGGGGATGCAGATGCATGCTTCAGTTTGAAAACTTAATGGGTCGGGGCGCCTGGGTTGCTCAGTTGGTTGACCGTCTGACTTCGATTCCAGTCATGATCTCACCATCCATGGGTTCGAGCCCCACATTGAGCTCTCTCTCTGCCCCTCCCCTGCTTGTTCTCAGTCTCTCTCTCCCTCCCTCTCTCTCTCTCTCTCTCTCTCTCTCTCTCTCTCTCTCTCTCTCAAAATATAGACATAAGATAAATAAGACTTTTTTCTTTTTTTCTTAATAGTTTATTGTCAAATTGGTACCATATAACACCCAGTGCTCTTCCCACAAGTGCCCTCCACCATCACCAACACCTCCATTCCACCTCTCCCTCCCCCTTCAACCCTCAGTTCCTTTTCAGTATTCAATAGTCTCTCAGGTTTTGCATCCCTCTCTCTCCCCAACTCTGTTTCCCCCTTCCCCTCCCCATGGTCCTCTGTTAGGTTTCTCCTGTTAGACCTATAAGTACAAACATATGGTATCTGTCCTCCGCCTGACTTATTTCACATAGTGTGACACCGTCAAGGTCCATCCACGTTCCTACAAATGGCCATATTTCATTCTTTCTCATTGCCATCTAATACTCCATTGTATATATATATATATACCCCACATCTTCTTGATCCATTCATCAGGTGATGGACATTTAAGCTCTTTCCAGGTTTTGGCTATTGTTGACAGTGCTGCTATGAACATTGGGGTACATGTGCTCCTATGCATCAGCACTTCTGTATCCCTTGGGTAAATCCCTAGCAGTCCTATTGCTGGGTCATAGGGAAATTTCACTGATAGTTTTTTGAGGAGCCTCCAGAGCGGCTGCACCAGTTTACATTCCCACCAACAGTATAGGAGGGTGCCTGTTTCTCCACATCTTCGCCAGCATCTATAGTCTCTTGATTTGTTCATTTTAGCCACTCTGACCAGCATAAGGTAGTATCTCAGGGTGGTTTTTATTTGCATTTCCCTGATGATGTGTGATGCTGAGCATCATTTCATGTGCCTGTAGGCCATCTGGATGTCCTCTTTGGAGAAGTGTCTGTTTATGTCTGTTTATGCCCTTTTCTTCACTGGATTATTCATTTTTCGGGTGTGGAGTTTTGTGAGTTCCTTGTAGATTTTGGATACTAGCCCTTTATCTGATGTGTCATTTGCAACTATTTTTTCCCATTCCATCGGTTGCCTAGTAGTTTTGTTGATTGTTTCCTTTTTATCTTGGTCAGGTTCCAGTAGTTCATTTTTGCTTTCATTTTCCTTGCCTTTGGGGATGTCTCAAGTAGGAAATTGCTGCAGTTGAGGCCAAGGAGGTTGTTTCCTATTTTCTCCTCGAGAGTTTTGATGGTTTCCTGTCTCACATTCAGGTCCTTCAGCCATTTGGAGTTTATTTTTGTGTATGGTGTAAGAGAGTGGTCTAGTGTCATCCTTCTACATGTTGCTGTCCAGTTCTCCCAGAACCACCTGCTAAAGAGGCAGTCTTTTTTCAAAACATCAGATACTCTTTCCTGCTTTGTCAAAAATTAATTGGCTGTACATTTGTGGGCCCAGTTCTGGGTTCTCTATTCTATTCCATTGGTCTATGTGTCTGTTTTTGTGCCAATACCATACTGTCTTGATGATGACAATTTGTAGGAGAGGCTAAAGTCTGGGATTGTGATGCCTCCCGTTTTGGTTTTCTTCTTCAATATTATTTTGGCTATTCAGGGTCTTTTG
>NC_043705.1:24455415-24478919 GCF_006229205.1 Suricata suricatta | reverse complement strand
GGCTTTGTAGAATGAGTTTGGAAGTTTCCCTCCTATTTCTATTTTGTGAATAGTTTGAGAAGAATGGGTATTAGCTCTGCTTTAAATGTCTGGTAGATGGGGCGCCTGGGTGGCTCAGTTGGTTAAGCATCCGGCTTCGGCTCAGGTCAGATCTTACAGTTCGTGGGTTCGAGCCCCGCATCGGGCTCTGTGCTGACAGCTAGCTCAGAGCCTGGAGCCTGTTTCAGACTCTGTGTCTCCCTCTCTCTCTAACCCTCCCCTGCTCCAGCTGTCTCTCTCTGTCTCTCAAAAATAAATTTTAAAAAAAGCATTAAAAAAAATTAAATGTCTGGTAGAATTCCCCTGGGAAGCCATCTGGCCCTGAGCTCTTATTCATTGGGAGATTTTTGATAACAGATTTGATTTCTTCACTGGTTATCAGTCTATTGATGCTTTCTATCTCTTCTCATTTGAATTTTGATAGTGCATGTATGTTTAGGAATTTGTCCATTTCTTCTAGATTGTCCAGTTTGTTGGCATATAGTTTTTAATAATAATCGCTAATGCTTGCTTGTATTTCTAAGGGATTGGTTGTAAAGATTCATTTTTATTCATGATTTTGTCTATTTGGGTGCTCTCTCTTGTCTTTCTAAGGAGCCTGACTAGAGGTTTATCAGTTTTGTTTATTTTTTCAAAGAACCAACTCGTGGTTTCATTGATCTGCTCAACTGTTTTTTTTTTTATTCTATATTGTTTATTTCTGCCCTGATTTTTTTTATTTCTTCTGCTGGGTTTGAGGTGCTCTTGCTAGATTAGGTGCTCTGTTAGATTTTGAATTTGCTCTTTTTCTAGTTTGTTGAAATTGGCCTGGATTGCAATATACTTTCCTCTTAGGACTGCCTTTGCTGTGTCCCAGAGAGTTTGGATTGTTGTATTTTCATTTTCATTTGTTTCCATATATTTTTTAATTTCTTCTCTAATTGCCTGACTATCCCGAACATTCTGTAGTAAGGTGGTTTTTAACCTCCACATTTTTGGAGGTTTTCCAGACTTTTTCCTATGGTTAATTTCAGAATTGTGATCTGAAAGTGTGCATGGTATGATCTCAATTTGTTTATATTTATGGAGGGCTGCTTTATGCCCCAGTGTGTGCTCTATCTTGGAGAAGGTGCCATGTGCACTCAAGAAGAAGGTGAATTTCCTACCTTCAGGATGCAGAGTTCTAAATATATCTATTAATTCTGTCCGTTCCAATGTGTCATTCAGGTCCATTATTTCTTTAGTGATTTTCTGTCTGGTTGATCTATCCATTGCTGTCAGTGGAGTATTAATGGTCCCCAAAATTAGCACATTCTTATCAATAAGATTGTTTCTGTTTGTGATTAATTGTTTTATGTATTTGGGCGCTCCCGAATTTGGTGCATAGATATTTATAATTGTTAGCTCCTCCTGATGGAGAGACCCTGTAATTATTATATAATGTCCTTCTTCATCTTTTGTTACTGCCTTTACTTTAAGTCTAGTTTGTCTGATAAAAGCATGGGTACTCTGGCTTTCTTTTGGCATTCAGTCACATGATAGATATTTCTCCATCCCCTTACTTTCAATCTGAAGGTGTCTTCAGGTCTAAAATGAGTCTCTTATAGACAGCAAATAGATTTTGGTTTTTTATTCATTCTGCTACCCTGTGTCATTTGGTTGGAGCATTCAGTCCATTTACATTCAGTGTTATTATTGAAAATTGTGGGTTTAGATTCATTGTGTTCTCCATACAATTCATGTTTGTAGTGGTGTCTCTGGTACCTTGTATTCTTTGCAACAATTCCCTCATAGAGTCCCTCTTAGGATTTCTTGCAGGGCTGGTTTGGTGGTGATGAGTTCTCTCAATTTTTGTTTATTTGGGAACACCTTTATCTCTCCTTCTATTTTGAATGACAGGCTTGCTGGATAAAGGATTCTTAGCTGCATGTTTTTTCTGTTCATCACATTGAAGATTTCCTGCCATTCCTTCCTGGTCTGCCAAGTTTTATTAGGTAGGTCTGTAACCACTCTGATAGGTTTCCCTTTGTATGTTAGGACCCTTTTTTCCCTAGATGCTTTCAGAATTCTCTCTTTATATTTTGCCAGTTTCACTATGATATGTTGTGCCGAAAGTCGATTAAAATTACGTCTTAAGGGGGTTCTTTGTGCCTCTTGAATTTGACCATCTACTTCTCTCCCCAGATTCAGGAAATTCTCAGTTATAATTTGGTCTAGTATCTCTTCAGGACCTCTCTCTCTCTCTTCCTCTTCACGAATTCCTGTGATATGGATGTCATTCTGTTTGATTATATCACTCAGGTCTCGAAATCTCCTTTCCTGCTCCTGGATCACTTTCTCTGTCTTTTTTTTTTTTTTTTTTTTTTTTTTTTGCTCCCTCTTTTGCTGTAACTGTGTCTTCTAATTGACCTATTCTTCTCTATGCCTCTTCAATCCTTGAGGTGACCACCTCCATTTTATTATTCACCTCATTTATATCCTTTTTTAACTTGTCACACCTATTTTGAAAGTCCCTAGTCATTGTATCAGTAGATTCTCTGATGCTTTTTTCAAGCCCAGTGATTAATTTTATGACAATTGTTCTAAATCCTTGTTCAGTTATGTTGCTTAGATCTGTTTTGAGCAGTTCTGTGGCTGTGACTTCTTCCTGGAGTTTCTTTAGGGGAGAGTTCTTTTGTTTTGTCATTTTGGCTAGCTTTTTGTCTCTTGTTAGTTTTAAAATCTCGTCATGCACTGTGCACCTGTTAGTATTGCCCTGTTAAAGGAGGCTTGTTGACTGTCCAGTGCCTGTCACTTCAGGAAATGTTCTTTTAATGGTGTCTCTCAGTTTCTCTTGTTGTGCCTTTGTTTATTTTATTTCCCTACTCAGCAATATTTGGGACTCTCCGTCATGCATACTTTGGCTTGTTTCTTGGGGTAGCCCTGAGAAGGAAAACAGACAAGGGAACAGAAGAATGCAAACACACAGACAAATCAAACAAACAAATTAAAAGGGAGAAAGGAAGAAAAGGAAGGGAGAGGAAACAGAAGAAAAGAGAAGAAAAAAATAAAGGGGGGTAGAGACAACAAAGGACAATGGACAGTCTAAAAGTGTATAACCAGTCGAGGGGAGAGATAAGGATGAGATAAGGGAGAATATATCTGGATGGCAAGAGAGAAAAAGAGGGGGGAGAAAGGAAAAAGGAAAATAAGGAGTAAAATTTTTTTTATTTTAAAAAGAGTAAAAAAGGTAATAATAATAATAATAATAAATAAGTACCAAAAAAGCAGCAGCTCCCCCTCGTGGATAGGCGTGGTTTGGTGTACATAGGTCTTGGGGGGCTGCTCTCGGAGGCCCTGCCAGAACTAAGTGCTGCAGGCCACTCTTAGGAGTCCGAGCTCCCTGTGCCACATCTGAGCCAAGCTGTATTTTCCAGGCCCACCTTGCTTCAAAATCCTAGTCCATGCACTTTTATGCTACCACAGATGACATGTACTCGCTTTGGCGGCTGGCTTCTTAGCTGGGATCTCGTAGAGGAAGGGAGCACTTTCTCTTGGTGCCTGCCGGGATTCACGCTGCCACTGCTGGAGGCAAGATACGCTGTGCAAACGAGGTGCACCCTCCCCGCAGCTGCAGCCGAAGTGCACGCCCCCGCCGCAGCCAACTCCCTGCCAGGATCACGTAGGGGTGGGGGCTGTTTTTCCCTTGTGTCACCCAGATTTGGGATTTGTGCTGCCCAGTGGTTATATATGGAGAGTTTTTCTCTCCATACCGGTTAAATGTTCTTTATCTCTTCTCTAGAGAGAGTACTATGAGCGTGTTCAGTTTCTCTTTCTCTTCCCTTTGTCTCTCAGGGGCTCTGGGGCTCCACATACTTTCCCTGTGTTGGGCTGGGGCTCCCACCTCAGGCTGGCCCATTTTCCAATCTCCCCAGTTCGCACTCACTCACTCAGGCATCTTTGAGGTTGTCTTCTTTCTGGAGTCTGCATTTTCTCCTTCCACTCTTGCTGATGAGTGTAATGTCCTCTCAGTTCAATAGATGGGGCAGACGAAGTTTATAGAGCTCCCTTCTTCTCTGCCATGTTGGCTCCTCTCCCAATAAATAAGAAAACTTAATGGGTCCAAAGATGGTGTCAAAGGTCAGGGCCGAGGCAAAGGACGGTCTTCAAGGCTGGTACTGACCAGTGACCATCTATCTGAAGAAGCCGGTCCGCATACCACCAATTTTTGTTAATCTTTTCTTTATTTTTGAGAGAGAGAGACAGTATGAGCAGGGGAGGGTCAGAGAGAGAGGGAGACACAGAATCCGAAGACAGGCTCCAGGCTCTGAGCTAGTTGTCAGCCCAGAGCCAGACGTGGGGCTTGAACCCATGAACCATGAGATCATGACCTGAGCTGAAGTCAAATGCTTAACCAACTGAGCAACCTAGGTGCCCCAACATACCACCAATTTCGATTTCCCAGATCAATAGACACACCTCCCATCAACCAAGGGACAGGCACCACAAGTATAAGGAAGGTCAGTATTTCCTTTTTGAGGTGGAGAGTGGCTTCTGCCTGTAAGTCTTCCCAGACCCCTGTCCCCGGACCCCAAAAGCTCCCCCAACTGGTAACACTTATCACATTTGGAGTTCATTGTGTAATCACCTTCCCTGGGACAGAAAGCTCCACGGAAATGTGGATTGGGCCATTTTTATTCACTGCTCTGTCCCTCATGCTGGCCACTTGGGTGGTATTTAATAAATGTTGGCTGTATATGATGAATTGACAGAGCTTTTTAAAACCAATCCAGACCATTAATGTGGTGCCTGATGTGGGAGGGCATTCCCTCAGCAGTCCTCTGTGCCTCCTGCCTCCCTTCCCACCCCCTCCCCGACCCCTGCCATGCAGCGTTTGCTATTGTCCAAGTTGATAATATCTGGTATCAAAAAATTCCCATCATCACTGTTGTTTTTCAAAATGTCTTCAGCTGTTCTTGCACATTTTTTTCTGGGTTTCAGAAGTGTTTTGGTAAGACCTCACCAACTGATTTTAATTAGAATTAGATTAAAGGTGTGGCTTAATTTGGGGTTTCTCCTTTCTTAACCATAGTAAATCTTCCTATCCTAGAACGTATCTCTCCACTTATTCAAGTCCTTTTTTATGTCCTCAGTGAGATTTCACCATTTTTTTCACTTAGGTCCACTGTATTTTCTGTCTGATTGCTGTCAGTAAGTAATTAAGCTATTGGTTTTGTATGTTCTGGTACTGGTACCCTTATGCACTCACTTATTAAAACTTACTACTTTGGGGTTCATCATCTGGAGCATATCCAGGGAAAAATATCTTTTTCTCTCCAGCCTTTTAATATTTGTGCTTCTCATTTCCTGCCTTCAGTTGACAATCACACCCAGTATAATGTTGAGAGTCTGATATTGCCTTCCTACCTTTCCACTTTTTCTTTTTTTTCCCACTTAATGTTTCACGATTCTGAAAAGAATGGTGCTGTTTCTTCTTTTTATAGAGATATTCTTCATTGTAGGAAGTGAGTATCATTTTGTTCCTATTTTATTGAGGCTTTCTTCCCCCTCCAAAAATTGAATTTGAATTTTTTTCAAAAGCCCTTTCAGCGTCTAGCCAGAGAATCAAATTGTTTTTTCCTTTTTGATTGCCTTTGATTTTGGATGTGATTAATTATAGATTTCCTGATAGTTAGCCTCTGAAACATGTTATACTTGGTCACAGTACCTCTTTTAACACCATGCTAGACTTGGGATTTGGGTACATCTAGTCCTAAGTGAGTTAGGGCTGTAGTCCTCTTTTTGTGCTCTCTTTGGCGGGTTTTAGTGTCCAGGTTATACTAGCTTCATGACATAATTTGCAACCTCTTCTCCATCATGCACCCTAGGAATTATCCACTCCTTAAACATAGGAAAGAACCTTCCTATGAAACTACTCAGCGTGACTTTGGGCTGGTAGCACTCCTTTTTTTTCCAACAACATGATTGAGGTATGATTGATTCACAAAACTATACATACTCAGTGTATACAGTTTGAGTTTGAACATAGACACACGTATGCACCCACAATAGTGTCATGATCTAGGTAATATACATATTCATCACCTCCAAACATTTCCATGTGTCCCCTTTTTCCATTTTTTTATTTTTATTTTTTAATTAATTTTTTAAATTTACATCCACATTAGTTAGCTCTAGTGCAACAATGATTCAGAAGTAGATTCCTTAATGCCCCTTACCGATTTAGCCCATCCCCCCTCCAACAACTCCTCCAGTAACCCTCTGTTTGTTCTCCATATTTAAGAGTTTCTTACATTTTTGTTCCCCTCCCTGTTTTTATATTCTTTTTGCTGCCCTTCCCTCATGTTCATCTGTTTTGTGTCTTAAGAGTGGAGACATAGGATAATTGTCTTTCCCCAACTGACTAATATCGCTTAACATAATACCATTCACATAGTTGCAAATGGTAAGATTTCATTCTTTTTTATTGCTGAGTAATATACTGCTGTGTATATCTAGCACATCTCTTTTTTTTTAATTCGGTAAAAATCTGTAACATGAGATCTACCCTTTTAATGGATTTTTAAATGTACAGTACAGTATTGTTGACTGTAGGCCATATGCTCTGCAGATCTCTTAGGACCCATTCATCTAGCATAACTGAAAAGTAGCCCTTGAAAGTTTCTTAAATATTCTCTTCTTGACTAATCTTGTTGATACTTTTAAGTTCTTTTTTTCTTGAAGTATAATTGACACACAATACCCTATTTGTTTCAGTAGTACATCATAGTAATTCAATAGTTTGGTATGTTATGAAATGGTCCCCTTGATGAATCTACTTAACCAAGTGTGGAGGTTATGATATTATTGACGATATTCCCTCTGCTGTCTCTTACATCCCCTTGACTGGCTGATTTTATAACTGGAAGTTTGCACTTCTTCATCCCCTTCACCTGCTTTGCCCACTCCCCAATGCATCTCCGCTCTGGTAACCAGCAGTGTTTTTCCTGTATCAATGAGTCTGTTTCTGCTTTGTTTTGTTTGTTCACTTGTTTCATTTTTTTAGATTCCACGTATAAGTGAATTCATATAGTATGTCTTTCTCTGTCAGATTTCACTCTCTCTTCTTTCTCTTAGCATAATACCCTTCAGGTACTAGGTCATATTCTTTTTTAGGGCCAAGTAATGCAACTTTTTAAAAATTTTTAAAAATTTTTTATTTAAATCCAAGCTAGTTAACATATAATGCAATAATGATTACAAGAGTGGAATTTAGTGATTCATCACTTACATGTGACACCCACTGCTCATCCCAACAAGTGCCCTCCTTCATGCCCATCCCCCATCTAGCCCATCCCCCCACCCACCTCCCCTCCAGCAACTCTGTTTATTCTCTATATTTAAGAATCTTTTAGGGGGAGGGGAGAGGGGGGAGGAGGGGTGGTGGTGGTGGTGGAGGGCACTTGAGGGGAGGAGCACTGGGTGTTGTATGGAAAACAATTTGACAATAAAATATTTTTTAAAAAATCTTTTATAGGTTCGACTTCAGCTCAGGTCGGGCCGAGTAATGTTCTACTGTATATATGCTTCATCTTCCTTATCCATTCCTCCATTGATGGACACTTAAGTTGCTTCCATATCTTGGCTATTGTAAATATCACGGCAGTGAACATCAGTGTGCATATATCTCTTCAGATCAGTGTATTTGTTCTGTTCAGATAAATAACCAGAAGTGAAATTGCTGGATCATATGGTAACTTGCAACTTTGACGAACCTCCGTTCTGTTTTCCATAGTGGCTGCCTCAACTTGTACCAACATTTTGTGGGGGTTCTTTTAATCCACGTCCTTGCCAACAGTTGTTTCTTGAGTTTCTGAGATTAGCCCTTCTGACAGGTATGAGATGTTATCTCATGGCGCTTTGGGGCACTATTTATTGAAGACACTGTCTTTTCCCCATGCATTTCCTTGATGATGAGTGGTGGTGAGCATCTTTTCATATGCCCGTCAGCCATCTGTATGTCTTCTTCATAAAAATATCTAACCAAGTCCTCTGCCCATTTTTTTCATTGGGTTATTTGTGGATTTTTTAATTAAATTGTATAGGTGTTTATATATTTTGAATACTAACTCCTTATCAGATGTGGGATTTGCAAATATCCTCTCCCATGTGGTAGGTTGCCTTTTCATTTGTTGATGGTTTCCTTTGCTGTGCAAATGCTTTCTAGTTGGATATAATCCCATGTGTTGATTTTGTTTAACTTTTGTTCCCCGCCCCCCTTTGCCTGAAGAGACTGGTCCATAAATGATTGCTAATACTGATGTCAGAGAGCTTACCACCTGTATTTTCTTCTAGGAGTTTTTTGGCTTCAGGTCTTACATTCAAGTCTGTAATACATTGTGAGTCTGTTTTTGTATATGGTGTAAGATAGTGGTCCTGTTTGGCTTTTTGGTGTGCAGCTGTCCAGTTTTCCCAGCACTATTTATTGAAGACACTGTCTTTTCCCCATTGTGTATTACTGCCTTCTTTGGCACGACCTGAGCTACAGTGGCTGTTTGTACAGGGGGCCCTCCGCACTATTCCTATAGTTCAATAGAACCATTGATCTATGGGCCGTGTGCGTGTGTGCGTGCGTGTGTGTGTGTGTGTACGCACGCATGCACCAGTAGCATCCTATTTGGATTACTATAGTTTTATAGTATAGTTTGCAATCGGGGAGGGTGAAACCTTCAGTTTTCTTCTTTCTCAAGATTGCTTTGTTTATTTGGGTCTTTTCTAATTCTACTAACAGTCCCTTTGACATTTTCATGGGGACCGCACTGAATCTGTAGATTAGGTAGTACAGACATTTTAACAATGATAGATTCATCCAGTCCATGAGCATGGACTGTCTTTCCATTTATTCATGTCGTCTTCAGTTTCTTTCATCAAAGTCTTATGGTTTTCAGACTACACGTCTTTTAGCTTTTGGGTTAAGTTTATTCTTAGATATTTTATTCTTTTTGATGTAATCGTAAATGTAATTTTTTTTTAAGTTTTTTTTCTTTTGAGAAACAGAGAAAGTGTGAGGGGGGAAGGGGGTGGGGGTGGGGAGAGAGAAGCTCAAGCAGGCTCGACACTCTCAGTGCAGTGCCCAGCACAGGGCTTGATCTCAGGACCATGAGTCCATGGCCTGAGCCAAAATCAAGAGTCAGGTGTTTAAACGACTGAGCCACCCAGTCATTCTGGGATTGTTTTCTGAATTTCTCTGTTTGACAGCTGGTATTAGTGTATGGAAAAGCAACCAATTTCCGTTTGTTGATTTTGTATCCTTCAATTTTACTCAGTTCATTTATTAGTCCTAGCAGGTTTTTGGTGGAGTCTTTAGGGTTTTCCATATTTAGTATTATGGCATCTGCAAATAGTGACAGTTTTACTTCTTCCTTTCCAATTTGGCTGCTTTTTATTTCTTTTTCTTGCCTATTGCTGTGGCTAGAACTTCCAGGACTATGTTGCATAAAAGTGGTGAGAGTGGACATAGTTGCCTTATTCCTTATCCTGCAGGAAAAGCTCCCAGCTTTTCACCATTGAGTCTGATGCTACCTGTGGGCTTGTCATATACACCCTTTATTATGCTGCGGTGCATTCCTTGTATGCCCACTTTGTTAGAGTTCTTAATCAGTAAGGGTAAGGTTTCCTTTTAAGTGATCGATTTCATTGGGATTTTCATATTACCTGTAATTGATTATGGCTTTCTTTAAAATTTTTTTAACGTTTATTTATTTTTGAGAGAGCACCCACTCACAAGTGGGTAAGGGAGCAGAAAGTGAGAGGGAGACACAGAATCCAAGGCAGACTCCAGGTTCTGAGATGCAGCACAGAGTCCAATGTAAGGCTCAAACTCACAGACCATGACATCATGACCTGAAACTGAAGTTAAGATGCTTAACCGACTAAGCCACCCAGGCACCCCTATATTTTTATATTTTTTAATTCCCTGTCTTATTTCTCTATTTTTTTTTCATTGATATAACTTGCCAGAAATTTGGCTTACTGATTTTTGCAGACATCCAGGTCTTAGATTTATTTGTCAGTTGTATTCTTTTTTGACTAATTGATTCAGTCATTTCTGCTTCTTTCTCTATTGATTCTTCCCTCGCCTTCTTTAAATTTACTTTATGTCTGCTAGGCAGGCTTGTATAAATAAATGGTGATCTAGCAAGAGCCCAGGTTTATTAACTCCCAGGTCATGGCCACATACATTGTAGAACTCCGGGTGTTCTGTCACACTCTCCAACTCCCTACTTACAATGCTCCTAGGCCCCCCAGTTCTATCTCTCTACTGTTGAATTACACCCTCCTGACCAAAACTCTATAATCTAGCCTGTTTCTCCCTCTACCAAATTCACAGTGTAAGGAAATTATCTAGGTGAGTTGCTATTTCTTTCCTCGTTGAACAAATAAGAGTCAGAAAGGGGAGACTGACTTTCATGTTTTAAGCTGCCCTCCAGATGTGCCTTTCCTAGAGCCCTGTTTACCTCCTCCAGCTCAGTGGCCTGGTCTGCACACCTGGAACTCTCCCCCAGAACCACCAACAAAGAGAACCTGGGAAATGACTCGGATTATCTTACTATTAGGTCTCTATGTGGTTGTCACAGGGCGCCTCTGAACTCTTGTTATGGAAACAGCTCTGGGCTGTTCTGAAGGGGGGCTCGTGCCCTTTACTGGTTGTCCATTTGGCTTTCTCATTCCCCCAGCTCTGCCTCATGGGTGAACCAGAGAAAAGACTTGAAACTCAGACTGGGGGGGGGGGGGGCTGGGGGGCTCAGTCGGTTGAGCATCCGACTTCAGCTCAGGTCATGATCTCACGGTTCATGGGTTCGAGCCCTGTGTCGGGCTCTATGCTGACAACTAGCTCAGAGCCTAGAGCCTGCTTCTGATTCTGTACCTCCCTCTCTCTCTCTGACCTTCCCCCGCTTGCACTGGCTCTCTGTCTCCCAAAAATAAATAAAAAATATAAAACAAATTAAAAAAAAAAAGAAAGAGACGCAGACTGACTTGATGAGATTATTAGTAGGTTCCCAAGGAGTTTTGAGAGGAATTGCACAGTCTGTCTCATGGGACACTGGAATTTTTTTTTTCCTCATCCCAGCCACACACAGATCACTGGACAACTTGCTCACATTCTGGGATCACCAGCAGCCTTCTTCTACATAAACATCAGTGTGTTCTGCCTCAGGTCCCAAGAAAAATCTCCATCCTAAAGTACTGGGATGCTTTCTTTTCTCAGACAATAGGGGCTTCCAGATACCTCTGGGAAAATATAGTGGCCTGTTTCAGGAAGAAGCCATCGTCCACCTTTCCACAAGGTGTGTGTTGAGTTTAATATCCAGGTGTCTTTACATAAACTCTCAGAAACCTGTTTAGGAAGTATGTAGAGTAAAATACATGGATAAGTAAGAGCCCTCAATTTCACTGAAAATGATAATTATTTGATGTCCCGGGCCCAAAGCTAGGGGGAGGAGGGAAGATGCTCCAAACAGCCTTCATTTCCTCCAGGCACCTCCCCCACAGACAGCCCAAGTAAGAAAGGCCAGTGATCTGTGGTGGGCGCTGACACCTTGCCCACCCATGTTTTTTCTGATGAGTGGGACAGTCATGTCCTTGGCCCTGAACTTGACTGACAGGGCTCATGGATGAGCTACACAAGGCACGCTTGCCTTTCATCCATGGTGCAGGGGTAAGAAGTGGAGAAATAACAGTGATCCAGTGGAATGATCAATGGCCTTCCCCAGAGTGGTGATGTAATTAGCAGCCCTGCCAGTCAGTGACCATAAGTGCTTTGTGAAGCACTTCCTGCAAAAAATTAAGCCCGTGTCCAATGGCTTTCCCATAACAGAAATAATATATCTGAATTTTAATCATTTAGAAATAAATTTGCTGCGGCTGTTGCTCTTTACATGTAGCAGCTGAATAGCATTAAATATTTGGATGTCTCTCTGATCATATTTAGAATAATGATGCAAGCCATGAATTACAGGGTACAAAGGCTGACGTGTTTATTGCTTACAACGCATTTTATAGCCCTTTCTTTTAGGGCTTGAGTTGCTGAACGGGATGAGGGTAAGTGGGTTACAAAAAGAACTCCAGAGTCGCCTGTCGGTTCACCCCTCTGGAGCAGGTCTCGGGGCCAGAGCACAGGCCCAAGGCCAGGCAGGGGCTCTCTCTGACCAGTGCCAACTTCATCCACAGTCCCGCCAGTCATCCGTGTGTATCCAGAGACCCAGGCACAGGAGCCCGGCGTGGCAGCCAGTCTGAGGTGCCACGCAGAGGGCATTCCTATGCCCAGAATCACTTGGCTGAAAAATGGCATGGACGTCTCAACCCAGATGTCGAAACAGCTCTCTCTTTTGGGTAAGAACTGCCCCGGTGTCTCCGTGTTATTCTCGTCAAGTTCTAGCTGACAATTTCCCCAGGAATGGAAATGAGACGCATGATTTGTTTCTAAGTCAGACATGCTGGAAGTGAGCAAATTTCTCCCCAATTTTGCTGCTATCTGGGCTCACACAAGTCTTGCGGGCTTTTTGAGCACAGTGATGACAAGCTGCCAGTCTGGTCCCATGCCACCCTCAGTTATTTCCAGCCCTTCCCAGCGGCGTGTATCACAGTTGTCGCTGCCCTCAGCCCTGCCGAGGGGCTGTGTTTCCAACCTCAGCACTGAATAGAAGGGGGATGGAATGGGACGGGGCGGGGCGGGGTCCCCAGCTGAGTAGGCCATACTGAGCACTGTCCTTCCCCCAGCCAACGGGAGCGAACTCCACATCGGCAGTGTCCGGTATGAAGACACAGGGGCCTATACCTGCATTGCCAAAAATGAAGTGGGTGTGGACGAGGATATCTCGTCTCTTTTCATCGAAGACTCCGCTAGAAAGACCCGTGAGTCCGCTCTTTCCTTTGAGCTCCTCATTGAGCTGGTTGGGAGGCTTCAGGTGCAAGGGTACCAACCGACTAGAGCCACAGCCATCCACCACAAGCCCCTGAAGACAGGGGTAAACCCCATATGCTTCTGTGCTCAAAACTGGGAGCAGAGGCCGCCCAAAGGTGAGCCGACCTTCCCTGGCAACCTACCCAAAACAGCAGACAGAGCCCAGGACCACAAAAAAGCTCACATATCCTAGCCCCAGTTCTGCCTGTCACATGTATGACGGGAGCCTCTGCCCCTCCCCCACAGAATTCCTCATACTATCCACCCACCAGCCACTGGTGCAGACGCCATATATGATAGACTAGATAGATGCCAGCTCATGAATTGTATCACAGGCTGCCATCCCACTATGCCCCAGGAACTGGCCTGGGCACACATGTGCAAATAACCTTTATACTCCAGGGATTAGAGCCTACCCAGCATGCCCCGTGTGCCCTCCTTATAGCCACTGCCCCCAAGTGGCTCTGCAGGTACGATTTCATGGACCTGGGTGATAGACGTGGTCTCGTTCCCTTGTTCAAAGACTCCAAGCTGAGTCTTCATCATCCACCGAGATAATCAGAAGTGTTTCAGATGGTCTTCCTAAGAGAATCCTACTTGAAACTCAGCATGGCTTCTGGAAGTAATCCAGGAGCTGTGGCAGAGGTGTTGTTCACTAGTGTCAGCCACAGACGTGGAGGAGCCCATTTGCTCCTGGGATCCTGGGACCTGACTGCAAAGATGCAGTAGAAGTCACAAGAGTCCCGAGACCTGGAACCATGACCATGTCCAGAGCCCCGCCAAAGTGTTGTTGCCAGGGCAGTGAGCAGTGCAGACTCTATACGTGATGGGCTAGGTAGCAGTGTGTCCAGCAACGGAATCCTTACAGTCAAGATTCTGATATTACTTTGTTCTTTTTTCCTTCCCTCAATCATGTTCCTGCCTTCCTCGTCTCTGACGCTGTAGTTGCAAACATTCTGTGGCGAGAGGAAGGTACCAAGCTTGCTTGTTCTGTTGTGCTTGTGATCACCTGTGTTCACCCTTCCATTATGAGCCATCTTTCCATGAGCCGCCCTCCACTTTTCTAGACACCAAGCAGTCCTCACAAGTCGGGGTCCACAGGTTGGATCAGATGGGAGGGACAGAGGTCAATGTCAAACTCAAATGGCACACACTGAGAAGGAGATTCAAAACCTGCTAGTGTCTTGAACGGACTCCAGTCCATTAGAACTTAAAAGCGGAATGCTGCCATCTAAAACTATTTGAAACTCCTCACTGAAGGAGACTACTTGGCGGGGGCTCCTGGTCAGAATAGGCTTTCAACTTTTTTCCCGGAGCAAGTGCTGGTGTTGGGGTTTAGTTTATACTTTGAGGAAATGCCAAAGAAAAAAGCCACCCTGACTTCTGTAAATGTATGTTTACATGTATGTTTTTGAAATGAATAGAATTTTTAATTTTATATTGATCTGTCTTCCAGTGTTACACAGGACCATAAAAATACTGTCATTTTAATACATCACAAACAGTCTAACCCTGACAATCTCATGTGGTTCAAAAAATAGGCCGATGTCAGAGCTGGGGTTTAGAGCCTGAGTCACGGCTTGGGGTGCACGTGTATTTGTGGACTTCAGCCCAGTGCACCCCGTCCACCAGAGCAGAGTTCAGACCACCTGGAGGTAACTTGTTCTCTGCTTCAGCGGACATGCTGTGGGAGAGAAGTATGAGAGGTAGCAGAACACACCATGTGATTTCAGGGCTATACACTAAATTTCCCTCTTGCAAAACCAGCATCTTTCCCATCTCATTTTTCCCTCCTGAACATCAGATGGTGTTACCTAGAGTCTAGCGTGTGCATGCACACACATGCTCAGAAGTTTCCCGAATGTCAGGCATGGCAGCTCACGGTATGTCTTGAGAGCACAAGAGAAGCAGGGCCTGGAAAGTGAGGAACTGCTGCCAACTAGCCTTAGGATTCCTTGGAAGAATAAGTTGTAGCAATGGCCGCTCATCACGGCCACTTGTCCCTTGATGCTGCCTGAACCTAGTCATAGGTCACAATGCACACAGAGAGCTGTGGGTCTTTAAGAGGTGGTATTTTTCTTAGGTGACTTCATTATGAAGGGGCTCAAGTTTCAAAAGTTGAGGCCAGCAAAGAATGCAGGAAGCCCTCGGACATAGGCAGCGCAGCCATCAGTGGCCCCCAACTTAAGACCACACTGCCTTTGGGCTGTGGGCTGGCAGGTGCCGCCCTGCTTGTGCACGGTGCGTGAACACCTTCCATCCCGCATGCACGGCCAGTCTGGACCGCTCTAAGCTGGAGACAGGGACATAAAGAAAGAAAAACAAATAGGTCTCAGGCCACAGGGAACCTCCAGTCTCCCCATGAGAAATGGGATGACAAGGGCACACCAAAGCAAGGGTTCCCTGTAGTCGAGGCTGACCCCACACAGAACCTTTCAGGGGGCTGGATGGTGAGGCCGGGTCTTCTGGGAAGGCAGGTGTTTGTTGAGCATCACACTCCCTTGCTGCCTGTGAGCAAGGCGCCATGCTTGACCTCACACGCTGCAAACCCTGCGTGGAGCCCACTGAGCTTTCAGCGTTAGGCTGCTTCAGGGAGCTGGCGATTTCCCAAGAGGCCCCAGGAGGCTGTTTCTGGGGTCTACCCTCTTGCAGGGACTTTGACCCCTAGGTCTGAGCAAGAAAAGTTTGCCAGGTGAGAATGTGTGGAAGAGGAGTCCCTGCTGAGGCGAGACAGATGGGGACAAAGCAAATAAGTGCCAAAAGCTAAGATGCTGCAAGAGCAGAGACCGAGCGCTCATGGGCGGCCGCTTGGTCTGGCTCTTGGATACGGGCTGCCTGGCACCCCACGATTCCCCACTGGGACCTGTGCAGGGGCCCCCAGGCACTACTAGCGTCTGAGAGGCTGGGGTAAGGCCGCTTCCAGTGGTGGGAGCCCTCCTGCCCAGTCCCTCTTAGTGCAGAAGCAGAGGCAGTTAAGACTGTGTCATGGAGTCAGGGCCCTCTGTCCTCATGGTCTACCACAGGCACCGATGCTTCCCAGTCACCAACAGCTTGAGGCCCGAAAAGTGACTGCAGAGCACCTGGAAGCAGGTAGAATGGTGACTCATATTTGCCTGCTTTATTGTTTTCTTTTTGTTTTTAATTCTTTAATGTTATTTTTTAGAGAGAGCGCTTGAGCAGGAGACAGTCAGAAAGAGAGAGAGGGAGAGAGAGAATCCCAAGCAGGCTACACACTATCAGTGCAGAGCGTGCATGCGCCTCGAACCCACAAACCATAAAACCATGACCTGAGCCGAAATCAAGTCAGATGCTCAACCAGCTGAGCTACCCAGGTGCCCCTGTTTTCCTGTTTTCTAACACTAAAAAACTGCCCCCTATAGTCAGTTAAGTCCATACACCAGTTTTCTCAGCCTGCTAGGAAAGAGTGTGTTTTTCATAGATTTGATTTTCTCAGCATCTATGAAAATCTGTTTCATATTCTACCTTCACGAGAAATGAAGTGAGGGAGAAAGAGAAAGGGAGGGAGACTCAAATCTCACCCATCTATGTGCCATGTTTGCCTTTTATGGAGAGGGGACAGAGCCCAGAGCAGGGCTCAGGGTCCAACCCCAGCTCTGGCATAAATGCAAGCAGCTCGACCAAGCCCCTTGCCTTCCTTGGACCTCTGGGCTTTTGTCTTTGCAGTAAGGAGACTGAACTGGCTGTCCCA
Organism: Suricata suricatta; assembly: GCF_006229205.1. Taxonomy (NCBI): domain Eukaryota; kingdom Metazoa; phylum Chordata; class Mammalia; order Carnivora; family Herpestidae; genus Suricata; species Suricata suricatta. The sequence goes on along the minus strand of NC_043705.1, from coordinate 24,462,249 downwards.
GGGCCCCTTCTCTGCTGGTCTGAGAGGGTTTCTCCCCATGTGACCACAGCCGTGGGTGGTGATGGGAGCAGGCGGGCGGGCACGCCCAGGCTGTGGGCTCTGTTGCCTGACATGTGGCTGCCACAGCTCAGGTCAGGATCTCACGGCTCGTGGGTTCAACCCCCCGCATTGCACTCTGTGCTGACAGCTCAGAGCCTGAAGTCTGCTTCGGATTCTGTGTCTCCCTCTCTGTCTCTCCTACTCTCATGCGCTCGCTTTCTCTCGCGCGCGCTCGCTCGCTCTCGCGCTCTCTCTCTCTCTCGCGCTCTCTCTCTCTCGCTCTCTCTCTCTCACTGGCTCGCTCTCTCTCGAAAATAAATAAACATTAAAAAGGAAAGAAAGAAAGGGCAGAGGTAGGAGCAACCTGTCTTGAAGGAGGGTTTTCTGGCACAGGCAGGGCAGGACCAAGTCGGCACAAAGGAGGACCAGCCACCGCACTCTCAGGATGCCGTATTCTGGGGAGTGGTGCTCCATGTAAATGTGTTTTAAAAGAAGATCCTTTGTTTTTCGGGCACAGTTTGATCCATCCTGATTTGACTAGTGGATGACAAGCAGACAAGGAGCACTCTGACTTTCAGAATAGGAAAGGGAACGTGTATGTCAAAGCCAAGGCTGTCATGTATTTGAAAACTTGTACTGGTGGCCAACCCCAGGTGCCCTAGGGCAGAGCTGTGTGTCTGGAAGGACAGCCTGGGGCCTGCAGAGCCCTCGACAGGCTGTAGTGATTGTGAGCCCTCCGGCACTCTGTCCCCTTGCTCCCCACACACCACTTGCTCCTCTCACGTCACCTTGACCCGGACTTGCGCTTCATGCCTTTACCGCAGGCTTCATGTGTGCGTGTCATGGCACGTGACCCTGTCCGGGGGCTGGCTGCTGGGGGTAGCATAACCGTGGCTGTGTTTGCTCCTCGCAGGCCTCAGCGTGGGAAACATGTTCTATGTGTTCTCGGACGATGGCATTACCAGCCTGCACCCCGCAGACTGTGAGGTCCAGAGGCACCTCAAGCCCACCGAGAAGATCTTCATGAGCTACGTAAGTTTCCGTGCCGGGGGCCCTTCTACATCCTACACAAACACCAACCTGAACATCAGTCTTGGACCACTGTGCCCCTTGGTTTCTGAAATTCCATTTGCTAGATGCACTGGGGCTCCACATGCACTCCAGGGCTCAGGAAGGGACACGTGGTCGAGGGTTTAAGGTCTCACTCCTTCCTCAGGCAGCCCCTTCTGTGCACAGAGCCTGAGGTGACACCCAGGGCTTCCAAGTCAAGGTCACAGGGAAAGGATGGACACAGCGGTGTGAACAGCCAGCCATACCGGGGCCCTGGAATCCTGAGGACTGAGGCCTCTCCTGACTGGGGAGGGCACAGTTAGAGAAGGCTCCTGAGCAGGTGTCCCCTGGGCTCGGGTCTGAAGAACAAGCAGGAACTGGTGATTTCTAAAGGAAATGTCATGTACCCGGCACATAGAGGCATAAGATGTCAGGTCACTGCTGGGGAATCGAAGATCCTCTGTATGCCTGGAGGGAAGTGTGGATGTGAGAAAGGATGACAGGAGACAAGGATTGAAGCTGATGAGTTTTAATGGTATCTTCAAAGGTCTGGGGACCTCTAGAGGACTTGATGTGAAGCGTGGCCCTGATCAGCTTGCATCAGAACAGGTGCAGAGCCCCAGTGAGGGTAGTGATCAGAAGGGCTGGACTAGATGCACAGAAGCAGGTGAGGAGGCTGTTGTGATTGACCAGGGGAGAGATGGCGGTGACCTCATCAAGACAGTGGCAGTGGCAATGGGAAGAATTGAGTTGATTTTAGTGCTATCACAGGTCAGATCAACAGAGACGGCGAGGGAAAGCTGGGGTCTTGCTGAGAGGAGCAGAGTGTCCTTCCCTGCGGAGGAGAGGCGGGTTGGAGGATACTGTTCATTCCCCAGCACTCTCTGGGGCATGTGCCACGTCCCCAGCCTGGTGCTGGGTACTCCACAAGCAGATGACAGTGGCCTGTGATGCGCTGAATTTCAGATGTCCACAGGACACAAGCATAGAAACATCCAGAAGGACAGGGAGTGGAATAGCAATGGTGAGTTGGAGAGCCCTCGGCTCTCTGACAGGCAAAAGAAGTCGCTTTAAGAAAGCCTGGAGTACATGGGTCATAGAACCTAAGGAAGGCCAAGTTGACAAAAGGAAGGGGTCCACAACCAGTCACTAGAGGAGGTGACCTTGGAGGTTCTCTGGGGCCCCCAGGGAACCAGGGGAGAGAGCATGAAACATGTGAATGCCCCAAGTGTCAGAGGCACTACAAAGTATGAGGCCAAATGCAAAGTGGCAATCCATGGACAGAGGCAGAAGAGACCATTGCTGGTCGTAGGTCTAGGAAAGCCCTTTTAGTCCTCAAGACCCTGTCCACAGGCGTCCCCAGACTGCTTCCCCACCTCCCTCACCCCACTCCAAATTACCCTTCTTCACTCCCACCGCACCCTACCCTACACCACCTCACCTCACCCCGACTTACCCCTCCTCACCCCACCCTACCCCATCTCACCTTACCTCACCCCACCTCACCCCACCCCACCCCAACTTAGCCCTTCTCACCCCCCACCACACCCTACCCCACCTCACCTCAACTTAACCCTCCTCACCCCCACCCCACCTCACCCTACCTCACCCCACAGATCTGCCTCTCCCACTGGTATCCCACTTGGCCTTGCGTTGGTGGTTTTTTACATAAGGTATGATCTCTTCCACCAAATCCTAGCTACTTGAGGATAGAACTATGGCACTTATGCAGAAGAGTCATCTCAAGCCCGCCATGCCCTCCCTGTGAAGAGTCACAGTGAATGAACTGGTGACTCTGATGGGCCAGGCACCCCTGGAGTAAGTGGGCTGGGCCCAGGCAGGTTCCTGCAGCCAGCTTGCGGCAGTGCCGTGCTGGCTGTTGGCATGTCTCAGGCTGCTGCATTTCTCACATTGGTAGCTTTGGAACAGCTGTTTTCCAGGCTATTTCACTTAAATTAATCATTTTTAAAAGTGCTACCCCTGATGAATTTTCCTTCCATGTAATAGCCATGAAACCATCTAGAAAGAGTGGTCCTAGTTAACTTCTGGCAGTTAGGTTTAAATAATTGCACATTGGCACTAATTTCTCATAGATTTGCAATATGGAACCTGTAGCTTGCAGGAAATTGCTCAGATCCCAACCACAACTCAAATTTCCCAAAAAGCTAGGACAAGACACAGTAAGAGAGTCCCTTGTGTGTATCGAGCAACACAAGACCACAGTAAACTGTGGAACAGTCCCAAAAAAACAGTGTATTCTAGAAAATGCCCAACACCTCCCAAGAGGGTTGCAATAAAGCAAACCTCTTGTAAAAGTGCCGAGTGAATAGGAGGCTGGTGCCTTCTCTCTAGGGCCTCTCTGTTGGACTAAGTCTCTCCATTGCCCAGTGAGCTGCAATCTGTGGACTAGGTAAGGGCACAGGCTTCTGAACCAGCACACCTGGGCTCCCGTCCTACTTCTGTCACTGGAGGCCTCAGTGGCTTTAGGAAAGTTACCTCATGCCTCCCAGCCTCTGTTTTTCTCATATGTAAAGTGGGATCGTTGTGAGGATCAAATGTGACGATGATGATGGGCAACGGTAAGGGTAGAAGGCAAGAAGAGCTCTGCTCCAAAGCTATTGCAGTCACTTAGGAAAGAACTGGAAAGTAGATAAACTCAGGGATTTGGAGGTCGTCCCTGTAGTCATTGGTGATTCATGTGTGGCAGCCCGCACAGGAGGAGGAAGGATGCTTGGTCTTGGCTGGCCAGCTGCAGCAAACGACCCAGCAGGGGAGCAGGTATGGAGGAGAGGAACGGCTCAGGGGTGGGTGGCCACGTACGAGGGGGCTGTGGGAGAACCAAGCCAGGACTGGAGAAGGTGGCTCTCAGCTAAACACACAGACCTGTGAGCCATCAGCATATGGGTACTGGATAAAGCCAGGGCAGTAGACAAGACAGACCACCAAGGGTGAGCGGTATGAGGTAGGCCTCTGGACAAAACCCTGAGGGTCATAGTTCAGGGACAGGCAGAGTAGGAGGGACCACAAGGAAGACTGAGACAGAGCAGGACCAGAGTCATGATGAAAAACAGGAGAATGCATATCAAGAAAGATAAAACAAGGTCCCCCTTTTCACTCATGTATTCATTCAACAAATGTATTAGAGGCACCCATTCTGTGCCAAGCACTTGACTAGATGCTAAGGATACAGCAGTGAACCAAGCAAAGAGCCTGTTATCAAGGAGCAATCTAGTGAAAGAAGAGGAGACCAAAAAGACATAGACAAATCAACGCATGAAGGTGGCAAATGACAAATGCAGCAAGGAACCTGGTGGCACCATATTAAGGGGTCAGAGAGGACCTCTCCATAAGGTAGCCCGTAGGCAGAGAGCTGAAGCACATGTAGGAATAAACTGTGCAGATATCTGGGGAAGGGCATTCCCAGCAAAGGTGACAGCCAATGCATGCCCAAGGCCTGCGGCAGGAGCATGACACAAGGGAAGAAAAGCATGCCATGTGCACGGAACACAGTGGGTAATGGAGGGAAAAGCTGAAGTTCAGAGAGGAACAGGAGCCAGACAGGGCCCTGTAGACTTCGGGAAAGACTGGGATCTTATTGTGAGCAAGAAGGGAATGTTAATGGAGTAGAGGGTGTTGAAAAGGGGAGTGACATGGGTGGACTTCTAGTGACACCCACCCCCCAACCCCTGGTTTCTGCATTGACAACAGCCGGGGAGAGGGGGCAGGTTGGAATCAAGGAGCACAACCCAGACACTACAGGAGTTACTCGGATAACAGATGTGACTTGGGCCCAGGTGATGGGGGTGGAATCAGTGAGGGAAGGTCAAATTCTCAATGTATTTGCACTGGATGAGGGCTGAGGGTACAGGGAGAAAAAGGAGTCAGAGGTGGCCTCAAGGGTTTTGGTCTCTGGAAGAAAAACAACGGGGCTGTCATTTTGTTAATGGGATGGGCAGGGTTGGGAGGTAAAACCGGGAGTTGATTTTGGATTCATGAGTTTGAGGTATACATCAAACAGCCAAACAGAGATAGGTGGGTGGCTGTGTAATTCTAGAGTTGAGATAAGAGGCTTGAACTAAAGATAGAAATTTGGGAGTTGTAAGCATGCAGATGGTATTTAAGGCTACAGGTTTGGATGAGATTAGCAAAAAGAGTGGACTTCAGAGAGGGAAGATCATCACTTACGTTCTGACACACAAGATGGACAAACTGAGCAGTATTAAGCAACAGAGCAGGATCTGCTGCTGGGATGGAGAAGGAAGCCAGGTATAGCACAGATGATGTCCCAGATTTAAATAAAAAGATGGTGCAGGTTTAATTTAATAACTGAGAAGTCAGTACTGAGCTCTGTGGGAGCCTTGCTGGCTTTGTGCTAAGGAAGCAGAAAGGGTAGGACCCTCCTTGGGAAGCCTGGCCACTGAAAGGACTTTTCTATACGATGGGGATGCAGAAGGGGGAGGTTCACATGCAAGAGAAGAGGAGAGGCCTGGAGGCTGTAGATGAAAAATCCAACAAATGGAGTTTACAGCCTCACAAGTGGGAGGGGATGAAAGTTGAAGAGTAAGTGAAAAGCTGGTGACACTGGAGGAATCGGGTGCCATGTTTGTGGATTCCAAGAGAGGGACAGAAGAGAGGGGAGAGGGAACCCACACATGGCAGGGGGGACGAGGGATAAAGATCTATGGCAGCCGGTCTCCTTCACAGGAAGAAATCTGTCCTCAAGGGGAAGCAAATGGCACCCAGCCCTGCCAGTGGGCATCGGCAGTGAACGTCAGGCACCGGTTCATCTACGTGGCTCAGCCAGCACTGAACAGAGTCCTCGTGGTTGACGTGCAAGCCCAGAAAGTCCTACAGGTACGTCTCTAAGGGAGTGAGGGGGCTTTCTATTCTGAGGCACAGCCGGTCACGTTCTGCTTGGCTTTCTGCACATTCCCCAGCTCCTACGAGGGGCAGTCAGACCAGGGGCAGGGGGGAGCAAAGAAGGTTCTTGTGAAGTTATTCACCAGTATTTATTGCTTACTATGGACCAAACACTGTGCTAGGTTCTTGGAAAATAGCCACGAATGAGCAGTGAAGTCCTAGAACTTATATTTTAGTCTGGCAGACAGACCATAAATTGGAATTATAGATAGCTGTAATTGTAAGAGCTTCTTACAGGTCAAATGTGACAGAGGAAATGGCAGACTCTTTTAAAATTGTATTAATGTTTATTTTTGAGAGAGACAGGCAGAGGGAGAGGGAGACACAGAATCTGAAGCAGGCTCCAGGCTCTGAGCTGTCAGCACAGAGCCAGATGTGGGGCTTGAATCCACGAGCTGTGAGATCATGACCTGAGCTAAAGTGAGACGTTTAACTGACTAAGCCACCCAGGTGTCCCCAGAAGACTCTTTTATTTTTTTTTCCATAATATTTTATTGTCAAATTGTTTTCCATACAACACCCAGTGCTCTTCCCCTTAAGTGCCCTCCATCATCACCACCACCTCTTTTCCCCCCGCCCCCTTCGACCCTCAGTTCATTCTCAGCATTCAATAGTCTCTCAAGTGCTGCATCCCTCTCTCTCCCCAACTCTCTCTCCCTCCTCCGCTCCCCCTGGTTCTCCATTAGGTCTCTCCTGTTTTCCTGCTAGACCTATGAGTGCAAACATATGGTTTCTGTCCTTCTCTGCCTGGCTTACTTCGCTCAGCATGACACCCTCAAGGTCCATCCACTTTCCTACAAATGGCCATATGTCATTCCCTCTCAT
>NC_043705.1:24430164-24455315 GCF_006229205.1 Suricata suricatta | reverse complement strand
ACAAAGAAATAAGTACGAAACTAGTGAAGAAAAAAAATTTTTATATATTAAAAAAACAAACAACAAAAAAACAAATAAAAAAAGCAAGCAGCAGCTCCCTCTGGTGGATAGGCTTGGTTTGATGTGGTAAGTCTTGGAGTCTGTTCTCAGAGGCTCCGCCCCTGCCTGAGGTGAAATGAGCAGCAGGAGGTGAAGTGCGCACCTTCACAGACTCAATTGCGGAGTCCCCACCCCCAGTCAGGATCGCGATTGCAATGGAGGAAAGGAAAAAAACAAAAAGCAAAAAACCAAGTCTCTCTTAGTTTCCGATAGCTTTGCTCAAGATGCTGTGCGCTGCTGGAAATGAGCTGGGAGCTCCTACAGTCTAAGCGCGCGCCCGGGCCTCCACCCGCCACCAACTCTTTGTTGGGGGTCCTGTCGGTGTGCGCCCTATTTTTTTCCTGTGTGCACCCGGGATTCGCGCAGTCCGTGCAGGGGGCAAGGTGTGCCTGTGCCGTGGAAATGCGGTCCGTGGTCCCGTTCCCAAAACCAAGTTCGAATTGCTCGCACCTGGCGCAGTCGCCCCTCCGGCCACTTCCCGCCAGGGAGCGCGCCTCCCCAGCGCAGCCGCTTCTCACAGCCACAGGCACCTCTGATTCCAAGCCGAGATGACTTAGGGCTGGAGGCTATTCCTTCTCTTGTCCCCGCTGCCCAGCAGTTATCTATGGAATGGGTTTCTGTCTCCACGCACAGCTAAGCGTTCTATACCTCTTCCCCAGAGACAGTTCTATGAGCGCATTCCGACTCTGTCTCTACCCTTTGTCTCTCGAGCGCTGCGCGCTTGCGCCACGTTGGGCTGGGGATCTTACCTCCCCTGCCCGTCCCGGGCTGGCCCGTTTTCGGATCTCCCCTGTTCGCCCCCACTCACTCAGGTATCCTTGAGGTTCTATTCCTTCTGGAGTTCGTATTTTCTCCTTCCACTGTCGCAGATGAGCGTAATATCCTTCTCAGTTCGATAAATGGTGCGGACAGAGTTTACAGAGCTCCCTTCCTCTCCGCCATCTTGGCTCCACCCCCCAGAAGACTCTTTTAAACTGGTCCTCACTCTGGAGGTGAACAGATTCTGATATAATTGCCAAGTGGAACTCTCATTCTGGAAGCAGAGGGAAGGCCAGTGAGAAGGAAGAGACTGGGGTGCTGTGAAGTTAGGGGTAAACCAAGTCCCAGTCCCCTGAAGAGTTTTCATCTGGGGAGTGATCTAATCTGACTTTTGTTTTTAGAGAGTTGGTCTTTATTTTTTATGTTTATTTATTTTGAGAGAGAGAGAGAATCCCAAGCAGGCTCCACATTGTTGGCACAGAGCCAGACACAGGGCTCTATCTCAGGAATTGTGAGCTCATGACCTGAGCTGCAATCAGGAATCAGATGCTTAATCAAGTGGGCTATCCAGGCACCCCTAAAGAGTTAGCCTGACTTACATTTTTGAACAGTCAAGCTGTGTTAGGACAGACTGCAAGGCCTGAAATAATCCAGGCAAGAGATACAGACAGCAGTGGAGATGGTGATATCTGATCAGATTCTTTATAGATTTTTAATGTGAAAAAATTTTCTGCTGGGTTGAATGTAATTTTTCAGAGAGAGGAGTCCAGTTGTTTTGGGATTTTTTTTTTTAACTTAAACTGTAGAAGGGGCCCTGGATGTCTCCGTTAAGCATCCAACTTCAACTCAGGTCATGCTCTCACAGCTCATGAGTTCGAGCCCTGTGTCAGACTCTGGGCTGACAGTTCAGAGCCTGTAGCCTGCTCTGGATTCTTTGTCTCCCTTTGTTTCTCTGCCCTTCCCTCACTTAGACTCTGTGTCTCTCTCAAAAATAAATATCTAAAAATTTTAAAAAGCTGTAGAAAGATGATTCCATGGATGGTGTTTGGTAGATTCAATAATGACCCCAAGATGTCCACTTCCTAAACCCCAGAACCTATGAACATCACCCTATATGGCCAATGGGACTCGGCAAAGTTAAGTACATTCAGGATATCTACTGTGGATTACCTGGATGAGCTCTGAAGGGGAGCTCCACTGATAGTATTTTGAGGAGCCTCCACACAGTTTTCCAGAGCAGCTGCACCAGTTTACATTCCCACCAACAGTGTAGGAGGGTGCCCGTTTCTCCACATCCTCACCAGCATCTATATAGTCTCTTGATTTGTTCATTTTGGCCACTCTGACCAGCGTGAGGTGGTATCTCAGTGTGATTTTGATTTCTATTTCCCTGATGATGAGTGATGCTGAGCATCGTTTCATGTGTCTGTTGGCCATCTGGATGTCCTCTTCAGAGAAGTGTCTATTCATGTATCCTGCCCATTTCTTTTACTATTTATTGTTGAGAGAGAGAGAGAGAGAGAGACAAAGTTGTGCAAGTAGGGGAGGGGCAGAGAGACAGGGAGACAGAGGATCCAAAGCGGGCTCTGTAGAAAGCCTGGTGTGGGGCTCAAACCCACAAACTGTGAGATCATGACCTGAGCCAAAGTCAGATGCTTCACTGACTGACCCACCCAGGCGCCCCAAAAGAATGTTTTAAGGAGAAGTTTGTGGTCAGTGGTATCAGGGCAGTGGAGAACATTTGCATGCCACTGACCATTCGATTTGGTATCACAAGCATCACCTTGGCAGGAGCAGATAAAATGATCATGGAATACAAGCTTAAGGTATTAGAGATGGTGAATACAGCCAACCATTTTGGGGAGTTTTGATGTAAATATGAGTAAAAGGAGTCAAATGAGGCAGTAGCGAGAAGAACATGCCAAAGAAACTTTTTTAGAATAGTTGACATTACAGCATATGTATGTATCTATGTATATATGTATGTATATAATGCTAAAAACAAAAAACCTCCCACACATCTTCCCTTTCTTCATCCTTGAAGTAGGCAAGAGTCCATGGAATCCAGAACAGAGAAGTAGAGATGCTAACTTTAGATAAAAGCACATTCTTTCATGTAACAGGAGAAAACAGAATATATTTAAGTATGCTTACAAATAGGTGACCATTACATTTGGTTATAGTTGGATGAACATCTCTTCTAGTTGCTTTTCTCAGTAAAAAAAGGAAAATTAACACCAAGCCTGGAGATGTGAAGAGAGAGGTGAAGGTTGTATGTGAGACTGAACTGACCAGGGAACTTAGAGGACTGCAGGATGAAACGTGAGCAGGGTTGTGTTTTTCTTCCCAGCAGTGTCCTGGTACAGGCTCGTTTCAGGGGGAAATTTGGATATAAGCAGAGTTGTGGTTGCTTCGTTGAAGCTTGCTTTATGACCCAGTGGATGATCAATGTGGTCAATGCTGCATATGTACTTTAAAAGAGTGTGTATTCTAATCGGAGGTATAGTATTCTGTATATATGTCAATTATATCAAATTAAAAAAAATTATATCAAATTTGTTCATTACATTCTTCAGATCTTCTAAGTGATTTTTTTCTTTGTCCACGGAGTCTGGCAGCTGCTAAGAGGTGTGTTGAAGTCTACCACCGTGATTGTAAATTTATCTAAAATTCTATCCACTTTTGCTTTAACATTTTAGTAACTTCCTGAAACAAAGACTTCTTTGTTCTTACAAAATATCTCTCTCTGGCAGTATTTCTGGCCTAAAGTCTATTTTTGCCTAATTTGAGTACAGACACATGAGATTTCTTTTGATTAGTGTTAACATGGTATAATTTCCAATCCTTTTACTTTCTATGTCCATATATTTGGGTTTTGACCTTTATGTACTATAATAATCTTTGATCATTTGATCCATTTATATTTAATGCAATTATATAGTTAAATCCACCTGTTCTGCTTTATTACATGCATTCTTGCCTCAATATAGTTCTATACAAATTATTACTTCACTTCCCTAATAATGATAGAACCATACAACACAGACTCTTTTAACTCCTCTCCTGACTTTTGCATTATTGTGGGAATGAATTTTAACTCTGTATATAATTTAACTCCATAAGACATGAGTTATTATTATTTTGTACAGTTGATAGTCATTTACATTCACCTCTATATTCACTTTCTGACTGCTCTTTATTCCTTCCTGAAGCACACTGTTTTGTCTGGGATCATTTTCATTGTAACTAAGCAAGTTTCTTTAAGAGTTCTTTTGGTGAAGATCTGGCAACACATCCTGTTTTCACTGCATATAGAATTCAACCTTGGTAATTCTACTCAGCATTTTAAAATGCTGTTCCCTTGTCTTCCATTGTTTTTGTTAATAGGTCACCTGTCAGGCTTATTGTCACTCGTCTGAAGGTCATGTATCATTTTGTTTTCTGACGGCTCTTCAGATATTCTGTTTGTTCCTTAACAGTTCTACTATGATGTGCCCAGGTATGGTGTTCTTTGTACTTACTTTGATTTGGGAGTTCTAGTGGTTCTCGAATGTGTGGCTTGATACCTTTCATCAGATTCGAATTCTCTCTCACCTCTTCTTTAGAAACTCTGTTTTAAAAAAAAGATCTTTCCACTCTATCCCACATGTCTGTTTCACTTTTTTCCTCCTTTTTTTATTTTTTTGTGCTTTGAGTATGTTCTATCAATTTGCCTTTCCCTTACTATTCCTGTCTTCGGCTATGATTAATATGGATTTAACATAACCTAATTATTGAGTTCTTAATTTCAGGTATGGCATTTTTCACTTTTAGAATTTCTACTTCATTCTGCCTTTGTATATGAAATTGTAATTGTCTATTTTATATAGTTTTGGTCAGATAGTCTGTATGTAGTGTCTAGTCTTTTTTAAATGTGAGATACTCCATATAGGGGGAAAAAAAGACTTGAAATGGCTGTCATCGTCCTCTGGAAGGCAGAGAGAGTGGAGAATGAATCATTTTAATCTAATCAAGTGCTAAGTTGAATCAAGGCTTAACTGAATTTTTTTTAAGGTTTACTTTGCCTCTCATTTATTCCTAGACCTAGAAGTTAGCCCTTCAGGGTTTTAAACTGAGAGCCTGGTATGTTCTTCAGTATCTTTTCCCTTCTATACCTTTGCTCCGCAGCATATTAAGACTGTGGAACACTGTTCTGAATTTAGGAGATTATTGGTTTAGCTCTTCAGTCTGCTACTCCACACCACCTCAGAATGAGAATATGAAATGTGATGGGAGAAGTGTAAATAGAAAGGAGAGAGAAGGCTATAGTCCAAACACTAGGGAAGTTTCCCTGTGAAGAAGGCAGACAAATGGGCTAACTCAAAGAAAATGTATAATCGAGAGGATTTTTCAAAGAGATGAAGAAACTAGAGATAATGTCAAGATGGTATTATTGGTGGTGGGTTAAGAAGCTCTGGGTACAGGAAGACAGCACCAGATCCTGGAGCCTCTAGCAACCAGGAAGCTGGCAGATGCTGGGAACAAAAAGGAGCCGGTGGAGATATGAACAAAGGACCTGGGTAGATGAATGTAGGAAGAGGCTTCATGGGCCAAGAGCTTTAAATTACAGCAAAAAAAAGTTAAAGGGGACCAGACAGATGGTAATGAATGGAGAAAAATTGAGGTCAGCAGGGAGTGGCAAAGTCAAGAGTTCAGTTTTGTATTTGTTGAGGTCATCAACAGAGGAATGAGTTCTAAAGTCATCAGAGTACAGCAGGTTATCTGAAGCCATGGAATCAGATGAACTTACCCAGAGAAAGGATGTAGAAAGAGAGAAGATGAAGATCTCCAAAGATGAGGACCAGAGACCTGCCAATATTTTGGCATCAGGATGAGCAGGGGAAGCGAGGGAGATGAGGGCTGAGAGAAGCTAAGTTTTCTAGAAGGGACTAGTTAGCCATGTGGAATCTTGCTGAAATGTCAAAAAAGAGGAGGATCACAAAGTCCTCTCTGAATCTGACATAAAGGTCTTTGAACAGGTCAGTGGAGTGAGGAAGATAGACCTTTGATGGGACTGTTAGAGAAATGGATCAGGGACTCCACAGCCAGTTCTTCAGAGAAGTTTTGACCTATGGGCGTAGAGGTGGATTTCTCACCCAGAAAGGCTGACATCTTTAGTGAACAAAGGGAGTAGCGAGGATGTAGGCCAAAGGCAAGAAGAGCAGAGGTGATAGTCTAGTGGTATGAGCATCATGGAGGAGAGTTTGAGAACTTATACAACTACATTATAAAAATCAGAAAACAGTCTCCATTTGAGAGGGCCATTGTTCTCCAGGGATAAGAGTTTCAGATACAGCAGTTAAAAAAAAAAAAAAAAAAGCATGTCTGCCTGATCCTACAGTCTGGGTCCCAGAGGTTCCAGGTGAAGGAAGTATACAGACAGGGGATAATGGATGATCTCTAAATCAGTCGCAGATGACACGGAAGGAAGGGCCAACTCACCAGACTCTCGGCGGAAGACTGCACAGGAAAGAGGCGGAGGGTTCTAGAGGCTTCCAGGAGCAGTGACCAGAGGGTCTTGCAGCTGACTCTTGAGTGGAAAACGTAAAGACTCTGGGTTTAGGCTTTTGCCAGGATGGTCTGGGTCCCCTTAAGTAAAACATTCAAGAAGTTTTTAAAAGAGATTAAACTCCTGCCAACAGTTTTATGCCTCTAAAGACAAACCCAGAAAGGAGGCTTGTGTCCTGGCTTCCCAAGCAGGCTCATTGGCAAGGCTGCTAGGTGGGCTTTCCACTCACCTGAGTATGACGGCCATTTACACAAAGCCCAGAAATGGTCACTGTGTCAGCTTATAATAATGACGACCCACTTGTACCTATTTTTTTTTCAAGTCCATAGGTGTGGACCCTCTTCCAGCTAAGCTGTCCTATGACAAGTCTCATGACCAAGTGTGGGTTCTGAGCTGGGGGGATGTGCACAAGTCCCAACCAAGCCTCCAGGTACGTTGAACATGTGGAGACCGACACCCACAACAACAAAGGACGCTGTCCCTGTCTAATAAACGTCTCTTGCTTCCCTAGGTAACTAAACACATTTATCAAAAATCTACCCATCAAGGCTTGAGGGGAGACTAGGAAACAGCCTTGGGCACAAGCCCCTCACAGGCAATCCACCAGGTATCTTCGGCCAGGCCTACCTGTAAACAACAACAATACTGATGATGGATAAGATTCTGATGTCAGGATGAGAATGTGGCTCCCAGGCTTCACCTCTCCTGATCCAGACCTGGCCAGGCTGGAAAACAGGGTCAAAGCAAGTGCTAGAGGCAGGCCCATAAGGCAAGAAAAGTAGGAGCAGCAATTATGTCCCTAAGTGGAAGCACACACATTTGCTGAGTGCGTACAGGATGCTAGGACACAGGAAAGTTCACAAATTTGCCCCTGGCCCAACACTCGGCCCCTGCACTATACTTCCTCTTTGAAAGAGTTTGGGCGCAGGTGCTCTGTGGGATCCCCACCCCCCTTCACCAGCCAGCGAAGGTCAACATCACCTCTCTGGTGAGCATGCCTGGCTCTCCCTTTATCATTGAGGGATGCATCAGAGGATTACACCCTAAAAAAAAAAAAAAAAAGGGGAGTTGAATGCCTGAGGCATCCCAAAGACCTACGTAGAACCATTCTAGATGCACAGAAGTTAATTCATTTCTTACAGCGTAGGCCTCGGGACTGGTTTCGCTCTCTCTCAGAACCCCAGCTGAGAAGGGCTGCAGATGGAGTCAAGTTCACCCTGTTCTCAAGACTGATAAGAGCAAAGGGACACCTAGGTCTACAGAGGCTTCCTCCAGGGACGGCCTGCCTGCCTCCCTCTGCACAGATGGGCCAGGAGGAGGACATGACTTCATCTCCTAGAAATTGAGACTGTTGTCGTCTGCTGCATACCATCAACCTGGGCCCCAGTGAGCTGACAAAAAAATCTATTATGGGTCTAGAAGCCTGAATAAAAGTCATTCAGAGCAGAGCATCAGCCCAGGACAATTGTCATTTTTATTGGCTCTCCCTCTGGCAGCTCCTAGAAAACCTCTAAGGTAATTTAAGGGGAGAGGCCAACAAAACTTTTTTTTTTTTTTTTTGGCTGAAACCAAAAATGACTTCCTAATTTAACAAGGCAGAGGAGTTAAAAAACGCGTGGTTTCAGGAGTTAGGTGTAAAAGAGAAAACAGGAGATTGGCCCTGGATTTCTGACCTGTAACAGGAGCTGGAGGACCATGGAATCCTCTCCCCAGCCAAGAGCGCTCCTTCAGCTGGCAGAACAAAAGGAGGACACAGTATGTGCAAGAATCCAGAGAGTGCCTCACCGGCTTGGACCCCCCCGAGCAACAGATTTGAGGAAGGATCCCAGACAAACACCAGATGAACCAAATCAGAGACCTCCAGATAAAAATAGATCCGAAGGAGACTGATGTAAAGAATGAACCCAGGGAGGAACTAAGATGCATGAGGACGGGCTCTCTGCACATGTGGATGTGGAATAAGCTCTAAACAAGGATGTCTGAGTTAGGAGAGGCAGGCTGAATGAGAAATCCTGATACCAGGCAATCATGGAAGATAAATTAATTCAGTAAAAATAAGCGTGTCGAGGGAGTAAAAATACTTAGAAATATCTTACTGGGATAAGAGAAGGTATGGAGAATGCTATTTGGAAGTAGGAGGTAGAAAGTGACCATCCCATTATTCCAAATGTGACAAGCTGAATTCTCCTAAAAGCTGAGATGATCAGACTGTGTTGGGAACAAAGGAAACTCTAACTTATTTGTAAGAAATGCACATGAGACAAAGAGAATAAAAGGTTGTGTTTAAAGGGGCAGGAATAATGAGGACAGGTGAACAATATACTAATACTGCCACTCATGCCTATCAGGCAAGGTAGGGTATAAGGTTAATGGCTCTAAAAACAGCAAATGGATGGGGTAGGGCCATGCCCTCCTCTCCCTCTGCCCGGTTCTCTGGGGGTGGGGGGTGGAGTAGGCATAAACGGGAGGTGACCGGGTACCCTGTCTGGAGAGGAAGGCAAGCCTTGTTGACACAGGTCTTTCCTAAAGCCACAAGGTCCAGGCTGGTGGCCCAGGACCATCATGCTACCTTAATAAGGATTCTGGAATAAGCCTGAAAAAAAAAAAAAAAACAGCAAATGGAGAAAGATTGTCTCTCCAATAGCCAGTAGTTATCAAGCAACATTAACAACTAAATGCCTCAAACAAGAGCAATTGAAAACTCGAGGCACCTGGGTGGATCTGTCAGTTAAGCGTAGGTCTCTTGATCTCAGCTCAGGTCTTAATCTCAGGGTTGTGAGTTCAAGCCCCATATTGGGCTATTCCCAGGACACGGAGCCTACTTAAAAAAAAAAAAAAAGAGAGAGAACTTAATTTAAGATGCACTTCAAGTGTACCAAGGAAAGGAAAGAATGACATGGGAAAATTAACAATGCAACTTGGTTTACTATATACCTTTCATCTGCCGAACAGTTTTTTCACACAACCACATATATACAAGTATATCTGTAAACACAAAGGAAACAAACACCTTGCAGATATTATAGGCAACATTATCTGATAATTAGAAAATAATCAAAATAGGACCTAATAAGAAAACACTGCTATGTAACTGCTGGATCAGAAAGGAAGTCAAAAGGGAAGTTACAAATGCCCTCAAAAGCAATGGTAAAGCGATCATTCCAAATCAAGACCAACGGGAGACAGACAAGGCTCTGGACAGGGAGGGTATGTGTCTTAAAAGCCTCAAGAATGGGGAGCCTGAGGGGCTCAGTCAGTGAAGCATCCGACTTCGGCTCAGGTCATGATCTCAAGGTTTGTGGGTTCGAGTCCTGCACCGGGCTCTGTGCTGACAACTAGCTCAGAGCCTGGAGCCTGCTTCGGATTCTGTGTCTCCTTCTCTCTCAAAAAAATAAATGTATAAAAATAAATAAAAGCCTCAAGAAGTACTTGTGTTAAGAAAGGAGAAAAACTTCTAGTAAGAAGGAGAAGAACACTGAAATTAATATAAAACCAAAATCAAAGAGAAACAAGAGAAATCCTCCACAAGCCTGGTAAAGGAAAAAAGAACAAATAGATAAAATGAGGCATGAGAAAAGGACTATTACTCCAGATACAGGAGGATAAAAATAACTGGAAAATAATACATTGCAACGCAACTTGAGGGCAGCAAATTTTAAAAACTAGAGTAAGTGAATGATAGCCTGCAAAATCTAGCCACCTGGCTGGCTCAGTCAGTAGAGCATGCAACTCTTGACCTTGGGGTTGTGGGTAGAGTAAAAACTGATCTAAGAAAACAGAAGCCCAAAATAGAACAATAACTATAGGGTATTTTTTTTTTTTAAAGATTGAAGAGCTACCACAAAAAAACCATACAGCTGAATTTTATCAAACCTTCAAAATATATTTGTAATGTTATTTAACTATCTTGGACCCCAGGGAGGAAAATGTACAGCTTCTTTGTTTTAAATAGCCAGCATAATTTTAATTATGAAAACTGACTAAAAATTGCATAAAAGAACAAAGCTGTAGGCTATCTCACTTATGAATACAGAAGCAAAATTCTAAAATATGGTATTAAAAACATAGACCACAACGCATCTAAATGCAGGGAACAAAAGCCCAGCATACAATGATGGTTCGCTCTCAGGAAATCAGTCAACATTCTCTTAACATGAACAAAAACAGGAGGGAAAAACCCCTAATAAATGCTAAAAAGGCACTGAATTAAAAAAAGCAGACATTTTCAGTTAAAAAAAAGAACAGAAAGGCAATTTCTTAAATATAATGTATTCTATTTCCCAAACACCAAGAGCAAAGTTGGCTTAAATGGCCGAAGACAAAAGGCATTTTGATTAGTATCAGGAATTAGGTCACAACGTCCAGCATCACAAGGGCACAGTCTAGGCATCGCACTGTGACCGGAAAGCCACCGGATTGAATAAACCCACCTTCATCGCTATGGGCTGGGGTTAAACAAACCACGACTTACAGAATCTCCTGGAAATGTCAACTGGCCTGGCCCTCGCGGTACACAGTTTGGAAATGAGAACCAAGAGATTAAACAGTGCTCTTTTGAATCCACCAACTTGACTTCCAAAGGGTATGTTCATGGGTATGGACAAAAATCTAGCTACCACACTATGGGTTTTCTGCAGTGTTTATATTTGCCACACAAAAAATAATATCCTAGTGTTTCTCAATATCCAACGCTAAGGAACTAGTTAAACAAAACTTTGCTTGGACTACATGAAGGTGTTTCTATAAATGAATTCCTCCCACGGCAGCCAAGTTTGGAACCTTGGACACCTTCTAGAATGCTCCATATCATTCCTTGGCCCACCAGTCCCAGGCCCCCCAGCTAAGCCTCCCTTCTCTGCTGGCATTGACTACCCTCTTAGAGAATGCTCTAAGACCCCCAGGCCAACTATGAAGTGACATTTCCTGATATCCAGCCACGTAATCACGTCTCCTGAAGCAAGCCTACGGAGCCAACAAAATTGAGGAGCTCAACAATTATCTTTTGGGCACTAATGTGCGCAGGAACGTGCCAGGACGCAAGACCAAGAAGGAACTCACGACTCGTGAGACAAATGAGGCAGTCATACCCACATAAGTTCAATGGCCCGTGGTACTGCGTTTTGATGAAGTAACCTCTGAATATAGGGTGTCAGAGTGGTGAAGCATGAATGACACTGACCGCTGACAGCCTGTAATTTTCCATCTCTATTAGAAGCTAAAATGACAGGCCTGGTATCAAGCAGTGATTGTATGGTTTCTTGGAATTCTCTGGCATTTTCCCCTAGACACTCCCATGAGCCAGTTTCCTAATGCTGATATGTTCATGCCCAGTGCCCAGACTGTTTTCCTGTGGACTTGACATGGAAGTATCATTTGGCCATTTTTAAAAATCACAGAAAAGTAACCTAATACAATTAGACAACGTTAAAGTTGCCCCAAGGCTGAAAATCACAGCCTTCTTCATTCCAATCAGGCATCCTGCCTGCTTACCCCCTCCCACCTCCACCCCCCAGGAAGCATGATCCAGAAAAAACTCAAACTTCAACCCTGCCTGAGGAGGCAGGCCAGGTGGTGTTTGTTTCTCCATAAAACCAAGAGCCAGAAGGCGGTCCTATTCTTAAAGGGTAAAAGCATCCAAAACTCCAAGCCGTGTGAGTCACAAACCTCCAACAAGGACTGGCCTCAGCCTCCGGCTGCAGAAGTCTGGACCCTGTAGGCACGGCCACACTATCAAGATCAGAGAAGGTATCTCAGCTCTGTGTTCAGGGTCTAGCCCCTCTTCTCCCCAGAGGGTCTGGGCTTGACCTTGTGGCCCTTCAGCCTCATCGGGCTGCGGTCGCCCACCTTTCAGGGCCATGGCCTAGAAATTGAAGGCTGACGAACACACGAAGAAGGCAAGGGGACCCACACTGTCGGCCACCATGGCTCTGGCCTGGCTGTGCCCAAGGCTGTGGTGGCTGATGGACACGGGCTCAGCCTGACCGCAGTGAGCTTTCTGGCAGGACCTCCCTGTCACGCTCATCTCACCTAATCTCCGACATCACTCGGCTCTATTCTGTGCTGCCAGCGTGTCTTTTCCTGACACAGGCTCAGCAGGGACCGTCCACACCAGAGAATGACTGCGGCTGCCTCCTGCCAACCCCACAGAGAGAAGGTGTTACACAAGGAGAAAGGGAAACAGAGGCAGTGATGCTCTGTCACTACCGATTTGTACAAAACAAACACAAGGCCTGATTCTACATTTCTCACGGCAGGTCCTTTGTGCACCTGGACCTGATCGCCGGTGTTCTAACTGCAAGGCAGCTAAGTGGCTTGAGTAGCATCTTTGAGTGGCACTTCTGCAGGATTCCTGCTTTCTCCAATAAATCATGGAGTCATAACTCCCCCAGAACACCTCTGTGAGCAGTGTATGATAGAGATGCCCAACATGTGGGCCCAGGCACACGGCATCAAAGGAAAGAAGCACCAGTAAATACTTGGCACCATTTAACATTTTCATGACTGAAAAGCTCTCTCCCTCTCTTCCTGGGGTGGTCTGGGTGGTGAGAAGGCAGGATTCTCAGTTGTAGGGGAGGTGGGCTCTGAGCAGAGTGATCTTTCTAATCTGGGGACCCAACATGGTCCCCTTCCCTGCAGCCCCTGCTGTGTCGTCAGGAGCTGGCAAGGTGCAGCCTGGCTCAGGTCAGGCCTGCCTGCGCAGGAGGGAGTGATTCAGGTGTTTGTACCTGGCCCACCAACCCTCTCCCCAGAAAGGGCACTCCCTGCCAACGACATTCCCAAGGAGCCCCCACTCAGCTCCTGCCCCCTCTCTCACCCTGGGGCTTATCCATCTCTGCCGGTGAAGCACCCTGTCTGCTGAGGGGCCTTTCGGCACGTGCAGGTGGTTCCACGTCTCCCACCCCTACGGGGGTGGGCCCTCACAAGGACCCTCACTCTGTGTTGTAGGTGATCACAGAAGCCAGCACCGGCCAGAGCCAGCACCTTATCCGCACACCATTTGCACAAGTGGATGATTTCTTTATTCCTTCAACAAACCTCATCATCAACCATATCAGGTGAGACAGGCCCACAATGCCCTAAGGAACTCCCATAATCCAGCTCAGCCCAGCGTGCGGCTGTGTTTGCCCACTGGGAAAACTGCTCCTTCTCTGTCTCTCCTGCTCGTCCTGAGCTGGCCTGGGGCTCCATCATGAGGGGACAGAAATGGACCCATGGCCCATCCCTAATTGAGTTAAGGAAGGCACCCAACTCCTACGGCCCTCGGCGGCCCACGGAGGATAATTCTCATCCTCAAGGTGAGGACTATGTAGGAGGAAACAACAGTGGTTCATAGACCATGCTCTAAAGTTGTTAGACACAAACTAGTAAATGTGGCCTCAACCCCTTTTAACAGATGAGGAAACTGAGGATTAGAGAAGTTAAAGCCTGGGCCAAGATTAAACATCCAGAAAGAATCAGATTAAATAGGAGGCTAGGTCTCTTTCTAGGGCCTTGTTCTCCACTGCCACTGCCCATGGTGTTTTCAGGAGCCCCCAGAGCAGCCATGCAGAGGGCCGGCCAGGGAACGTCGCCTCTGCTGACCTGCTTGTCACCACCCAGAATAGCCAAATAACGGTGGCCAGTGATCTCAACTGCCAGCCTCTGTCCAGCCTGGCCGCTCCCCCTGCCTATTTCAGACAACCCCTAACACTTAAAGTCGCCAGGGCAGGGGCGCCTGGGTGGCTCAGTCGGTTAAGCCTCCAACTTCGGCTCCAGTCAGATCTCACATTCGTGGGTTCGAGCCCCGCATCAGGCTCTGTGCTGACGGATAGCTCAGAGCCTGGAGCCTGCTTCTGGTTCTGTGTCTCCTCTTCTCTCTACCCCTCCCGCTCTCATGCTCTGTCTCTCTCTGTATCAAAAATAAATAAAAAATTTTAAAAAAAAAGTCGCCAGGGCAGAAGAAGTCAGCCTGCCCTTTGATAAAGTCACCAGAGACCAGAAAACCATGCCTTTCTTTGGTCTGACATCGAGCCCCTTTCTCCCAGAAGAAAGGACTCCCTTTTTGTATATTGAAGCTGGACTTGTAAAACGAGGCCCACCCACTGATCCAAGCCCAAGGAAGAAAACAGCCCCTTTATGAACCCTTGCCTGTAGACAGCACCGGGGAGGAGCCTCTAAGATTCTTGCTACAGGGTGACAACCCCCCCAAAGCAGCTGACCAGGCAGGAGTCGAGCACAGTTACAGGCTCTGTGGCACCTGTGTGTGGGGTTCCATGTTCAAGTTCCTTATCAGTTTCCTGCTCTTTCCATGCTCAGTCTCTTTAAGGACGCTTTCAAGATGCTTTCAAGCTGGCATGTCCCCCCCTCAGAGGCTAAGTTAGTTATTCAAGAGAGGAGCGTGGAGGAGACGTTTCTCTCCTTCCCCATAGGCGTCCACAGCAACAAAAGGCCTCTCTGAGTCAGGGACTGAGGCAGATGCTCTCAGGTCAAACCCAAGTCCTGCCTGGGGTCTGAAGAGGAATTTCGCCAAGCCCAGATGCGAGTGGCCTCCACCTGCTGGGCCCGCCCCTCAGCCTCCCTCTTTGATCCGGTGCTCCCAACAGCCCTCGGCAGGGACTTCAGAATCACAGGGCTGTCCCCACCCCCGGCTCCGCAGCTAGCAGGGCACATGGCGACACCAGGACTGTGTAGCTGCCAAGGTAAAAGCTGTCCTCGGCCACCCTGCCCAGGCTTCCTCCCCCAGGCATCGTAAACATGGCCACAGGAGAGGCCACCCCTCTGCATTCCTTTCCCCAGGGGAGGGAGCACTGGAGGAAGCGGGTCCTTGTTGGCTGGCGGTACCTGCTCAGATTCTATTTCGTCCAGAGAACAGAAGCATCAAGCCCGCCTCTGCCATGTTCCTGGCAGGTGATCGGGACTCTTGTCTTTTCCCTCCAGGTGCAGACACCCCCTTCCCAGCTGGCACCAGGCCTCAGGGGAGCTGACTGAAGGCATCCCTAAGGGAGAAGCTGTTGAAGGCACTTTTACACTCCTCCTTTACCATTTCTAGACACGAGTGCATGTTAGGAGAGCATAAATCCCCGAGTGTTTGTAATACAGCTGCCTTCATTTTCACCTCGTAGATGAATCACTGAGGAAGCCAGGCCCTGCAGGATGATACATCTAATTAAGATGCTATTAGCCCGCAGAAGGATTAGGATAAAGGGAAGAGAAAGGATGCCATCATTTAGAGGAATGGCAGGTCCCCTCCTGACCTCCATTCTTCCCTTTGCAGGTTCGGCTTCATCTTCAGCAAGGCTGACCCCGCCGTTCACAAAGTGGACCTGGAAACACTGGCGCTGCTCAAGACTGTCAGCCTGCAGAGCCACGGCTGCGTGCCACAGGCCATGGGCCACACGCACCTGGGCGGCTACTACTTCATCCAGTGCCAACAGGACCGCCCCGCTGCTGCCGCCCCCCAGCTGCTGCTCGACAGCGTCACGGATGCCGTGCTGGGCCCCAATGGTGACGTGACTGGCACGCCACATGTGTCCCCCGACGGGCGCTTCGTGGTCAGCGCCGCTGCCACCAGCTCCCAGCTGCACGTGCAGGAGATCACGCTCCAGGGGGAGATCCAGACCCTCTACAGCCTGAAAATAAGCCAGGGCGTCTCGGACGTGGCCTTCCAGCCCTCCTTCACCCACGGCGATCAGTACTACGTCTACGCAGCCCTTGAGACAGAGCCAGACCTGCTGTCCCTGGAGCTGTCCACGGGGAAGATGGGCGTGCTCAAGAACTTGAAGGAGCCGCCCACGGGGCCCGCATGGCCTTGGGGAGGGCCCCGCAGGATCGTGAGGGACAGCGGGCTCTTCGGACAGTACCTCCTCGTCCCCGCCCAAGAGTCCCTGTTTCTCATCAACGGGAGACGAAACGCGCTGCGGTGTGAGGTGTCGGGCGTAAAGCGGGGGACCACCGTGGTGTGGGTGGGCGAGGTATGAAGGAGCCCTGCGCAGAGCCCTGGGCCACCTTGAGCACCGCCGCGTCCTCACCACCGCAGCCCCAAGCAGGCGCCCTGTACATTTTCACAGACAAACGCAAAACCTGTATCCGCTTTGTGGTTCAGCACTGGCCTCCTTGCAAGTTTCCTAGTATAAGGTATGCGCTGCTAACCAGGTTGGGGTTTTTCGTTGGGAAGTATGATTTCTGCCTTGAGCTACGGTGAGAGCACACTCTGCCGCGGGAAGGAACCATTTCTGGGCCCAGCTACACGCCATGTTTCCTGGGGAACGCAGCGGAACCAAGAGCTCCTGCTTTCCAGGCTGACACTTGTGTCGGTTGCCTTCATGTACTCATTGTCCGTGGCGGCCGGGTCCCGCTGACCTCACCCTGACGGAGTGGCCCCGAAGCTGGACCTGGAAACGGGCCCCACGGGAGCCCAGGCCCTGGCTCCGGGCATGAGAGCCACGGCCGCCCTCCTTCCAGACCTTCTTTTCTTCTGCGCAGCTGCTTCATGCTTTTTTCCATTTGACGTGTAAGCCTGAGAGGGAGAGCCAACCAGACTTCTTGCGTCTTGGGGGATGGGGAAATCACTTACTTTATTTTGGAAATTTTGATTAAAAGATAATTTTTTATAATCTCAAATGCTAGTAAGCAGAAAGATGCTCTCCGAGGTCCGATCTGTTCGTCCCTGCCTTAGGCAAAGTCTCTGAGCGTCACCACCCCACACCCCACAGCCAGAAACAACAGGGGGCATCCAGGAATAACGGTCCTCTATACCACCGATGCCCTAAGTGCAGATCTGGCCACCACATCAGCAAAGCCTTTGTTCTGGGCTGGGACGCAAAGAGACCAGGACAAACCCTGTGTGCCTGCTTTTTACCACGGAGCGGGGATGTTTTAGGAGACAGGCCCTAGATTCAGGGCAGACTGGGCTTGCGATGGGGGTGGCCTACAGAATGGTGACCTCCAGGTGCAACACAGACACCCCAAAGACACATGTGGGGGCCAGGTGGGTTCTGTAAGTTATCCCTTTCAAAACTCTATTTCTTTTCTGCCCATGGCCCTTGCACTCAGCTCTAGCACGCCACTTCTTGCATCATCACAGCACAGACGGCACACTTCAGCATTTTCTTACACATGGGCCCTTCAGTCCCCAGTAATACAGACTGCAAAACCCACGATCAGAAGGACGTTGCGGGGGGTGGGGATGGGGGCGGGAGGGCAGGGCAGGATGTGGGCTGCATGATTCTCCAGTGTCTCAGATGATGCTGGGCTGCCAGGGAGGCAACAAGGAAGTGCCACCCAGCTGGCCCAGGGAAGACACTCCGTGTTGGAGAATGTGAGCTCCGGGGCTCCCGGAAGAGCCCATTCCTCCTCAGTCGCCAACACATGCTTGTACACTTTCTGGCTTGAATGATCAGTTTTCAAGCCGAGTGAAGTTGGAAGAGGTGGTCTCATCACAGACACCTCACCTAGGGATGCCCCCTTCACCCGCCAGCATGGCCATGCTTTTCCCGTGCTGATCCCTGGCCGCTTTCAGGGAAAAGAAGACACAGACCCTGCCTTGCTGTAAATACACACAGCTCCCTTTCACACCCACCTGACGGCCCAATCTACCTGACCCCAACCCGATTTCCTGAAATCAGCCCGTCCTCTGTCCCATGGGTCTTGGTTCAACCACCTGTCCCCTCCAACTCCCAAGAGTATGCCCAGATGTGCACATGCATACTTTAGATTTTGTTACCTGTCCTTTAGATGTAGCTCCATGTTGAGAAGATGGGACTCCAAATGCCGTACGCTCAGCTTCCCAAGAGCTGGGTGGCCAGGCAATACCTCTCACCCTTTCTTTTTATTCCTGCCTCAATCTCTTGACACATTCACTCCCAGACTTCCACTTTTATTACTGCAATTCTCCAACTTTCATCAACGTCTCCCTTTGGAAAAACCTTACAGATGGTGGCAGCCCCTGGCAGAGAAAGAAAGTCTTTGAGCCTGAGGAAGAGCCTACCGACAGCCAGGTCAGGACATCGGCCCCTCTGGGTCTCGGGCTCCTAAGTCAAAGACCAATCCAATCCCAACAAGCCTTTTGATCTGGGCGCGAGTCCACAGCACCCGGTCCTGTGCCCCGTTCCTTCTGTTTCTCAGTGTGTCTGAAAAGCATCTCTGCCTCAGGCTAACTCACTGTCCGATTAACTGGAGATGCCAGCTTAGGGCTCACGGCCAGCGTTCCGCACGCTGTTGAATCCAAGCAGGGATTCGTAAGCCTGAAAACAGTGAAACCTGCATATTCACGAAGGCAAGAGAGTAAATGCTTTTTCATTACAGCAACCAACAGAGCTCCTGGGCAGGAGGCAGAGGAAAGGCCGGCCAGGTCGCCCAATGCCCCTTCTAGCCCCAGAAGCAGCTCGCCGGAACGTGGTCTGAAAGTGACTGATAGAAGCTATCACAGCAGGTGAGCCTCGCTGCCGACCCAACCACACTCCTTCTGATGAACACGAGATCATCGAACAGCTAGTCTTTCACCTTAAAGAAGCATTTCGTCTTAACAAAGACACTTTCATAATGAACTATTTCAAAATTTACTGAAGTTTGAAATAAAATTAATTTCACAAATTAGTATTAGTATTTTTTTTTCATAACAACTCACAAATAATCTACACCTTTGCTGAGATTAAGGGTTTGAAATGGAGGCGGCCAGTGTTCCTTCGGCCCCAGTGAGAAAAACTATTCAGGGAGGCGCTGCGTCCAAAAGCCCACCCACCATCTGCCCATCAAAGGTGGTAGGGGATGTGCCTGCTTCCAGGCGACTGCCTGGCCCTTCGGCACAGGAGGCCCGGGCATGGAGCACACGCTGCGTGGCAAATGCTGTCATCCCCGCCTTGGCAGCCCTGCCCAGCGAGCCCTGCCTGGGGCTGCCCCAGGCTTCTTCTCTAGGTCTCCCAGTCAGTTCAAGGGTCGCACTATACCTTCCCCAAGTCCCTGGAAGTAGCTGGAAGGACGCTGCAGAGTGTGGCTGGAGCCAACCCCTGACACCAAGCTGCAGGAACTTGAATCTAGATGCATCATGAACAGAGAAAGCAGCTCAGCCCCTGCATGCCCCCTCCCACTCCACGCCTGCCATCTCCTTTCCTCTCCACTGCTTTGTGCAGAAAAGGGCTCCCAGCTCCAGGGAGGGCTCAGGAGGACAGCTCTCAAGCCAAAAATAAGGCAGAAAACTGTCTGTTGCCCTAGGGAATCTAACTGCTGAGGCTTCGTTTAGGAGACCAGCCTCAAGTTGGCTTTGTGTGGCCACAACTTCTTTTCTGTTGACCAATAACCTGTGAACTAAAGGAGAATCCAGAACTGAGGTGTGCAACAGATCCGGTCTAGATGGAGTTTTCTAGCAGGGGCTTGCAAAGTCATCAATTAATTTCTCGCTGTACATTTCATTCAGATACAGTCCTCCTCTCCAGAAGCAAGCCTCTGGGATTGCTGAGGCCACTCACCCTTCGTCCAATGCCCCTGCCAGTCTACCTCGCCTTCTCCTGCCTGTACCCAGCTCCTCCAACAGCTGCCCCCACCCAGGAAGCTGGACAGTGATGTGGGCCAACAACAATGCTGACATGAAATCCTTTGCTGCCCTACCCCACCCAGAACCCCAGATCCCGCTCCACGTGCGGTCAGAACCCAGTGGGACACAGCCCTTGGCGGCCAGAATTACAATCCCCACGCCCTAGCATGCAGCGCTTCCAAATGAGCTGACCGAGATCAGAGCAAGCTCACGCGTGTCAGAGAAGTCAACTGTTGTCAAACAGAAACTGTCAGACAGGAATAGAGACCATGATGTCAGCAAAGCTTCGTTCCCTTAGAGGGCCAGCACCACTCCTCCCTCCTTCCCACTTTCCTCTTGGCCTTTCTTGCTCCCTCCTGTGCCTCAGGTCTCCTGCACATGTGGCTGGGCCACAGCTCCTACAGTTCAAGGGGCAACTGACCATACTGTCACACCAGCTTCCCACAACGGCCGTTGCCCATGCTGCTAGCTAGGGCTGAAGTCCAAGTAAGAAGTCACTCCGAGGGCAACGTGCTATTTTGCTCCCAGACCAGCACGGAGGCAGAGCAGTTTTGGTCGACAAGGCCGCTGGCTGCCATGGTTTCTCTCCAAAGTCACAGAGATTACAGAACAGAGAGCAACTTAAAAGATTCAAAGGAGAAAATACATGGTGCCTATTCTCAAGGTCTGACTACAAGACCCCAAATCCCTGGGGGCGCAGGCCATTTCCTGCTTCTGTCTTCCCCAGATCACCTGCCAAAGTACTTGAGAATCTGAGCATCTTACATGGGCCTGCAGGCTTTAGGCACCAGCCAGACAGCTGGCAGTGGGAGCCCCGCAAGCAGGGTCTCACACCTTCTCTGAGGCTGCGGGCAGCAGTGGGGATTTAGCCAAACACACTGTGTGAAGTTATGGGAAGTATGGGAAGAGCAGGGACTGGCCTCCGAAACAGAGAGTGAGGCTTCCTGGGCCAACATGTGTTGAACTTGCACTTTTTGTTGTTGTTCTTGGACAAACCTATAATTCACATAGACACGTGCGCACATACACTCTCACACACACACACACACACACACACACACACACACACACACACACACTCACACCATTTCCAAGCTCGTCTTGACTAACATGGATTCATCCATTCATCCACTTCCCCTGTGGCCCTAGAGAAGGTAGGCCATGCCCCAGAGGGGTCCAGAACACTTAGCCTGCACTGCACAAAGCAATAATGTTGACTCACCCCAAGCATGGTGGCCTCTCCACATGTCAGCAGAGCAGGATCAAAGAATCTGCCCATTGGGGACACACTCTCCAAGATCAGAGCTTCCTAGTGACTTTCCATAGTGTCGTGGTTACCGCGTTCGCCCACCAAGATCAGAGCTTCATTGGTAAAGAAGGGCAGCTACTCTCTGCTGATCATGGGACCCAAGTGCTTTCTCTTCTAGAGAAGATTCCCTAAATCTAAACCTTCATCCTCTGCCCAGTATGACGTGGGTCATAGGTTTAAGGGTCAGTTAAGATACTTCAGCTGCTTCAGAGAGGTGAGGGACGACAGATCCCTAAGCCACCACACCAGACCCCACAGCAGCCCCTGTGACTAGGTAGCCCTCATTTCTAGCCCAGCCCCGTCACCCCCCACATTCCCCCTCCTGCTCACACGTGCTGAAGGCCCTGTAAGATGATCTCAAAACAGAAGTGGGCATGGAGTGTTGCCGGAGTGATCACACAGTGTTTCATGCTACAGTATAGCTGAATGGCCCTCAAGATATGAAGTCACATGCACACCCTTTGTCCTGTTAAGATGCTCCTCCTCCCCCACCTCAGAAAACTTCCAGATCTCTTACTTCAACGCAGATACATTACTTCGAGCGGCTGTGTAGACACCAAAATCTATTTTCTGTATCACCAATATTTCTCAAAAGCCCTCCTGTACTTATGATACATGTGAATTCTTCCTTATTTATATGATATATATAAATTATTTTTAATACATCAACTTTAGTAGAACTTTGTACCAACACAGTAATCGTACGTGGCATTTGAATAAGTTTGTGTTTACTTTGACGTATTGCACAGTATTGAACACACCGTGTGACGGCAGTATCACTTGATATAAAGACAATTCACAAATTATCATCAAGTATTGTCATTGTAAATGCTCTTTTTCTGAGGATTTTACAATAAAACTTGAGAAAAGTTACCGTCTGTTGCTGCCAGTCTGTGCACAGTTGGTGAAGCTAGAAGAGACTAAAGCAGGACTCCGCACACAGCTCTCCCGAGTCTCCATCCCCACCACAGGCTCTGGAAGGGCTGAGGGAAATGGTCTCCCCTCTGGCCTGCTCCCGAGAGCTGCTGAGCAAAGGCAGGCACTTGAACCCGGAAGTCCCTTCCCCCATGTTGAAGTTTCAGGTCTCCAAATGTACCACCAACATCTGGATCAAAACTTTTCTTCACCTGCCCTGGTAGACCTTCAAATTTTGCCACAGTCCCCAGCTCTAACCCACACTTGACTCCAGTAATTCTTGGTCCTCATTGAGATAGACTTTCCAGCTAGGATGAAGAACATATAATGTGCTCAGTGATCACCAAGTTACCAGTGCAGAACAGGCTAGGTATGGGGGAAGAGGACTGGACGAAGCAGACACAATTCTTGCCCTTGGTGAGCTTCATGTCCACTGCACCATGACTATTAGTACAGATTCTCCAGAGAAATAGAACCAATAGGCAGGGTGTGTGTGCACGCACACACATGTAGGTGGGGGAAAGGAAAGAGATTTATTTTAAGGAATTACTTCCTGCAACTGGGGAGGATGGCAAGCCCAAAATCTGCAGGGTAAGCTGTCAGCTGGAGACCCAGGGAAGGCTTGTAGTTTGAGTCCAAAGGTAATTTGTTGGCTGAAATCTTCTGAGGAGCTCAGTCTCTAATCTTAAGGCCTTTCACTGGTTAGATGAGGCCCACCCACATTTTGGAGGGTATCTGCTTTATTCAAAGTCCTCTGCTTTAAATATTAACCTAAGTGACAGGGTGGGGGGTGGGGAGCGGCAAGATGGCGGAGAAGTAAGGAGCCCCATTACCTCTGTCCACCCACAATTATCAAACTGAGAAGAATTAAAAAGCCACAGCTCTCTGATCTCCAAGAACGGAGGTTTGCAAACAGACCCCTTATCGACAGCAGTCTCATGGTTGCCTGAGTGAGTGAGTGCAAACGGGGACCCGAGACTTTAGGGGAGGGAGCACCGGCTCTGGAGACAAAGCGCAGAGTGCCCAGAGGCTTGGTGCTGGGCCCGCTGAAACCCACGTGTCCCCAGGAGCACCGCTCCTAGCCGGGCAGGGTGGCTGTGAGACCAGAGGTGGACAGGTCAGCGGGGAGCCGCACAGCACGGGGCGGTGAGAGCCCGGAGGTGCACAAATCCACTGACAGCCGCTCACGCGGGACGCCGGGTATCCAGAGGCGCACTGACCTTCACAGCCACGCATGGTACCGCAGGGCAAGGCAGGAGAGAGACCAGGGGAAGAGAAGTAGAGACTGAATCACTCACAGCGCAATCCCTGCAGAGGAGAGATTCAGCCCCCGGGACTGAGGGCCGCTGAGCGCTGAGAGAGAGATCTGTCCCTTCAGCGGGGGCATTCAGTCGGACCAGGCAGCTCACCGACTTCAGGAGGAGCCAGGGGAGCACTCTGACTTCACAAACTCCCTATCCACCCAGACCAGAAAGCCACCCACCTGCAGGCGATTTTCACTGTTGTGGCAATATTGAGTGTGCGGGCAAGGACTTAGAAACCGGGCAGAACTTAGAAAACAGAAACAATTAGATCCGCCCGAGGCACAAGAAGGTTGGACTCCAGAGAGTGGCTAGAACGCGTGGTCTGAGGGGGACTTGGGGCGCCCATCGCCATTCTTCTCCTCGCATCCCCCAAGGCGGGGCCTCAGAGAGCAGCCCTTGGGACCCGACCCACCTGCACCAAGCCACGCCCATCCGCGCTGGAGAGCTGCTGTGCTTTTGCTTATTACCATTAAGTGGGGTTTTTTTCTTAATATTTTTAATTTTTAATTGTCCCCTGTCTTCTCTTACTATCTTCCTATTTCCTTCCTTTCTCCCTTTCCCCCTGGAATCTGGGAAAGACCAACAATTAGGCACTGCTGTGCTTAGATCAACTCTTACCATCCAGATAGTTTTCCTTTAATCCATCCTTATCTCCCCCACCTCCACTGCAGGTTTTAAGCTCTCAGACTGTCCTTTATCTCTGACTGTCGCTGTCCCCCCCAATCCCCGACGGCTTTTTTTTTTCTTTCCCCTTTCGTTTTTTCCTCTTCCTTTTTTTTTCCTTTTTTTTTTCCTCCTCTCTTTTCTTTCCTGTTCTTTTTTTTCTTTTTCCCTTAGGTTTGCTTCTTTCAGTACATTTGTGTGCTTGTGTTCTCTGTGTGTTTGTCTGTCTGTTTTCCTTTTCAGGGCTACCTCAAGAAACAACCCAAAGCACACATAGTGGAAAACCCCAAATATCGCTGAGTAGGGAAATAAATTAACCAGAGGCACAATAAGAGAAACCAAGAGACACCAGTTAAAAAAAAAAAATCTCCTGAAACGACAGACCCTAGACACTCCAAGAGCCTCCTTCTATGGAGGAATACTAATAATCGCACAGTGCAGAACGAGCTTTTAAAACTGACAAGAGACAGAAAGCTAGCCAAAATGACGAAACGAAAGAACTCTTCTCCAAAGAAACTCCAGGAAGAAATCACAGTGACAGAACTGCTCAAAACAG
The DNA here is from genome assembly GCF_006229205.1 of Suricata suricatta. Lineage (NCBI taxonomy): Eukaryota > Metazoa > Chordata > Mammalia > Carnivora > Herpestidae > Suricata > Suricata suricatta. Next base: position 24,430,655 of record NC_043705.1, on the reverse strand, counting down.
ACATAAGCAACATAACTCAACAAGAATTTAGAATGATTGTCATAAAATTAATTGCTGGGCTTGAAAAAAACATGGAAGCTATCAGAGAAATATTGATACAAAGAATAGGAACCTTCAAAATAGCTCTGACAAGTTAGAAAAGGCTCTAAATGAGATGAATAATAAGTTGGAAGCTGCCAATGCACGTATTGAAGAAGCAGAGAGGAGAATAAGTGAATTAGAAGACACAGTTATAGCAAAAGAGGAGGCCGAGAAAAAGAGAGAGAAAATGATTCAGGAGCAGGAAAGGAGAATCAGAGACCTGAGTGATACAATCAAATGGAACAACGTCCGTATCATAGGAGTTCCTGAAGAGGAAGACAAAGACAGAGTGCTTGAAGGCGTGCTAGACCAAATTATACACGAAAATTTCCCCAATCTGGGGAAAGAGAAAGACATTGAAATTCAGGAGACATACCGAACTCCCCTAAGACATAAACTAAACCAACCTT
>NC_043705.1:24423856-24430064 GCF_006229205.1 Suricata suricatta | reverse complement strand
GGTTCCTCAAAAAACTATCCATAGAACTCCCTTATGACCCACCAATAGCACTGCTAGGGATTTACCCAAGGGATAAAGAAGTGCTGATGCATAGGAGCACATGTACCCCAATGTTCATAGCGGCACTTTCTACAATAGCCAAATCATGGAAAGAGCCTAAATGTCCATCACCTGATGAGTGGATCAAGAAGATGTGGTATATATATATACAATGGAGTACTATATGGCAATGAGAAAGAATGACATATGGCTATTTGTAGGAAAATGGATGGACCTCGAGGGTGTCATGCTAAGCGAAATAAGTCAGGCAGAGAAGGATAGATACCATATGTTTGCATTCATAGATCTAACAGGAGAGACCTGGCAGGGGACAATAGGGAGAGGAAGGGGGAAAGAGAGCGGAGAAGAGTGAGGGATACAGATGAAGGGAGACTACTGAATACTGAAGACGAACCATGACTGAAAGGGGAGGGGAGAGAGGGAGGGGGTGATGGTCATGGTGGGGGGCACTTGCGGGGAGAAGCACTGGGTGTTATATGGAAACCAACTTGACAATAAACTATTATTTAAAAAAAATACAAAATAAATAAATAAAAATTTTAAAAACCTAAGTGACAAAAACTACTTCCACAGAAGCACCTAGAAGAGTGTTTCACTAAATATCTATCTGGGCATATGATTCAGCCAAGTTGAGACATAAACTTATTCATCACAAAGACACAAATAAGATGATCCTCATCTTCTCTCTTGGAAAAAATAACTTATGTGCCAGATGCTGCAATAAACACTTAATAAGAATGAGTTTTTGTTTTTTAATAAATTTTTTACTTTTTTATTTGAGTGAGTGAGAGAGAGAGAGAGAGAGAGAGAGAGAAGGAGAGGTAGAACAAGCAGGGAAGGGGAAGGGAGAGTGGGAGACACAGAATCTCAAACAGGCTCCAGGCGGTCAGCACAGAGTGCAACATGGGGCTCAGAATCACAAACCACGAGATCATGACCTGAGCTGAAGTTGGACGCTTAACCAACTAAGCCACCCAGGCACCTGAGAACCAGTTTTAAACCTTACCATTATCCACACAAGACAGGGGTTGGTGTTATCTCCAACTCATAGAAGAGAAAATGAAAGCTCAGAGCAAAAGAGCCAGATTCAAATTCAAGTCTATAAACCAAAATACACGCTCTCAACCAAGAACTCACTAAACCCGTGGGTCCCTGTGGTACCCATCTCCACGGAAGTCAGAGCCACAGTTGCTCCAGATCCATGACCCCACAAACCTCCCAATGGCACAGCCCACGTATGGCCGGTGCTTTCCTCTGCTTTAACCTCCACCTCAGAAAAGCCAGCTGCAGAGAAGAGCCCTTAAGATTTGGGGACTGTCCAGTCCCCTCAGACAAGAGGAAATGCATATGACTGGAACCCAAAAACTCTGGGTACATAGCAGACAACAGTCATCAGCTTGCTTGCGGCCCACAGAGGCTGGGCCCTCCCCCACACACACTCCAGTCATCTCCTTTCTGCTCACAAGCCCCAGAACGGCAGGTATTGGGATTGGGGTGGGGGTCGGGGGGCAGCAAAGGCACAGCCCATAACAAGACCTGCCCCAGACAGGTGGCCGAAGTTTTCATCTCTACTGTATCCCTCCTGTTCCCTCCTCAGCCACCTGAACAGAGGCCACTGCAAGAGACACACAATGTGTGGGCCCAGCGCTGTGCGGCCAGCTTTTGGAGGCCCAGGAGGGAGACAGAGTCCTCCGCTCTGCCCACAACCAGCACACCTTCCCAACCTTCATCACGTATCCACTCTCCTGTTCAACTATTTTCCCAAAACTGTCTCTGAACCCAGGGCCTGCCTACATGGAGCCCACAGTCAGCAGGATCAAATGGACCCAATGAGAAACACTGGCACTTGGAAGACTTGAGGGGACACGCAGGAGGCCTTGGTCCAGAGAGGCTTTCTGGACACAGTGAAGTGGAAGCCATGGGTCAGGGAGGGGGGTTCTGACTGAGGACCAGTGGGGTGAGAGCCTGCCCACTGACCCAGGAGAGACCAGCACAGTGGCAGCATGGACAGGACAGCCACATGAAGGGGGGCCACTAGACACAGCAGGCCGAAGTGAAGGAGAGGCCTGGCAGGGCACCATGTTGTTATGGAGATAGAGAGCATCCTTTAGAGAACATTCTTTGGGTTCCAGAGACCATCTTCCCAGCCAGGGCCCTGGGTGTTCAATGTCCAGGCTAAAGAGGAAGAAGAAAAGAAATGCTACCAATGACAGTGACGGGGCATCCAGAACCCAGAGACTCAAATCTGGGATCACTCTGCTCAAGGAGAGGCTGTCCAGAGGCACTCACAAAGGACATCAGAGGAAAGAGAGAGAAAAGAGATGTCCCTAGAGGAGGCAGGCAGAGGCTGACATATTGTTGTCGAACAGATCCTTCCTATGAACACAGAGCCCTGTGATTATAAAGACCAGAGAGAAGCTTCTGTAATAGGCTACAGGGACAGGAGACAAGTAAAAGAGGGAACTGCACAAAGAGGGGAGGGGACACAGCCAGGCAATGGTGGAAAATGAGCTTCTCAGAGGAAGGGGAATATCCGTACGGGAGAGAGAATTTGAAAAATAGGGCATACCCAGGCCCCAGGGGGCTGAGAAGGAACACTCAGAAAGGCTGGGGTCCAAATACCCCATTATGTAGGGGCTGGTGGGTCAGGAAAGAAAATTGACAGTAGCTAGCAGATGGTCGCAGACCCACAATTCTATGAGCCAGGCCTGGCTACGTCTGAATGTAAAATTATTACAAAGTTGTAAAAATTCATGTTTTTTATGTAATAAATAGTACATTGTATTATATGCAAGCCTAGACCGATTACATATTTATGTGCACATAGTTATCTGCCCCAGGAAAATGTGTTTCCTCAGCTCCCACATCTCCAAGGCTGCTGGCCATCTGAGCCCACCGTCTCCAGACAGAGCTTCCTGCCAAAATGAAATCCAGTTCCCAGACAAGAGACGTTGGTCAGCAGAGGGACCAGCAGTGAGCAGCTCAGGAAGAAGAGATGACTGGTGTCAACCTCTCAAAAGGACCCACATTGTGTCAAGTGGGTAAAACACACCCTCCCAGAAATACCTACAATGAAGAAGGAGACTTTCAGCAACCCTGGAGCACAACAGAGAAGCTGACTCACGGAGACCCTAAGAAACCGCAGAAGGAAGCACAACCCCACTGATCAAGCTTTCTGAAAACCCCCAGGCGATCTCAATCAGACTTTCCACTAGGGAACCACGCTGACAGTGTAGAGCCTGCTTGAGATGCTCTTCCCCCTCTTTCTGCCCCTCCCCAACTTGCGCATTCACACACAAAGGTGCTCTCTCTCAAAAAAATAAATAAACTTTAAAATAAATGAGCCTGGGTGGCTCAGTCAGTTAAGCATTGGACTCTTGATTTCGGTTCAGGTTCGGTTCGGTTCAAATCTCGAGGTTTGTGGGATCAAGCCCTTGTCAGGCTCTGCTGCTGGCACAGAGCCTGGTTGGGATTCTCTCACCTTCTCTCTCTGCCCCTCCCTTGTGCTCTCTCTCTCTCTCTCTCTCTCTCTCAAAATAAATTTAAAAACTTTTTTTAAAAAAGAGAAGAAAATTCTGACTGTAACACCCACTCATGAGCTGCACAGGTGCAAGAGGAGAGGCAGTGGTTTCCCACCTACTCCCCGCAGGACAAGCAAGGCCAAGAAGGACTCGTGTCTTCAGGGAGTAGGGACCCTGTGAGGGAGACTCTCATCCCCCAGGTGTAGGCAACGATGACAGGGCTGAATGTGCCTATTCCATCCCAAGTAAGTGAAGGAAGGATGCCACACACAGAAGACAAGATGATTATAGAATCATAGAGAAATAAATGCCTTATCAACTCCACCTCAGAAACAATGGTCAGGCTTTCCTCCCTAAGGATATGGAAGAGCCAATGACCCCAAACAATTCTACCATTAAAAATACAGAGGGGGGAGGAGGGCGCAAGATGGCAGAGAAATAGGGAACTCTGTTATTTTCACCCATCCACATCTATCACACTAAGAAAGACTGAAGCCACAATACTCTGACCTACAAGAGTGGGAGGAAAAGACACAGAATTTGCAAAGAAGACAGCCTCATGCATGAGTGAGTGTGAACTGGGGAAGATAAAAATAGGCTGGGACCCTGAGGCTTGGAGGGGAGGGAGCCCCACTCAGCACAGAGCATCAGGGAGCACACGGAGCCATGGAGAGATGGGGGGAAGAGAAAGGGAGACTGAAAACGCTCATAGAGCTCTCTCTAGAGAAGAGAAAAACCTCGGCCCAGGGCGGAAAGAGATCCTATCATCTCATCAACAACTGCAGGATGCGGGGTGAGAGATCCATCCCCCTTAAGTGGTGTGTTTTCCTTGGGGTCAGCTCCCCGATCCCTGGCAGCGCTCATCTCGGGCGGTAGAATTAAAGTGCCTGGACTAGGATTTGGAAATGAAGCACAGCTTGGAAAATACAACATGGCCTTCCCATGGCACAGAGAGATCAGACCCAAAAGAGTGGGTTGCAATGCTTGGTTTGAGAAGGGATTGAGGTGCTGCCATTCTTCTACCCACAACCACCAAGACAGGGCCTTGGAGAGCTGCCCTTGAGTCCCACCTACACCAAACCACACCCATCCACACTGGAGAGCTGCCTGCTGCCTTTTTTCTCTTTTTCTCCTTCCCCCTCCTGCCCACTCCCCCCGGAGCCCAAGAAAGACCAACATTGATGCACTGTCATGATTAGGTCAATTCAATTCTTGCCATTCAGATATATTTCCCCTTAACTCATTCTTATCTCTCCCCTCCACTGGTTTTATGCTTTTAGAATGTCCTTTGTCTTTTATTGTTTTTGTCCACTCCCCTTTTCTCTTTTTTTTTTCTTTCCCCATTTGGGTTGCTTGTTTGTTGATTTTTCTGTGTGTTTGAGTGCTTTTGTTCCCTGTGTGTTTGTCTGTCTATTTTCCTTTTCAGGACTACCTAAAGAAACAAGCCAAGTACTCATAGTAGAGAGTCCCAAATATCACTGAGTAATGAAATAAAATAACCTAAGGCACAACAAGAGAAACTGAGAGACATCATTAAAAGAACACTCCCTGAACAGTCAATGTGCCTCCTTTAATATAGCAATACTCACAGAGGCAGAATGATAATGAGCTTCTAAAACTTACAAGAGACAAAAAGCTAGCTAAAATGACGAACCAGAAGACGAACTCTCCTCTAAACAAATTCCAGGAAGAGGTCACAACCACAGAACTGCTCAAAACAGATATAAATATCCTAACTCAGCAAGAATTTATAACAACTATCATAAAATTAATTGCTGGGCTTGAAAAAAGCATGGAACTCATCAGAGAAGCTATTGATACAAAGACTACGGGCCTTAAAAATAGCTGTGATGCAAACAGTAACAATTTTATTGATAAGAATGTGCTAATTGCAGGGGATTTTAATACTCCACTGACAGCAATGGATAGATCAACCAGACAGAAAATCACTAAAGAAGCAATGGACCTGAATGACACATTGGAACAGATGGAATTGATAGACATATTTAGAACTCTGCATCCTGAAGTTAGGAAATTCACCTTCTTCTTGAGTGCACATGGCACATTCTCAAAGATAGATCACATACTGGGGCATAAAGCAGCCCTCCATAAGTATAAATGAATAGAGATCATACCAAGCACACTTTCAGATCACAATGCTATGAAACTTGAAATTAACCAAAGGAAAAAGTCTGGAAAACCTACAAAAATGTGGAGGTTAAAAACCACCTTACTAAAAAATGATTGGGCAAATCAGGAAATTAGAGAAGAAATTAAAAAATATATGGAAACAAATGAAAATGAAAATACAACAATCCAAACTCTCTGGGACACAGCAAAAGCAGTCCTCAGAGGAAAGTATATTGAAATCCAGGTCAATTTCAACAAACTAGAAAAAGCACAAATTCAAAATCTAACAGAGCACCTAATGGAACTAGAAGGGAAGCAGCAAGAACACCCCAAACCCAGCAGAAGAAAAGAAATAATAAAGATCAGGGAAGAAATAAACAATATAGAATCCAAAAAAAAAAAAAAAAACAGTCGAGCAGATCAATGAAATCAAGAGTTTGTTCTTTGAAAAATCAAACAAAATTGATAAACCTCTAGCCAGACTCCTCAGAAAGAAA
>NC_043705.1:24422664-24423756 GCF_006229205.1 Suricata suricatta | reverse complement strand
GTTCTTTGAAAAATCAAACAAAATTGATAAACCTCTAGCCAGACTCCTCAGAAAGAAAACAGAGAACACCCAAATAGACAAAATCATGAATGAAGAAGGATCTATTACAACCAAACCCCCAGAAATACAAGCAATCATCAGAGATTACTATGAAAAATTATATGCCAACAAACTAGACAACCTAGAAGAAATGGACAAATTCCTAAATGCACATGCACTGCCAAAATTCAAAGAGGAAGATATAGAAAGCATGAATAGACTGATAACCAGTGAAGAAATTGAATCTGTCATCAAAAATCTCCCAACAAATAAGAGCCCAGGGCCAGATGGCTTCCCAGGGGAATTCTACCAGACATTTAAAGCAGAGCTCATACCCATTCTTCTCAAACTATTCCAAAAATTAGAAATGGAAGGAAAATTTGTAAACTCATTCTACGAAACCAGCATCACCTTGATACCCAAACCAGACAGAGACCCAACAAAAAAAGAGAACTACAGACCAATATCCTTAATGAATACAGATGCAAAAATACTCAACAAGATACTAGCAAATCGAATTCAATAGCATATAAAAAGAATTATCCATCATGATCAAGTGGGATTCATTCCTGGGGTACAGTGCTGGTTCAATATTCGCAAATCCATCAATGTGATCCATCACATTAACAAAAGAAAGAATAAAAACCATATGTTCCTGTCAATAGATACAGAAAAAGCATTTGACAAAATACAGCACTCTTTCTTAATAAAAACCCTTGAGAAAGTCGGAATAGAAGGAACTTACCTAAACATTATAAAAGCAGTTTATAAAAAGCCCACAGCCAATATTATCCTAAATGGGGAAAAACTGAGAGCTTTCCCCCTGAGATCATGAACATGGCAGGGGTGTCCACTCTCCCCACTGTTGTTTAACATAGTGCTGGAAGTCCTAGCATCAGCAATCAGACAACAAAAGGAAATAAAAGGCATCAGAATTGGCAAAGAAGTCAAACTTTCACTTTTCGCAGATGACATGATACTCTGCATGGAAAACCCGGCAGACTCCACCAGAAGCCTTCTAGAACTGATCAATGAATTCAGCAACGTTGCAGG
>NC_043705.1:24418798-24422564 GCF_006229205.1 Suricata suricatta | reverse complement strand
ATAAAAAGCTTCTGCCCTGCAAAGGAAACAATCAAGAAAACTAACAGGCAACCGACAGAATGGGAAAAGAGAGTTGCAAATGGCATATCAGATAAAGGGCTAGTATCCAAAATCTACAAGGAACTCACCAAACTCCACACCCAAAAAACAAATAACCCAGTGAAGAAATGGGCAGAAGACATGAACAGACACTTCTCCAGGGAGGACATCCAGATGGCCTACAGGTACAGGAAACGATGCTCAACATCACTCATCATCAGGGAATCACAAATCAAAACCACACTGAGATACCCCCTCACGCCAGTCAGAGTGGCTAAAATGAACAAATCAAAAGACTATAGATGCTGGCGAGGGTGTGGAGAAACGGGCACCCTCCTACACTGTTGGTGGAAATGTAAACTGGTGCAGCCGCTCTGGAAAACAGGGTGGAGGTTCCTCAAAAAACTATCCATAGAACTCCCTTATGACCCACCAATAGCACTGCTAGGGATTTACCCAAGGGATACAGAAGTGCTGATACATAGGAGCACCTGTACCCCAATGTTTATAGTGGCACTGTCAACAATAGCCAAATCATGGAACGAGCCTAAATGTCCATCACCTGATGAGTGGATCAAGAAGATATGGTATATAAATATACACAATGGAGTACTACATGGCAATGAGAAAGAATGAAATATGACCATTTGTAGGAAAGTGGATGGACCTCGAAGGTGTCATGCTAAGCAAAATAAGTCAGGCAGAGAAGGATAGATACCATATGTTTGCACTCATAGGTCTAACAGGAGAACAGGAGAAACCTAATGGAGGACCAGGGGGAGGGGAAGAGGGAAAGAAAGTGGGGGGAGAGAGAGGGATTCAAAACTTGAGAGACTACTGAATACTGAAAATGAACTGAGGGTTGAAGGGGAAGGGGGAGGAGCGTAAAAGAGGTGATGGTGAGCACTTATGGGGAAGAGCACTGGGTGTTGTATGGAAACCAATTTGACAATAAACTATTAAAATAAATAAATTAAAAAATAGCTGTGATGAGTTTTTTAAAAATGCTATAAATGAGGTGCATAATAAATTGGAGGTGGCCACTGCATCCAATGAAGAAGAAGACAGGAGAATAGGTGAATCAGAAGACACAGTTATAGGAAAAGAGGAAGCCATGGGCGCCTGGGTGGCTCAGTCGTTAAGCCTCCGACTTCAGCTCAGGTCAGATCTCACGTTCGTGGGTTCGAGTCCCATGTCAGGCTCTGTGCTGACAGCTCAGAGCCTGGAGCCTGCTTCCAGTTCTGTGTCTCCTTCTCTCTCTGCCCCTCCCCCTCACATGCTCTCCCTCTGTATCAAAAATAAATAAAACATTTAAAAAATTGTTTAAAGAAAAAGAGGAAGCCGAGAAAAAGAGAATGAAATTGATCCAGGAGCATGAAAGGAGAATTCAAGACCTGAGTGACATAATCAAATGGAACAATATCTGTATCAGAGGAATTCCTGAAGAAGAAGAAGAAGGAGAGAAAGGCGCTAAAAGGGCACTTGATCAAATTATAACTGAGACCTTCCCAATTTGTGGAAGGAAACAGACATTAAAATCCAAGAGGCACAGAGAACTCCCCACAGGCATAACTTGAAACAACCTTTGGCATGACATATCATAGTGAAATTGGCAAAATATAAGGATAGAGAATTCTGAAAGCAGCTAAGGATAAAATGGCCCTAATATACAAAGGGAAACCTATCAGAGTGGTTACAGACCTATCTAATGAAACTTGGCAGGCCAGGAAGGAATGGCAGGAAATTGTCAATGTGATAAAGAGAAAAAATATGTAGCCAAGAATCTTTTATCCAGCAAGCCTGTCATCCAAAATAGAAAGAGAGATAAAGATTTTCCCAAATAAACAAAAATTGAGAGAATTTATAACCACCAAACCATACCTACAAGAAAACCTAAGAGGGACTCTATGAGGCAAATGTTGTGAGGAATACAAGGTACCAGAGACACCACTACAAGAATGAACCCTACAGAGAACATAATGAGTCTAAACCCACATTTTTCAATAACACTGAATGTAAATGGACTGAATGCTCCAATCAAACGACACAGGGTAGCAGAATGGATTTTTAAAAATCCATCAGTTTGTTGTCTACAAGAGACTCATGATAGACCTAAAGACACCTTCAGATTTAAAGTAAGGGGATGGAGAAATATTTATCATGCGACTGGAAGTCAAAAGAAAGCCAGAGTAGCCATACTTAGACAAACTGCACTTTAAAGGCAGTTACTAAAGATGAAGAAGGACATTATAATAATTACAGGGTCTCTCCATCAGGAAGAGCTAACAATTATAAATATCTATGCTCCAAATTCGGGAGCACCCAAATACATAACACAATTAACCACAAAGAGAAATATTCTTATTGATAAGAATGTACTAGTTGCAGGGAATTTTAATACTCCACTTACAGCAATGGATAGATCAATCAGACAGAAAATCACTAAAGAAACAATGGACTTGAATGACACATTGGAACAGATGGATTTGACAGATATATTTAGAACTCTGCATCCTGAAGCTAGGGAATTCACTTTCTTCTTGAGTGTGCATGGCACATTCTCCAAGATAGATCACATACTGGGTCATAAAGCAGCCCTTCATAAATATAAATGAATTGAAATCATACCATGCACACTTTCAGATCACAATGCTCTGAAACTTGAAATCAATCACAGGAAAAAGTCTGGAAAAGAAATTTAAAAATATATGGAAACAAATGAAAATGAAAATGCAACAATCCAAACTCTCTGGGACACAGCAAAAGCAGTCCTCAGAGGAAAGTATATTGCAATCTAGGCCTATTTCAAGAAACCAGAAAAGGTGCAAATTCAAAATCTAACAGAGCACCTAAGGAAACCAGAAAAGGAGCAGCAAGAGCACCCCAAACCCAGCAGAAGAAGAGAAATAATAAAGATCAGGGCAGAAATAAATAATATAGAATCCAAAAAAAAACAAACAGTTGAGCAGATCAATGAAACCAAGAGTTGGTTTTTGGAAAGCTAGAACAAACTATCCTAAAATTTTGTATGGAACCACAAAAGATCCTGAATAGCCAAATTAATATTGAAGAAGAAAACCAAAACAGGAGGCATCACAATCCCAGACTTTAGTCTCTACTACAAAGCTGTCATCATCAAGACAGTATAGTACTGGCACAAAAACAGACACATAGACCAATGAAATAGAACAGAGAACCCAGAACTAGACTCATAAATGTATGACCAATTAATTTTTGACAAAGCAGGAAAGAGTATCCAATGGAAAAAAGACAGCCTCTTTAACAGATGGTGCTGGGAGAACTGGACAGCAACATGCAGAAGAAGGAAACTAGACCACTTTGTTACACCATACACAAAAATAAACTCAAAATGGCTGAAGGACCTGAATGTGAGACAGGAAACCATCAAAACTCTAAAGAAAGTAGGAAACAACCTCCTTGATCTCAACCACAGCAATTTCCTACTCGAAATATCCCCCTAAGGCAAGGGAATCAAGAGCAAATGTGAACTATTGGGACCTCACCAAGATAAAAAGCTTCTGCCCTGCAAAGGAAACAATCAAGAAAACTAACAGGCAACCGACAGAATGGGAAAAGAGAGTTGCAAATGGCATATCAGATAAAGGGCTAGTATCCAAAATCTACAAGGAACTCACCAAACTCCACACCCAAAAAACAAATAACCCAGTGAAGAAATGGGCAGAAGACATGAACAGACACTTCTCCA
>NC_043705.1:24414241-24418698 GCF_006229205.1 Suricata suricatta | reverse complement strand
ATAAAAAGCTTCTGCCCTGCAAAGGAAACAATCAAGAAAACTAACAGGCAACCGACAGAATGGGAAAAGAGAGTTGCAAATGGCATATCAGATAAAGGGCTAGTATCCAAAATCTACAAGGAACTCACCAAACTCCACACCCAAAAAACAAATAACCCAGTGAAGAAATGGGCAGAAGACATGAACAGACACTTCTCCAAAGAGGACATCCAGATGGCCTACAGACACATGAAACGATGCTCAGCATCACTCATCATCAGGGAATCACAAATCAAAACCACACTGAGATAGCCCCTCACGCCAGTCAGAGTGGCTAAAATGAACAAATCAAAAGACTATAGATGCTGTCAAGGATGTGGAGAAATGGGCACCCTCCTACACTGTTGGTGGAAATGTAAACTGGTGCAGCCACTCTGGAAAACAGGGTGGAGGTTCCTCATAAAACTATCAATAGAACTCCCCTGTGACCTAGCAATAGCACTGCTAGGGATTTACCCAAGGGATACAGAAATGCTGATGCATAGGGCACAGGTACCCTAAGTTCACAGCAGCACTTTAAACAAAAGTCAAATCATGGAAAGAGCCTAAATATCCATTAACTAATGAATGGATCAAGAAGATTCAATATACAATGGAATACTACGTGGCAATGAGAAACAATGAAATCTGGCCATTTGTAGCAACATAGATGAACCTCATGGGTGTCATGCAAAGTGAAATAAGTCAGGCAGAGAAGGACAGATACCATATGTTTTCACTCACAGATCTAACAGGAGAAATTTAACAGAGGACCATGGGGAGGGGAAGTGGGGGAAAAAGAGTTAGGGAGAGGGAGGGAGGCAAATCATGAGAGTCTCTTGAATACTGAAAACAAATTGAAGGCTGAAGGGGTAGGGGAAAGGAAAGGGGGGTGATGGACATGGCGGAGGGCACTTGTAGGGAAGAACACTAGGTGTTATATGGAAGCCAACTTGACAATAAACTATAAAAAAAATACAGATTCAAAAAGATTTTAAAAAAACAATAAAAGTAGATAGATATACAAAGGAATAATGTGACCAAAAAAAAAAAAAAATACAGAGGGGATGGGGTGGCTCAGTCAATTAAGCACCCCAGTCTTGATTTCAGCTCAGGTTATGATCTCACGGTTTGTGAGTTCAAGCCCCGAGTCAGGCTCTGTGCTAACAACTTAGAGCCTGGAGCCTGCTTCGGATTCCATGTCTCCATCTCTGCCCCTCCCAATCTCATGCTGTGACTGTCTCTCTCTCAAAATAAATGAACATTAAAAATCTTTTTTAATATATAAAAAATTAAAAATACAGAGAAAAAAATTTAAAGAGAACATCTTGAACACCAAGGAGATGAGAAGAGAGTTTCCACTAATGGAATCAGGGCCTTGAGGCTGCCAGACAAGAGCCCTGGTCTCTCAGAGCCAACTCGGTATTTCACTCTGAGAGCCTTGGGGGCACATGGGCAGGACCTGCCCAAGGTAAGAGTCTGGTGGGAATCCTCTCTCACCCGGAGCTGGGGCCTCAAAGGGCTAAACCCTCATTTAAGGGTGAACTACAAGTCTACTGGCTAGACCGTGCCCCAGCCCAGCCCCAGGGGATTTTAAAGAAAGTTGCCTTAGTGCTGGAGGGAGCAAGGGTGGGGGTGGTGGCGGACAGGAGGGCTAAGAGCTGGGGAATCACGTCTGCACACCAAACTCAAATAACTCACGTGGCTCAAAAAACCTTAGGCCTCAAAAATTCAGTTTAAAGATGTCTCAGCAACATACAAAATGGATAACATAATTACAGAAAGACAAGGATCATTTTAAGGTACTTGAGACACAGTCGTTTGCTGAGGTTCAGTAGTAGTAGTGGCCACACTAAGAGCTACAAGAACTGCAAACAAAATATTAAGCCTCACCCAGTAGTGTTATCTCAAATAATATTAGAATAGTATGTGTATCATACCTACTGTAATAATGATATATTATTAGTAACGTTTTGTACTATTATTGTAAAGCTGTCTTACACACTAAGCAGGATAACGCTAAGAAGAAACCGTATCAATCAGGACAGGAGATTTTGCTGCACTAACTATCAACTTCACACCTCAGCAGCCTCACATAACAAGATTTATTTCTTGCACATGCCATATATCCAAGGGGACACTGTCGGAATGCTCTGCTCGTTATAGTTTCTCAAGGACCAAGACTGAGAAATACTCCGTCTCAATACATTTTCACACTTGCTGAGGCTGGGAAAAAGAGAACTGAAGCCAGACTCATCCATTAAGTGATCTAGCCTGGAAGGGAAAATACGTTGTTTCTCCTTACAACTGATTGGCCAGAACTACGTCTTGAGGGCATGTCCAACTACAAGGGTCAGGAAGTCCAGGGTCTTACACATCCACGTGCAACTGAAAACATATTGGTGAACAACGTTAAAAGACTACCACAGAATTTATGTTAACTCACAAGAAAAGAGATACAAATGTAATCTTAGGAAAGTCCATGAAAAACCTTGTAATTTATATTTTTTAATTTTTTTTAATGTTTTATTTATTTTTGAGAGAGAGAGAGAAAGAGCATGAGCAGGGGAGGGTCAGAGAGAAAGGGAGATACAGAATCCGAAGACAGGCTCCAGGCTCTTAGCTAGAGGTCAGCACAGAATCCGACACAGGGCTCAAACCCATGACCTGAGCTGAAGTTGGATGCTTCAGCAACTGAGACACCCAGGTGTCCCCAAACCCTGTAATTTAAATATGGATTGAAAATATTGATATAAACTCACATTTATGTCTCTGGTATTCAAATTCTCAAAGTTGAAAAGGACAAACTACTAAAGGTCTCTCAAGAAGAAATAGACTTCCTGTAGAGCGCTATATGTACTAAAGAAGGTAAGTTCACAAATGGAAACATTCCACAAAGAAAATTCTAGACCAGATGGTTTCATTGATACATTCAAGCAAATATTTAAGAAATGGTACCAATTCTACAAAAATTCTTCCAGAAAAATATAGGGAGTGGGGGCACTTCCCAACTGATTTCTATGAGGCAAGCATTATCAAGATACCAAATAAGACCAAAAAAATTACAAAGAAAACACACACACACACACACACAATCATCTCTCAAAAACAAGAACACAGATACAAATTTCCTTAGCAACATTTTAACAATCTTAATCCAATAATATATAAATAGAATAATACCTCATAATCAAGTAGAGTTTATCTCAAAAAGCAAGATTGGATTTTCATTTGAAAATCAATGTAATTTAGCATACTAACAAAGTAAAAACAGAAAAGCATATGATCATGTCAATAGAAGCAGAAAAAGAACTTGAAAAATTTGACACATGATCTTGAGAAAAACAAACTCAGCAACAAAGGAGCATCCTCAACCTGAGAGAGAGAGAACCTACTAAAACCTTAGAGCTAACATCACATTTAAGGATGAAAGGCTGACTGCCTTCTGTGATTATTAATTTTATTGTCAACCTGACTAGGCCACATTATCCAGATATTCAGTCAAACATTATCCTAGATTTCATGAGATTAAGTCAGTTGACTAAGCAGATAACTCATCGTAGTGTAGATGGGCTTCATACAATTAATGGAAGACTTTGATAGAAAAAGAGTGACCTCCTTATGGGTCACCTGGATGGTTCAGTCTGTTGAACACCTGACCCTATTTTAATATTTTTTAACATTTATTTATTTTGAGAGACAGAGAAAGACAGCATGAGTCAGGGAGGGGCAGAGAGAGAAGGAGACACAGAATCTGAAGCAGGTTCCAGGCTCTGAGCTGTCAGCATGGAGGCTGATGTGGGGCTCAAACTCACCAACTATGAAATCATGACATGAGCCGAAGTGGAACGCTTAACCGACTGAGCCACCTACGTGCCCCCAAGCATCCGACTTTTGATTTCAGCTGAGGTCATGATCCCAGGGTCATGGGATGGAGTTCCTACATTGGGCTTCATGCTCAGTGTGGAGCGTGCTTGAGATTCTCTCTATCTCCCTCTCCCCTACTTGTGCTCTCTCTCTAAAATAATGAATGAATGAATGAATGAATGAATGAATGAATGAATGAATGAATGAATGAAAATGAGTGATTTCCTTAGAAGGAGAGGGAATTCTGCCAGCAAAATGTCTTTGGACTTGAACTGTGGCATAAACGCTTTCCGAGTGTCCAGCCTGCCAGCCTACCTGCCCGCATATTGTCCACTCGCCAGCCTCCACCATCATGTGAGCTGATTCCTTCAGACGGACAAAAACAGAGATAGACACCAACCCACATTCACGCATACATTCTACTGGTGGTTCTGTTTCTCTGGAGAACCCTAATGCCCCTTCCCTTAAGACTGGTTGATGGATGGCAGAGGAGAGGGGAAAGTGTGTGATGGGCAGTGAGGAGGGCACTTGTTGGAATGAGCACGGGGTGTTGTATGGAAACTCATTTGACA
>NC_043705.1:24412786-24414141 GCF_006229205.1 Suricata suricatta | reverse complement strand
GAGTCAGTAATGGCAAGGTGGCCCTTTCCCTTCGTAGTCCAGTTTCCCTTCATTTTCACTAAGCAGAGGACTGGTGTGGGAACAGCTTGCCAGTGCTCACGTCAGCAGCCATCACGGACAAGACCCGCTGCGCTGTCAGCGACACCACGTCCTCCTGGAATGCAGAAGCCCCAGCCCGCATTGTCACAGACTAGCAGCCCCTTCTGCTACAGCTTCAGACACGCCGTCAGGCAGCTGTCTCCCCACCTGGCAAACCAGCTGTGGCTCACTCCCTCTAACAAGCTTCTATAGCACTAGGAGGGCCCTGTGTCACTAGAGTACCTGTGCCCTCCATGAAGTGATTTGAACACTAGCCTCTGTGGAGGGATGGGGGCGTGCCTTCCTAAGTCCCCTGTTCCTTCATTGTCCACTCTTGCTCAGTACCAAGGTGTGAGCAACTTCTTTGCATGTGGTTCTCTGGGATCCCATGAAATCCTCTTAAACCCCTTTGGGTAGTTAACCACCTGATACTCATTAGGAATTATTTATATTAAGTTCCACTATTCAGATAGTATAGATTTGGCCTCCTGACTGGACCCTGGATGATGTAACTGGGAATGAGACAACATGACTGATAATGCACTGATCTCTGAATTTTGCAAAGGTGCAAAAGCAATTCAAAGGAGAAAACACAGCCTTTCAAAAAAAAATGGTCCTAAAGCACTTGGACTCCTATAGGAAGGAGGAGGAGGAGGAAGCAGAAGAACCTATTCGGCTTAAGTCAAAACAGATCATGAACTTAAATGTAAAAGATAAAACTATAAAACATTTAAAAAAAAACAGGGGGTGGAGCCAAGATGGCGGAGAGGAAGGGAGCTCTGTAAACTCCCTCCGCACCGTTTTTCGAACTGAGAAGGATATTACGTTCAACTGAGAGAGCGGAAGGAGAAAATACGAACTCCAGAAAGAATAGAACCTCAAAGATACCTGAGTGAGTGGGGGCGAACAGGGGAGATCCGAGGACGGGCCAGCCCGGGACGGGCAGGGGAGGTAAGATCCCCAGCCCAACGTGGCGCAAGTGCCGGGCGCCCGGGAGACAAAGGGAAGAGACAGAGTCGGATCGCGCTCATAGAACTGTCTCTAGGGAAGAGGTATAGAACACTTGGCTGCACGTGGAGACAGAAACCCACTCCATAGATAACTGCTGGGCAGCCGGAATCCCGAACCGGGGTGGCGCGACAGAAGGAACAGCTTCCAGCCCTAAGCCATCTCGGCCGGGGAATCAGGCCCCTGTGGCGGCGAGAAGCGGCTGCGCTGGGGAGGCGCGCGCCGCGGCGGAAGCGACCCGAGCAGCGACTGCACCGCGCGCGAGCAAT
>NC_043705.1:24410291-24412686 GCF_006229205.1 Suricata suricatta | reverse complement strand
GCCAAAACATGGAAGGAGCCTAAATGTCCATCACCTGACGAATGGATCAAGAAGATGTGGTATATATTCACGATGGAGTACTACATGGCAATGAGAGGGAATGACATATGACCCTTTGTAGGAAAGTGGACGGACCTTGAGGGTGTCATGCTGAGCGAAGTAAGCCAGGCAGAGAAGGACAGAAACCATATGTTTGCACTCATAGGTCTAGCAGGAAAACAAGAGAGACCTAATGGAGAACCAGGGGGAACGGAGGAGGGAGAGAGAATTGGGGAGAGATTGGGATGCAGCACTTGAGAGACTATTGAATGCTGAGAATGAACTGAGGGTTGGAGGGGAGGGGGGAGGGGGGAAGAGAGGTGGTGGTGATGGTGGAGGGCACTTGAGGGGAAGAGCACTGGGTGTTGTATGGAAAACAATTTGACAATAAAATATTATGGAAAAAAATAAAATAAAATAAAATATTCTGACAAAGAAAATAAAATAAAATAAAATAAAATAAAAAAACAGTATAAACTCATCAGGCCCTAGGACCCAAGTCAGGAACTTTTGATGCCAAAAATACGATCCATAAGGGAAATCTTCTTAACTAAAGTTCATCACAGTTACAAACTTTGGCTATATGAAAAATCCTGTTAAAAGACAGGAAAAAGACATTTGCAAACCATCTACCCAACAAAGGACTAGTATCTACAATATACAAAGAATACTCAACATCAACAGTAAACTAGCAAGCAATCCAATTAGAAAATGTGCAAAGTGCAAGAATTCCAAAATTCAGAAACATTTTGCCAAAGAAGATACACAGATAGCAAGAAACACAGGAAAAATGTGCAACATCATTACCCAAGAGGGAAGTGTCTATGGAAACCCCAGTGAAATCTCACTATATGCCTATCAGGTTTGCTAAAATACTACTCCACTAAAATAAAAAATAGTGACAGCACCAAACACTACTGATATAGAAAAACCCAGCAGTTCCCACACTGCAGCTGGGAAGGTAACACGGTGCAGCTGCCATGGGAAACAACTGAGCAGTTCAGCATTTTCATATCAGCATATACTACCCATATGACCCAATGACTACTCTTCTGTTCACCCATCCCACAGAAAGGAAAACTGATCGTCACTCAGAAACCCCTTCACCAATGTTCAAAGCAGCTTCATTTATAACAGTCCCAAACTGGTAGTAGCTCAGATGTCCTTCCACGAGTGAATGATTCAACAAACTGACACGTCCAGACCCAGGAACTCTACCCAGTAGTAGAGAGAAGAAAGTTCTGACACATGCAACAACTTTGAAGGAGACCAATGGGAATTATGCTGACTGCATAGGTCACTATGAAAAGGCTGTGAACTGCATATAAGATTCCATTCATATAGCATTCCTGAAAAGGCAAAATTATAAAAATAGAGAAAAGATTAATGATTGTCAGACATATAAAAAGTGTACGAGGGTTGGAGCAAAACAGGAATAGCTTTAAAAGGACAATGTGCAGGGCACCTGGGTTGTTCAGTCGGTTGAGCATCTGACTCTTGATTTAGGCTCAGGTCATGATCCCAGGGTCATGTGATCAAGCCTTGCACTGGAGCCTGCTTAAGGTTCTCATTCTCTCCCTCTGCCTCTCTCCCCTACTCCTGTGCTCTCACTCTCTCTCTAAATTTAAAAAATAATAACAACAATAAAAGAAAAATATGAGGGGCGCCTGGGTGGGTCAGTCAGTTAAGCATTGGACTTTGGCTCAGGTCATGATCTCATGGTTTGTGAGTGAGCTCCACATCGGGCTCTAATAGCTAATAGCACAGAGCCCAGAGCCAGCTTCGGATTCTGTGTCTCCCTCTCTCTGTCCCTCCTCTGCTCATGCTCTGTCTCTCAAAAATTAATGTTAAAATTTTTTTAAAAAAAAGAAAAGAAAACATGAAATCCTGGTGGTCATACAAAGACTGTGTCTTGGTCATATCAATGTCAATAGTCATGGCATTGTACTGCAGTGATGCAACATATTACTTTGGGTCAACCTGGGTCAAGAGTACATGGGATGTCTCTCTATTATTCCTTACAACTGCATGCGAACCTAAAATTACCCCCCAAAATTTTAAAACTTTCAAAACTTCTAGGCTTAGATGGTGTCATGAGTAAATTCTGTCAACATTTAAGGAATATAGGGGCACCTGGGTGGCTTAGTCAGTTAAGCATCCAACTTCGGCTCAGGTTATGATCTCACAGTCGTGGGTTCGAGCCCACATTAGGCTCTGTGCTGACAGCTAGCTCAGAGCCTGGAGTCTGCCTTTGGATTCTGCATCTCCCTCTCTCTGACCCTCCCCTGCTCATACTGCCTGTCTCTCTCTCCCCCTCCCTCTCTCTCTCTCTCTCTCTCTCTCTCTCTCTCTCTCT
>NC_043705.1:24363560-24410191 GCF_006229205.1 Suricata suricatta | reverse complement strand
AACCCAAAAGTGGGAAAATTACTAGCCTATCTTGCTGATAATATCGATATCAAAATCCTAAACACAATATTAGCAAACTAAATCTACCACTTAAAAAAAGAATAATGCATCATGACCACGTTGGATTAATCCTGGAAATACAAAGTTGATTTAACATGAGGAAAAAATGTTTGATATAATTTACTACAATATCAAATTAAAGGAGGAAAAACGTATTTCAAGAGATGTAGTAAAAGCAATGAAAAAAATACTAAATTCATTCATATTCTTGGTCTCCTTTTTGCAGAAGAGAAACAAATTTTCTTTTTGTGGCTGTTGTTATACTTAATTTTTTTCATTTAGATTCAAGTTAGTTAACACATAGTGTAGTATTGGTTTTAGGACTAGAATTTAGTGATTCAACACTTACCTACAACACCTAGTGCTCCTCCCAACAAGTGTTCTCCTTAATGCCCATCACCCATTCAGCCCATGCCCCCACCCAACCCGCCTCCAGCAGCCCTCAGTTTTTCTCTGTACTTTAAGAGTCTCTTATGATTTGCCTCCTTCTCTGTGTTTATCGTATTTCTCCTTCCCTTCCTCTATGCTCATAAGTTTTCTTAAATTCCACATATGGGTGAAATCATATAATATTGGTCTTTCTCTGAATGATGTATTTCGCTTAGTGTAATACCTTCTAGTTCCAACCATGTTGTTGCAAAGGGCAAGATTTCATTCTTTTTTATCATCGTGTAATATTCTTGCGTGCGTGTGTGTGTGTGTGTGTGTGTGTGTGTGTGTGTGTGTGTGTACCTCATCAGTTGATGGACAGTTGGACTTTTTCCATACTTTGGCTATTGTTGATAGTGCTGCTATAAACATTGGGGTGCATGTACCCCTTTAAATCTGTATTTTTTATCCTTTAGATAAATACTGACTACTGCAATTGCTGGGTCATAGGGTAATTCTATTTTTTTTAACTTTTTGAGGAAACTCCATACTGGTTTTCACAGTGGCTGCACCAATTTGCATTCCCAGCAGCAGTACAAAAGAGTTCCCTTTTTTCCCCATCCTCAACCACCTGGGTCATTTTCTGAGTTGTTAACTTTAGCCATTCTGACAGGTGTGAGGTTGTATCTCATTGTGGCTTTGATTTTTATTTCCCTAATGATGAAAGAACCTTTCTTAAATGTTTTTTTACATTTATTTATTTTTTGAGAGATAGAGTGAGACAGAGCATGAGCAGGGAGGGTCAGAAAGAGAAGAAGACACAGAATCCGAAGCAGGCTCCAAGCTCTGAGCCAGCTGTCAGCACAGAGCCCAACATGGGGCTCAAACCCATGAACCGTGAGATCATGACCTGAGCTGAAGTTGGACGCTTAACCAGCTGAGCCACGCAGGTGCTCCAAAAGAATCTTTCTTAAATGACATGAAAATCTACAGAAAACAGTCTTCATGGTAAAACCCTGAAAGTGTTCCCTTCCTTTGTCCTCCAAACTGAGATGCTTCAGAAGCTGTGGGCTTCAGTGCAAACACAGCCAAATCCACGAACCACACCACACACAACCAGTCATGAAAACAACACAGAAATGGCATCAAGAAAACCTGGTCACGAAGATACGAATCCCTTAAGGGGGTAGATCCCAAATTCTTAAGGAACATGCACTATGCAAAGAAGCACAACAAAAAAGGCCCAAAGAGGAGGCAGGCCAACAGCACCAAGGCCAGGAGTGCACGTGCCAAAGCCATCAAGGCCCTAGACGAGCCCCAGGAGGGCAAGCTCAAGATCTCAAAGGGTGGCAGCTGCAACCTCAGTTGACTTACCTACGCTGCTCTCCCCCAGCTCAGGAAAGGGTTCAGGCCCCATTGCCAAGGTCTCAGGCTCTGCGGGCCAAAGGCCAAGGCTGAGGCTCAAACCAAGGCCCGGGCTCCAGCTCCTGGACTCCCAAAGGTACCCAGGCCACCACAAAGGCTACAAGGCAGAGGCTCTGTCTGCCAATGTGAGGACAGAAAGACCAGTGTGACCCCAGGGCTTCTGTCCGTGTGGGTCTGGTGACCTCCTGTGCTGTTTATACAAACAAACCTGTGGCAGAAAATTTTCAAAAGTGTTCCCGTTCAGACAGGAAACAAGACAAAGATCCCACTTCAATTCAGCCCCGAACACTATGGTCCTAGCCAGATTAATAAGACAAGAAGTTAATTAGAAGGTGTAAAGATTTCAAAGAAAGAAACAAGATTATATGATTATATAGGTAGCAAATTTAAATGAATATATAACATACGTTATTAAAATTTATGAGGATTTAGTAAGGCTACTGGATTAAAACAAGAGTACAACAAAGGATAAAAATAAAAATTCTTCTTTTGAAAGATACCATTTACAATAGCATTTTTCCACAAGTACCCAGGAATAAAATCAATAAAATCTACAGGATCTCTTTGAAGAGAACTCGACATGAAAGACAGTAAAGACAGTAAGTGGAGAGATAGATCGTGCTGATGAACTGGAAGATTTAATAATATAATGATGTTAAATTTTCCCCAACTGCTTTACAGAATAATTATAATCTCAATCATAATTTCAAGAGATAGTTGTGACAAGCTAATCTTAAAATTTATAGAGAAGTCTGAAAGGCCACAAATAGCTAAGAAATTCTTTTTTTTAAAGACTTGGAGGGACTGGCCCTATCAAATAAAAGACTTAATATAAAAGTATGATAATTAAGACAATGTGAAACTGAGCAGCATTAGTCAAAGAGCAATGGAACCGAATAGAGAAATAAGAAAGAGATATGAATACATGGAAATTCCATATACAGCAGGGGCAGAACTGCAGATTGGTGAGAAAAAAATGAACTTCTTTCAATAAATGGTACTAGGGAAGCTGGGTATCCTTAAGGGGGAAAATGTGGACCCTTTCTTGCCCTATTCAAAAAAAATTCTGGGCACATTTTACAAAGTAACATTTAGAAGAAAATAAAGAACATCTTTAGGACTTTCAAGTCCTAGGGAAAAAATTTAAGAAGACACCCCCAAAAAAGATGAAATGGCCTATCAACATTAAAATTTAAAAGCTATGCTCTTGGGATGCATAGGTGGCTCAGCAGTTAACTATCTGACCCTTGATTTTGGCTCAGATCATGATCTCCTGGCTCATGAGTTTGAGCGTGAATTGGGCTCCATACTCCAAGTGCAGAGCCATCTTGGAATTCTCTCCTTCCCTGTCTCTCTGATCCTCCTCTACTCATACTCACTCTTTCTCTCCCTCTCTCTCTCTCTCTCTCTCTCTCTCTCTCTCTCTCTCTCTCTCTCTCTCTTTCTCTCTCTCTCTGAAAACAAATAAGCTTTTTTAAAAAAGTTACAGGAGAATATATATATTCCTGCATTTCCACAATAAACGGCAAACCCAGATAGCCAACCGACATATAAAAAGATGTTCACTCACATCAGCAATCAAGTAAATGAAATAAAATCAAATAATGTCCAAGTATTTCAGATACAAATACAGTCCAATCCGGCAAAAATGAAAATGACCCATAATAACAAATGATGGTGACCATGGAGAGCAAGGGGACCGCTTGCCCACAGCTGCCAGAGCGCAGGTCAGCACATTGGCTTTGGAAAAGTGTTAGGCGTTATCCTAAAGAAGCTGTGTATAACCCATGCCCCAGCAATTCCACTCCTGCATAAATACACAATAAAAACCCACACCCACGTGCATCAGGACACATGTTCATCAAGAGTCACTGCAGTGTTTGCTGTAATGGCAAACACCAGAAACAACTCCAATGTCTTTTAACAGGCAGAATGATACACATTATGATATATTTACATAAGAGAATACGGCAGTGAAAATGAATTAAGTGTAGCTCAACACAATATTGGAGGTCTCGGAAACATAACGTTGAACAAGAGTAGATAGAGTCCAAAGCTCAACTAAATTGTATGTTATCAGAGACACAGAGAAGTAACAAAACTATGAATAGAGGCAAATAAAAAGAGATTTTCACAGAAGTCAAAATAATGAGAAGGGAAGAGATCACTACTGAGAAGAAGCACAAAGACAACGTTCTATTCCTTGACCTAGTGATGATTTTTCTTTAATGTTTATTTATTTTTGAAAGAGTGAAAGAGAGAGAATGCATGAACGGGAAAGGAGCAGAGAGAGGGAGACATAGAATCTGAAGCAGGCCCCAGGCTGTGAGCCGTCAGCACAGAGCCCAACGTGAGGCTCAAACTCACAAGCTGTGAGATTGTGACCTGAGCGGAGATCAGAAGCTTAACTGACCAAGCCACCCAGGTGCCCTGATTCTTATTTTTAATTAGTAATTGAGTATGTGTTATATGTACTTTTCTGGATTATGTTATGTCTTATATTAAAACATTTATTAAAAGAGCTCTGTTTCCAGTAATACAGGGAACCACAGGCCCCCAACACAAAAAATGTACTCCCACCTGGGGAATGGTGGGAAAAATACATCAAATACTCTTAAATGCAGAGCTGAAGGGAACCAAAGCTACCACAGAGAGAAAGATAGACCAGAAGATAAATTATGAGCGAACTGGAGCTTGGGTTTGGATACGTAAGTAGAAACAGAAATAAAGCCCTGGAACCAAGCAAAGTGAGGAGTCGTAAACCAAAACTCTGGAATAAATATGAGACATCCAAAAGGACACATTCTCAAGGAAAGAGGATTCTACAGAAAAATTTACCCATTGGTTCAGAGAAATAAGGAAAAACATCGGACTCTGTATCCAGGTGAGAGAACAAGCCTCTCTTGAAATTGTATAGTCATGGCCCTATTGACCATGTAGATTTGGAGTTTAGTTTTATA
Organism: Suricata suricatta; assembly: GCF_006229205.1. Taxonomy (NCBI): domain Eukaryota; kingdom Metazoa; phylum Chordata; class Mammalia; order Carnivora; family Herpestidae; genus Suricata; species Suricata suricatta. The sequence continues at coordinate 24,405,377 of NC_043705.1, read as the reverse complement.
CTACCCTTGGGGTTCAGGAATCTCCAAAGTGAGAAACAGGGCTAATAATTAGGGCAGCACCAGCGGCCCCAGCGAGGCACACAATGGAAGCAAATACAAAACCACTGAAGGGACACCTCCCACCCAGGCCATGCAGGATTTTCAGACCTAAACCTGTGTTGAATCTGAGCTCAAAGTAAAAAATTACCCAACCACATGAGGTAAAACCCACCAGGTTCAACACATGTCAGAAACAGCAGGATAAACCCCACAAGAATGTCAGATACTAAAATAGTTTGATAGAAAACATGTTTAAAATGATTAAAATCAAAAGAAGGAATTGAACATCACATAAGAAAAATAAAATGCTGCAAAAAGAGAACAGGCCCAGATGAAAAAGAGCCAAGGGGAACTTTTGTAAATGAAAAAGAGAAAAAGAGAAACAGAAGGTTCAATAAATACAGTCAACAGCACATTCGCACCAAGGGCAAGAGCAGCAGAAATGCTCCAAACGTAACACAAAGAGATCGAGAGGTGGCAGGGCTAAGATGGGGGTTAAAAATAGAGCAGACAAAATAAAAATAGCAACCCCCTTCTAATAGATAAGTCCAAGTTAGGACCTGGGAGCTTGGACAAAGGTGATGTTCAGCAATAATGGCTGAGAGGCGATGAAATCCATGAGCCAAAAGACTCAGAAAATCAGGGCGGAGCAGGAAGAGTATAGATCAATCCACACTCTGCGCTCAAGACAAGTGAGCTTTTGACCTCTTTCACCTATTTCAGCCGTCCCCCGATTGCTGAATTCACTACATTGCACACGGGAAAGTAACGTAACACTGGGTGCTAACTGTCCTCTATCTAAATAATTTTTTTTTATTTTTCAAAAGCAAATGCCTACTTGTAGTAAGACAGCAGATCACCAAGGGGGAAGAACTTCAAAGCAACCCAATAAAAAAGGCAGTCTGCCTGTGAAAGATCAGCAGTCACGCTGACAGTTTTAACAGCAATAGGAAAATGCAGAAGATCACAAGATGAGGTCTTACAGGCCTGAGAGGAAAAGAAGGTTAACCTAGAATTAGCACCCGAAAAATGATCAAGTGTCTACTTTCAGGAGACTGAAATTGCATTGACAAGAACAGAAATTTGAGAAACTGAAAAATGAGGATACATCAAGAGAAGTCCAAGAGTAAGGACTATCAACCTGAGAGACGCAAAGCAAAGTGAAATTAAAATGCTGGACAATAATGATACATAAGGTGGAGGAAAGTCATTAAAATCAAACATCCTGAAGTCTGTGCATTGTTCAGAAGGAAAGAGGAGCGCCTGGGTGGCTCAGTCGGGTAAGCATCTGACTTCAGCTCAGGTCATGATCTCACAATTTTTGGGGTTTGAGTCCCACATTGGGCTCTGTGCTGACAGCTCAGAACCTGGAGCTTGCTTCAGATTCTGTGTCTCCCTCTCTCTCTGCCCCTCTACCCACCTTTCTCTCTCCCTCAAAAATAAATAAACATTTTTTAAAAAGGAAAGTAATATTTTTTTTTGCTTTGAAATTGAATGTAGGGGCGCCTGGGTGGCTCAGTTGGTTAAGCCTCCAGCTTTGGCTCAGGTCATGATCTCACGGTTTGTGGGTTCGAGACCTGCATCGGGCTCTGTGCTGACAGCTCAGAGCCTGGAGCCTGCTTCAGATTCTGACCCTCTCTCTCTGACCGTCCCCTGCTCACTATCTCTCAAAAATAATAAAATTTAAAAAATTATACCATGAAATTGAATGTAAGATTTCCCAACCAATAGATGGAGTCAAAGGGAATTAATATTGCACAAAAAATAAATCTTTCTATCAATCGAATAGAAAACAAAAAAGGAGAAGATCCAAGTGGCAAAGAAACAGCATGGTATAAATAGAAATGACAAAACAAGAGGCTAAAAATAAATCCTAATGGCTGTAATCACAATGGAAGAAACTTGTCAGTTGGACGTGATTGCTAGATCCACATTTGAGAAATATAATTTTGCGGAACCTGGGTGGCTCAGTCGGTTGAGTATCCGACTTCAGCTCACGTCTGATCTCGCCATTTGTAAGTTCAAGCCCCCTGTCAGGCTCTGTGCTGACAGCTCAGAGCCTGGAGTCTGCTTCAGACTCTGTGTCTCACTCTCTCTCTGACCCTCCTCCACTCGTACACTGTGTCTCTCTCTCAAAAATAAAAAATAAATATTTAAAAAAGTCATTTGTTAAAAGAAAAGAAAAAAACAAATATAATTTTGTTTTACGTTGTTTGTAAGAGAACCCTGCAGGACATAAGCACACAGAAAGATGAAAATAATGGATTGGAAACCACTACGTAGTGCTGACCCCTTCATCAGCAAACTTCCATGAGCGGACGAAGGGATCAACACGACATAGTACGTCCACACAGGTGAACCGTGAGTCAGTCAGAAAAAAATAAAGAAGTACTGATTCATGCTGAAATCTGGTTGAACCTTGACAACTTCATGCTAAGTGAAAGAGCCAGACACACAAGGGTGCATTCTGTATGATTCCATTTACAGGAAATACCCAGAAAAAGCAAATCCATAAAGACAGAAAGTAAATGTGTGGTTGCCTGGGGCCAAGGGGGAGGATAATGGAGAGTGACAGCTAATGAGTAGTATTTCTTTTGGAGAAGATCAGAATGTTCTGGAAACAGATAGTGGTCATCGTTGCACAACTCTGTGAATATACTATAAGCCACTTAACTGTACACTTTAAAAGTGGCTTTTATGGTATGTGAATTCTATCTCAATAAAAAAGAGACATACATTTTAAAAGGTTAAACAACAGACTGGAATACAAGTCAGATACAAAAAAAATTTTTTAACTCCTCTCGTCTTATTAATTCCTGACAAAAGACCTTAAGGCAAACCACTCAGATAAAGACCATTACTGCATGATAAAAGTGGCCTTTCACCAGGGAGATAAAACAAATTTTTAAAACATAGCTTCAAAATATATAAAGCAAATTTCATAGTGCTATACGGAGGAACGGACACATTTACCATCGTTTCAGGAGATTTGACATAGTTCTTTAACAACTGTCTTGAGCCAATAAAAACTATAAAGATATACAAGATTTGAACCTTACAATAAATATGCTTGATTCACAGATATATGCAGAACCCTGCAATTGGAGAAAACTCCAATCTTTTCAAGCTTAAACTATACAAAAAACTAACCATGTACAATATACAATGCCACAAAAGATTTTCAACACCACAGGACCAAAATCACAAAATATGTTCTCTGACCAGCATGTAATACAGCAGTAATCAGTAACAAAAAAATAACCCAAGAACCTCTACACGTTTGGAGAGTTCAATGCAAATTTGTAAGTAATTTGTACGTCAAAGAAGAAATCCCAGTGGAAATAGGAAAATATTCAAGTTGAGTTATTAGAGATATAGCTATAAATACTACTTGAGATATGTTAAAGATATATATATTTCAGAACTTGTATGATGCACAGAATCAAAAGAAAGAGGGAAATAGGTATGTTCAAAAGAAATGTCTACATTAGCACAGAATAAAAGGCTCAGCAACAGACATTTGAGCATCCAGCTCAAGGAATCACACACACACACACACACACACACACACACACACACACACAAAACAGTAAACATGAAGAAAAATGGCAAAAAACAGAGATGAGCAGAGATGTTTTTAACAGGAAGAAATGATAAAAGGGGATTAAGAAAAACCAAAAACTTTTTTTTTGCCATAACTAATAAAATAGCCAACCCAGAGCAACAATGATCAGGATAAAGTATAAATAATATAAGGAATGAAAAAACAGAAGACCAAATTACCACAGATCTAGTAGAGAGATTTTTTAAAAACCCACAATGAATTACTATGAACAACTTTAAGACATCTATATGAAAACTGAAATGAAATGGACCATTTCCTAGAAAAATGGTTTGCCAAAACAAAGTCAAAAAGAAATGGAAATCCTGAACAAACCTATAAAAGAAAGCAAATCAATAGTTAATCTGCTCACAGAGACAAAACCAAAAACATGAGGCACAGACATTTTAAAGAGGCAATTCTATCTTCTACAAAATGTTTCAGAAAATAGAGAAGGAAAAGCTTCTCCATTCACTTTATGAGGCTAGTAAAGTCTAAAAACAAATGCCACATGAGAACAGTGGAAGAAATGAAAATTATGGGTCAATTTCACTTATGAACAACAGAAAAATTCTAAATAAAATGCTAGCAAATCAGACTTTCAAAGATAATGCCTTGTGACCCAGAAAAGCATATCCCAGTAATACAAGTGTGGACCAATTCAGATTTATTTCTGTGATTCACTGCATTAACCCATTAAAAAAGAAAAATCTCTGATCACCTGAGTAGACACTGAAAAAGCAGTTGATAAAATTGAATACCCATTCATGATTTTCAGAAAATAAATAAGGGGCTCCTGAGTGGCTGGTTTGAGAGTCTGACTTCAGCTCGGGTCATGATCTCACAGTTCCTGAGTTCGAGCCCCATGTTGTGCCTCATGCTGATTACATGGAACCTACTCTGAATTATTGGTCTCCCGCTCTCTGCCCCTCCCCTGCTCACTCGAGCTCACTCTGTCTCTTTAATAAAATTAACATAAAAAAAAAAAACCTCCTAGCCATTTAGGAACAGAAGGATGCTCTCTTGGGGATAAATCAGGTTTTTTACTTATCTCCAGTAATCCCCTTTGGGCTCAAACACTAGCAGTTGAAACTGAGCAAGCAGAGGGCCAAGTGTGGGCCAAGCAGCATGTAATCATGCCGCTGACCAGCGACAGCGGGGCATCTGCTCTCCTCCCCCTTTCTGAATATAAAGTCTCGCTGGGCTTCATCCTGCACTTGCTTTACCTCCAATCATTTGCTGAGGGAAAAGAGGCTGGGACCTGTCTTTTGAGTTCATAGATTGCCAAATGACATCAGGATCTCAAAGAGAGCCTCCACATCACCTGAAGATCCCCTGGAACTCAGTCTGCAGGCAGTGACTAGGTGTTACCTGGTGTGTGTCCCCTGGGGCGACATTACATGCGTGTGATGAAGACTGAAGCAGCTGCTCCACGATTATAGGGGCTGACCGGGGCAAGAGCTAGCCGGCCGGTCACAAAACTCACTCACTTCTTCCTCCTTCCAGACACCTAGGTACACAGAATCCAGCCTCTGAAGTTACGTGGGGACAGATGACAGAGTCTGGGCCAGTGGAATGAAAGCCGAGGTGATGTGCACCACTTCCAGACCTGACCCACAAAACCCTCCCATGTGCAACCTTCCATGTTCCTTCCACTCGTCCAGGTGCACTAGGGGCCATGCTGGAAAGAACCTGGGTCCTTTGTGTCATCAGTTAGAGAACTGACCACCCATTGAAACATGGCATTTGTAATTCATTTATTTTTATTTCTTTTTGGTGTTGGAGTTAGAGAGGATTATTATTTTTATTTATTTATTAATGAAACAGAGCATGAGTGGGGGAGGGAGAGAGAGGAAGACACAGAATCTGAAGCAGGCTCAAGGCTCTGAGCTGTCAGCACAGAACCCGACGCAGGTCTCGAACCCACAAACCATGAGATCATGACCTGAGCCGAAGTCTGCTGCTTAACTGAATGAGCCACCCAGGTGCCCAGATATTTATAATTTAAATGAGCAAGAAACTGACTTACCTTTTGCTACAGATGCTGAAATTTTTAAACCTGTTACAGCAACTAATACCAACATAACTAATGGAAGTAAATAAAAACTATATCACACTTAATGTGAAATGTTACAGTTCTTCCCTTGTGAGTCAACAACAAATCAAAGATGTTCATGGTCTCCTCTACTTTTCTGGAGGCCCTAGCAAGTACACTAGTCTGACTGATAAATATGTAGGTAGGTGAATGAGTGGGTTGAGAATAGGTATAAGATTGAGAAGGAAAAACAGAAATATCATTATTTACAGTAGATGTAAATATGCAAAAAATCCAAGAATTTCTAAAGACACAAGAGAGTTTGAGGTTACCATTCGATATAGAAAAGTTGCTTGTGATGGTCTATAAGAGCAACAAACAATGGATAATATAATTTTTCAAAAATGCATCATTTATAATAGAAAAAAATACAAATTTCCAAAGAATAATTCTACCAAAGGTATGCAAGTATATGAAAGGTATAAGAAAAAATCAGGGGTGCTGGGATGGCTTGGTTAAGCTCCCAACTCTTGATTTCAGCTCAGGTCCTGATCTCAAAGTCTTGAGATCAAGCCCCGTATTGCGCTCCACATTGGGCAGGGAGCTGCTTGAAATTCTTTCTGTCTTCCTCTGCCCTTTCCACACTGGACTCTCATATTCTCTCTCTCTCAAAAAAAAAAAAGTTTTTGTTTATAAAAGATGCTTAGGGGCATGTGGGTGGCTCAGTCAGTCAAGAGTTCGACTTTGGTTCAGGTTATGATCTCACGGTTAGTGTGTTTGAGCCTGGCGACAGGCTCTGAGCCATCAGCACAGCTAGCTCAGAGCCTGGAGCCTGCTTCAGCTTCTGTGTCTCCCTCTCTCTGCCCCTCCCCCACTGGTGCTCTGTCTCTCTCTCTCTCTCTCTCTCTCTCTCTCTCAGAAATAAACGTTAAAAAAAATTTTAAGACACTTAAAAAGATTTATATAAATGAGGATATGTGCTATGTTCATGACTAGAAAGTCCCAATATTCTAAAACTAAAAGTTTCCCCGAAATTAATCTAGAAGTTTCATGTACTTCCGCTCAAATCTAATCCAACTCCAGTGAAGCCAAACATAACCAAGACAATCTAGAAAGTAAGGAATGGCAGAGGTGATCTTAAAATAAGATTTCTTATAAAGCTGTAGTAATTGCAGCATTCATATTGTTTCAGGGATGAACAAATACACCAGTGGAACTGAGCAGAAAGCCAAAAACAAACCCCGTGTACATGGGAGCCGGACACTCGGCCCAAGAGGCAGCATGCCTAACAAGCCAGGGGGGAGACCTACGTGATTCAATCAACGGTCTGAAGACAATTAATTACCCCTATTAAAAGAAGATAGAGCAAAAGTATAAAACCTTTAAAAGAGAACATAAAACATCTTCAGCACTCTAAGTAAAAAGATTGCTTAAACAAGGATATAAAATGCAAACCATAAAGGGAAAGATAAATACATTTGACTACATTTTATACACAGGGGGATATATATCTGTAGGCGCTTGCCATGTGCATCAAGAAATTCAGGAAGCACGTCTAAGAAACAAATAGAATGCTGAAGGGCTGGACAGATGGGGACAGGAGGAGAAGCAATCATTTTCTTTATACTTATAGTATTGTTCACCATGTGACTATAGTACCTATTTAAAAAGTATGTCTTAAATAACTAACCCGAAAAGATACATTAAGCAAAGCAAAAAGACAAGCCATCATCTGAAGCAAGCTGTTTATAGTCCTATAATAAACTCTTAGTACCCAGACTACATAAAGAAATTCTTAATAGAAATATAATCCAGTAAAAAGTGGCCAAAGACATGAATATGCAAATTATAGAGGTGAAACAATAAAAAAATGAAAGGCTACTCAATTTTGTTAATAATCAGGAAATGCTATTTCGGTTTACACCGTAAGACGATTTCACCCTCATCAGAGTGGCAGTAATTAACCAGTGTAATACCCGGTAATACCCAGTGCCGACGAGCTCCAGGGGAAACAGGGCCTTTTAGACACTTCCAGTGCAAGTGCAAATTGGCACCACCACTTCGGAGAGCAATTTGGCAAAATCTAATTAAGTTAAAGATGTGTATGTCCTGTAATCCAGCAGTTTCATGTCGAAGTTGATACCCTAGAAACTCTAATGCATACGCACCAGAAAACACTTAAAGAATGTTCCCAGTACCACTGTTGGTAGTAAAGAAAAGGATGATCAGCAAAAGAACACAGGAATAAACTGTGGGAGGCTCACAGAGGGAACGGAGCAGGAATCAGTCAAAGCTACGAGTACTAACACGGATGAATCTTAAAAACACAACGTTGACTTTAAAAAGCAAATCACATCAAAATATGCACAGATGATGTCCTCTATATAAAGTTTTAGAAATGTAGAACGTATTATACTATACTTGTCTGCTTAGAGAGTCGTGTGTAATGATGGCACAGAAATATGATAAAGACAACCAAAAAGAATCCGTGGCAGCGGTTACCTCAGGAGAGGAGGAAGAGAATGGTGAGACCTTATGTGCCTGTGTACTCGCCTGTTATGTTTTTTAATCTGAAGAAAATAAGACAGAGACGATTCATACAGCAGAGTAGTGGATAAGAGAGAACATCAGTGTCTGTTGTATGCTTGTCCATACTTTCCTTTTTATGATTTTTTTAATTTATGTTTTAATCTTTACACCCAACATGGGGCTTGAACTCACAACCCTGAGATCAAGAGTCATGTGCTCTCCCAAGTGAGCCAGCCAGGCGCCCCTGGCCATACTTTTCTATAGAATGGACACTTTTTTTTTTAAGTTTATTTATTTATTTTGAGAGAGAGAGGAGAGAGTGTGCAGGGGAGGGGCAGAGAGAGAGAAACGCAACAGGCTCTGCACTTTCAACACCAAGCACATCACAAGGCTCAAATCTGTGAACCATGAGATCATGACCTGAAATAAAATCAAGAGTCAGACACTTTAACTCACTGAGCCACCCAAGCACCCATATAATGGACAGAGTTTTAAAGTTAGACCCAGCCTGAAAATAATTTGAGACTCTTGAGAGAATGCCATCCTTTATGCTTTCCCATATTTAAAACATTAATTCACCTGCATATTCTTGTCAAGTACAAATAAACATGTATATACCATAAGCCATAATAATCTCTTCTTTAATACAAATATGGCTCTAGATGGCGGGTATAATTTTCTACTCTTTTGTTTCCAATAAACAAGAATTCACTTCAAAATTCCAAAAAGGCAAGAAAAGATTAAAAAAATAATGAAGTTTCAGGGGCACCTGGGTGGCTCAGTCAGTTAACTGTCTAACTTCAACTCAGGTCATGATCTCATGGTTTATGAGTTCAAGCCCAGCATTGGGCTCTCTACTTTCAACGCAGAGCTTTGAATTCTGTCTCCCTCTTTCTCTCTGCCCGCTCTCTCTGACAGTGGCTCAGTCAGTTGAGCATCTGACTTTTGATTTTGGCTCAGGTCATGATCCCAAGGGATCACGGGATCGAGCCCCACATCAGACTTGGTACTGACTATGAAGCCTGCTTAAGATTTTCCCTCTCTCTCCCTATTTCTCCTTCTGGTCCTCTTCCCCTGCTCGTGCTATCTAAAAAAATAATAATAATAAAGAAGTAAAAACTCAAATTAACATTGACATGTTGATATTTAAAAAGACTCCTCTGGGGCGCCTGGGTGGCTCAGTCAGTTAAGCCTCCGGCTTCGGCTCAGGTCAGATCTCAAGTTTGTGGGTTCGAGCCCCGCGTCAGGCTCTGTGCTGACAGCTAGCTCAGAGCCTGGAGCCTGCTTCCGGTTCTGTGTCTCCTTCTCTCTCTGCCCCTCCCCCTCTCATGCTCTGTCTCTCTCTGTATTAAAAATAAATAAAACATTTAAAAAAATTTTTTAAATACATAAAAAGACTCCTCAGAGGTGCCTGGGTGGCTCAGTCAGTTAAGAGCCCAACTCTTGATTTCTGAGAAAGTCATGATCTCACCATCCTTGGTTTGAGCCCTGCGTCAGGTTCAGCACTGAATACAAAGCCTGCTTGGGATTCTCTCTCTCTCTCTCTCTCTCTCTCTCTCTCTCTGCCCCTCTTCCACTTGCATACATGCTCTCTCTCGCTCTCAAAATAAATCAACTTCTTTTTAATAAGATAAAATAGATTCCAACTAAGTCAGAGAACAGACACATCTAAAACATGAATCAGGGGCCAGAAACGCTTCCAGAACAGGGCACCAAGGAACAGAAAGAGAGAAACTACACAGGAAAACCAATGAGGGGGGGAAAGGAGGAACATTAACCATCTGCCACAACGTGAAGATAAATATATGTCTGCAGAAGGAAAGGACCTAAAATAAATAAAATCTAAATGTTAAAGTAAATAAATCTCACATGCACACCAGCCCTACCAGATAAGAAAATAAAGTATAAAATCTTTATAATTATAGCAGTGCGGTACCGTGCATGACTAAACAGACTAATGGAATAGAAATATCCAGAAATATGAAAATTTAGCTTGCTTCAAGGCAGTGCCTCAAATCAATAGGGAAAAGATAGGCTTTCAGTAAAAATGATGCTGGTATACTAGACAGTCATAGAAAAGAAGATAAAACTGGATCAGCCCCTTACACCAAGGCCCAGAATAAATTCCAAGATGGTCAAAAGTCTAAAAGTAAAAAGTGAAACCATACAAATCATAAGTGGAAAACTGATACAAATCATCAGTAAAAAAATAAATAAATAAAACCAAAAAGGGCAAATATCCAGCATAATTGAAATAAAGTAGGGAAATTTGTCCTTCCTATGACTCAAAATCCAGAAGCAATTAAAGAAAAAAATGTGACTACAGCAAGTCAAAACTCCTGTAGGATGAAAAATCAATAGTTCCTGTGTACTAGCACTAACTGATTATAGTACAGAGAGTTGTGTTCCTTGATATTTACCCTTCGGAGCTGAAAACTTATGTGCATATGAAAACCTGCCCAGGGATGTTTATAGCCGCTTCATTCATAAATGCCCAAACTTGAAAACAACAGAGACGTCCTTCACCAGGGATACAGATATATAAATTGTCGTATATCCAGGTGATGGAATATTATTTAGTGCTAAAAATAAATGAGCTATCAAGCTATGAAAAGATGAATAGGAACCTTAAATGCGTATCACTAAGTGAAAGAAGCCAATCTGAAAAGGTTACCTAGTGTATAATTCCAAACGATGTGACTTTTGGGAAAAGGCAAAACTATGGAGACAATAAAAAGACCAGGGGTTGAGGGGGGAAGATGGGATAAATGCGTGGAACACAAAGGGTTTTGAGGGCACTGCCACTACTCAGCGTGACACCGTCAGAATGGATGAATGTCATTACACATTTTCCAAACGCACAGAATGTACAACCCCAAAAAGTGAGCCCGAGTGCAAAGTACTGCCTGTAACAAATGCAGCGCTCTGCTGGGGAGGCTGTGCATGTGTGGGGGCAGGGAGCGCATGGGGAATCTCTGTGCCTCCCCCTCAATTTTGTTAGGACACTTAAACACCTATAAAAATTGTCTAAATAAATGAATAATTGTTAAAAATTTAAGTGGATAAACACAGTACAAAGTTTACAAAAGAACAAAGGATGGGCTTGCCCTACTAATTACCAAAGTGTCAAGAGATGTATGGGACCCCTGGGCGGCTCAATCAGGGCTCAGGTCATGATCTCAGGGTATGTGAGTTCAAGCTCCGCGTGGGGCTCCGTGCTGACAGCTCAGAGCCTGGAGCCTGGTTCAGTTTCTGTGTTTCCCTCCCTATCTCTGCTCTGCCATGAATCGCTCTCTGTCTCTCTCTCTAAAATAAATAAACATTAAACATTTTTAAATAAAAATATGAACATATATAACTACAGGAATGACTACTGCTTGTATGAGACTAAGGACAGGCCAATAGAGCCAACTCCAGAAATGGACCTGTGTGTGTATAAGAGGCATCTCAAATCAGAGGTAGAAAATCGGCCCTCATAATGGTATTTAGGCAAGTGACTCTCCATTCATGAAAAATAAAATCATGTCCCCATATACCGTTCTTGGAAATAAATTTGATTGGTGAAAGACCTTAACAGTATTTCTTTAAAAGTCTAAGCTTTGGAAGAAACTGTGAAGTAAGAGAAAGTTCTTATTAAATCACAAATATATATCTAAATTTAAAATGATACATTTGGAGGCACGTGGGTGGCTCAGTCAGTTAAGTGTCTGACTCCCGGTTTCCACTCAATCATGATCTCACCATTCATGGGATCAAACCCGATGTCAGGCTCTCGCTAACAGCACAGAGCCTGCTTGGGATTCTCTCCTCTCCCCACCCCCATCTCTCTGCCCCTCCTCTCCCTCTCTCCCTCTCCCTCTCTCTCTCTCTCTCAAAATGAATAAACAAACTTTAGGGGCCCCTGGGTGGCTCAGCTGGTTATGTGTCCGATTTTAGTGCAGGTCATTCTCTCAAGGTTCATGAGTTTGAGCCCCGCATCAGGCTCTGTGCTGAGCGCTCAGAGCCTGGAGCCTGCTTCAGATTCTGTGTCTCCCTCTCTCTCTGCCCCTGCTCATGCTGTCTCTCTCTCCCAAAAATAAACAAATGCAAAGAAAGAGAGAGAGAGAGAGGGAGGGATGGGGGGAGAGAGAGAGAGAAAGAGAAAGAAATAATATTTGCTACTACTAGCAGTAGTAATACTGAAAGTCCGTGTCCGGCTCTATTCTGAGCATGAAGCCTGCCCCTTGCACTCTATCTCTAAACTATAAATAAATAAATAAATAAATAAATAAATAAATATTTTTTTATATGCTGAAAAATACTGAAGGACCTTTTCAAGCAAGATGCTAAAAGCTCAAAGTATAAAAAAAAGAAAGAAATGATTTTACAAACTCAACTCCATTAACATTTAAATTATCTATACAAAAAAGAACCCTACCAACAAAATGAAACTATAAACTTCAGATTGGAAGAAGGTATTTGCAATGCACTAATCAAAGATTGGAATCTACAATGTATAAAGAACTCCTGTAAATCAAGAAGAAAAAGAAAATACCATAAAAAAAAAATAGGCAACAGATAGAAACAGGCAATTCACCGAAAGGAAATGTACGTGACCAATAAGTAAGAAGTCATATTTAACCTAACTAACTAGTAATCAGAGAAATGCATTTCAAACTGCAGTGAGATACCATTCACTTCTGCCAGGTCTGTAAAAAACCTAACAAAGTCTAACAATGTTGCAATTACTGACAAGGATAGAGAGCATTCCGAGTAGGATCTTCATCCCCACTGATACCAAATTTCATCAAATCTAAAACAACACTGATTACACGATGAATCATTATTTTGCGTAGCAATAAAAAGAATGGCACTGTGAAATAAGTGTAAGACATCATGAATTTCAGAGATGTTAAAATGAGAGGGGAAAAGGTGTGTGTCTTAGACTGTATGAAATATAGTCATAGTGAAAAAATTAGAAATAACCTTGAGTTTATCCATCACAAAATGGCTCGACAAAATGCACACTACACATTCACACAATAAAATTCTTATTGCAGCTAAAATAAGAGATCACAAAAGCAGACATTACTCAAGGACAAGAGCAAGCTGCAGAATCATCTCATACAGTCTAACATTTATGTTCATGTGTATGCGTGCATGCGCGCGTGCATACACACACACACACACACACACACACACACACACACACACACACAAATTATACCAAACTTTTTAAAATTACCTTTTCTGGCAGAAGGATTGCATCAATACCTCAATTTTTCCTGCTTCTCTGAATCCATGCCACTGTGCTGTGCCCTACCCATACTGACTTTGGGCTCAGCTATGTGACTTGCTTTGGCCAATGGGGCAGTAGAAAAATTAACGTTAGCAAAAGCTTGAGTGAACACTTAAGAAGTTGCCTTATAGAGCCTCTCAGCTACACAACATTGTCTGACATGCCCTGAGTAACAGTAATAAGCCTAGAAAAGATTAAGTCATAAAAAATGATGGGTGTTCCTTTTGGAAAATGGGGTTAAATAGCATCAGATGCATAGACAAGCCACGAAGTTTTTGAGGATGTTGTTTTGTCCTAAGTTCCTCCAGGCTGGGTTGAAATTATTTAAAAGGTAAAGTGGCCTGTGGACAGGAAAAAGACTGAGCAATTACTCAGGGAGCATATTTCTTCTTTAGGAGTGGCCAAGGAAGGAAGGACATCTCAGAGGGTGGTGTCAAGGGCCCGGAAAATAATGGACTAGCAAACCCCTCCGAATGAGCAGCATTAGGTGCTAACCAAGGGACAATCACCTCTGAAGTAGCACAAGTGAAGTCCTGACAAAAATAGGGAAACCTACCAACATCTGTCCAGCTTGATTTTAGTGATGCCGCGGACAGTGACGCAGTACGCGCTCCATCCTTCCCCGTCTGCACGGGAGCATCACTGCAGCTGCCCTGTTCCTGCCTCGCCATTGTATCCTTGGGGGTGGGGGAGCAGTAACCTGTATTTTAGTTCAGAGGTCCCAAGGTCAAGAGATGCTGCATTCAGGAAGTCACAAGCAGATCTGTTTAGATCATGAGATACTAGACTCCAAGCATAATGACATGATTGGACAATCTTTTAAGGATACTGGCGTGATGGAGAGCATATTTTGTAAATGGGAGGCATGTGACTAATCCTGGCCAAAGCATGCAGGATGGTGGACTGATGGCATTCACGGCCCCAGGACTTCAGGTCTCCCTGTATCTGTGTCTTTTAGGAGTGTCCTCTCACACTGTCCCTGGACTTACCCATGTGATTTGCTTTAGCCAATGAGACAGCAGCCAACTGGATACGTTACCAGCAGAGTCTTCAGAAAGGGCTTACATGTTTCCATTTCCTTTCTTGGACTTTCACAATGAAAACATGCCCAGAATACCTTCTTGGAAGAATAAGTGGAGGAGAGCAAAGTCGTTCGAGCCCAGGCCATCTAGATCAAGCAGACCACAGCCATCCTGAGAGTGATCACAAGGTTAGCCCCAAGCAGATGAACTACAGACAATCTGGAGACTCACGAATAATGGTAGTTGCTGCAAATGGCTAAGTTTTGGAATGACATGATAAGGAATAGGACAGTATGCAAAGGACCTGAGCCATACTTGTAATTTTCCTTTTTAAAAAAAGATGACAAGGGGCGCCTGGGTGGCTGAGTCGGTTAAGCATCTGACTTCAGCTCAGGTCATGACCTTGCAGTTCATGGGTTCAAGCCCCGCATCAGGCTCTGTGCTGATAGCTCAGAGCCTGGAACCTGCTTCAGATTCTGTGTCTCCCTCTCTCTCTGCCCCTCCCCTGCTCATGCTCTGTCTCTCAAAAATGAATAAATATTTAAAAACTAAAATTAATTAAAATTAAAATGACAAATAATAAGATACAGAGCATTTGTGTGATTCAAGAGTCAAAACTGTCCATGTCTGAATAGTCTAAGGTCAGAAATTTCAACCTTTAGCATCCATTCAGAAGCAAAAAGCACCAAAAAATATAGTGCTTCCCTGTCACACCTCCCCAGAGACTAATATGTAACTCTTGAAATGAAAAAAAAAAAAGACATGAAGAGACATTCCACCAAAAAGGATATACAGATGGCATAAAAGCACATGAAAAAATGTCCATCATCCTCAGCCATGAGGGAGACCCACATCAAAACCCCAGTGAGCTCCTGACACCTGCTAGAACAGGAACATAAATAGTAGCCTTGCCAAATGCTGACCAGTAAGGAGAGTTCAATCTCTCACACACTGCTGGTGGGAACATGAAACAGTACAGACACTCTGAAAGCAGTTTGGCAGTTACATTTTTTAAAAACTAAAAATATACTAGCTACATTTGCGGTGAGCATCATGGAGTTGTCTAATTACTAGGATGTCCACATGAAACTAATGTAACACTGTCAACTATGCTTCAACAATCATGTGACTATATACAGACAAGAAATATATCAATCCTACAATTCAGCAATTATGTTTGACCCGGAAATCCTAGATAAATAAAAACTTATATCTAAACAATACTGATATAGGAATTCTCATAGCAGATTATGAAAACAAAAAAATGGAAACAACCAAAACCTCCCTTAATAGGTAAATCATTAAACAGTGATACATCCACAGCATGGAACACCACTCATCAATGAAGATAAAGGAACTATCAATACACACAACTGGATGTATCTCTGGGACATTACACGACATGAAAAAAGCCAGTCTCAAAATGTCACTTACTAGGAGATTCCACTGACATTAAGTTCATGAAATGGCAAAATTATAGAGATGGAAAACAGATTAGTAATTACCAAGGTTAGGGATAGTTGAGGCAAGGGGGGATGGGTATGACTACAGAGAAGTAGCAAGAGGGAAAGTTCTACAGCAATAGAATAGTTCGTGTCACAAATGCAGTGGTACCGACACAAATCTACACAAGTGATAAAATGACAGAACTACAGAGACTGCATGTATCACTATCAGTTTCCTGATTTTTTTAAAGAAATACATTTAAATTTTTTTTTAATGTTCACTTATTTTTGTGAGACAGAGAGACAGAGTGTGAGAGCAGGGGAAGGGTAGAGTGAGAAGGAGACACAGAATCCAAAGCAGGCTCCAGGCTCTGAGCTGTCAGCACAGAGCCCTACGCGGGGCTCAAACTCACGAACCATGAGATCATGACCTGAGCCAAAGTTAGCCATTTAAACAATTGAGCCACCCCGGTACCCCAAGTTTCCTGAGTTTAACGCTGTAATAATAACTATAATAATGCATGGTGTAACCCATTGGGGAAACTGGGAGAGGGGTACACAGGACCTCTCTTGTACTATCTTAGCAACTTCCTGTGAATCCCTAATTATTTCAACATAAAAAGCATTAAAAATAAAAAATAACTTTAGAAATATGAAACCATAACAAAAAACTTACATCTATGCTGAAATAGCTCATTTCTAGATGTCCTGACTGCAGAACTGGAGAATGTCATCATAAATGACTAGCAGCCTCTAGCTCAGTGTTTGTCAAACCAGAGCGTTTGTGAATAGAGAACTACAGGGGTGGCAACCAGCACTGACTATGAGAGGAATAGAACAGAGTAGCCTAGAAAATATCAGAATGCAAAACAGGTAGTAGGAACAAGAACAATTTCTTGAAATTTTCATTTAAGTTTTATATGTGAATGTATGCAACGACTGAATCACTACGTAAAATGGATTTCTTACCGGGGATTACTAAAGATACATTTAGAACACACTATCTTAGAAGAATGTCTTCCACTGGCCACAGAGAAGTATTTTTAAGGAATTCTCAGCTGAGCCATGGGTAACAGGAAACTGGGAACTTAAGCACCCATCATTAACAGGAGAATGGTTAAATAAATGTGGTCACACCAGGGAACCCCAGCAATTTGTTCTCTAGGGCTGCTAAATAAAGAGGTAAACCAAGTCAGGCTTGAATGACCCTAAATTGAGTTTATTCAAGAATAGCAGAGGGGCGCCTGGGTGGCTCAGTCAGTTAAGCGTCCGGCTCTGGCTCAGGTCATGATCTCACGATTTGTGGGTTTGAGCCCTGCGTCGGGCTCTGTACTGACAACCAGCTCAGAGCCTGGAGCCTGTCTTCAGATTCTGTGTCTCCCTCTCTCTCTCTGACCCTTCCCTGCTCGCACTGTCTCTCTGTCTCTCAAAAATAAATAAATAAGTACGTAAGAATAGCAGAGGAACTGCAATGTGGGAAACGAGTGCTATAGGAAGCTACGGGGAGTCGGGCAGTCCGCTGAGGGTTCGGGGCACAATGTGCTTACGGCAAGCAGTGCCAATGGGGAGTAAGTGCAGCCGGAGTCCAAGCAGTAAGTTCATTGGCTTGAGGATGGCAAGAAATTCTTGTCCAATGTTTTTTGCTCAGGCGTTTCCGGGTATCAGTCTCTTGGTTCTTATGTTTTGTTCTTCTGAGAGCACATGTGTGAAATTCTTCATTTCTATCCACTGGTTCTATTTCATTTCATATAGATATATACATTTTAAGTTTATTTATTTTGAGAAAGTGTATGTGTGAGCAGGGGAGGGGCAGAGAGAGAGGCAAAGGGACAGAATCCCAAGCAGGGTCCATACTGTCTTCACAGAGCTCAGCACAGGGCTTGAACTCAAAAACCTTGAGATCATGACCTGAGCCAAAATCAAAAGTTGGGCATTCCACTGACTGGTGCTATTTTAGATTAAAATTAGATTTTAGATTAAAATCCCTTCACACTGCCTTCACAAATTACTACAAACATCATGACTTAAGACAACACAAATGTATTCTTTGAGAGTATTTTCCAGAAGTCAGAAGTCTCACACAAGTCACAGCAGACCAAACTCGAGCATCCGCAGGCTGTGTTCCCTTCTGGACGCTCTAGGGAGACTCCATCTCCTCTTCATTTGGGGTGCCCACAGAATTCAATTCCTTGAAGTTGTTCACAGAGGCTGCATTTCTTGCTGGCACTAAACTGAGGGTCATTCCCAGTTTGTGGAGGCCACCGCCTCCTCTGGTTCATGACAGTTCATGACCTGCTTCCTCCATCTTCCACGCCAGCAACAGCAGACCTTGACACATCACATCTCTCTTAGCTATCCTGCCTTCCTCTCCCACTGTTAAGGACTAGTGATTAGACAGGTCCCACCCTAACGACTCAAAATAATCTCCCCATCTCAAGGTCCCTACCCTTAATCACATCTGCAAAGTCCCTTTGGCCATGGGAGAGAACCTATTCAGAGGTTCCCAGGGTTAGAGTGTGGGCATCCTGGGGATGACAGGACATTATTCTGCCTACCACAGAATGGAGCAATTTTTTAAATGAGGTGGACCTGTCAGTACTGATAGAGTTAGATTGTGGAGATATCTGTTAATGAATGTTTGTGCACCAAGTCATAGAATGGCGTATGGTATATTACCTCTTGCGTTTTTATATAAACACATATATAAAATACTACGCACACAGACACATACAAATAAATAGTACAGATTTTCCATGGGCACACAAGTATGTAGATAGACAGAATAAAGATCTGGAAAATATATACCAAATGAAGAGCTGCTGCAACTTCTAGGAAGGTAGGAATGGAACCAAGACTGGGCTGCTCAAAGGAAGCTATAGCCTTACTTAGGATGGTTTTCCTTTTCAAAAATGAGAATATATTTATGCACATCTTATTGGAGCAATCAAAATTATAGCTTAAAAGTAACACAAAGTTTATGGGGAGCCTGGGTGGCTCAGTCTGTTAGGCATCTGACTCTTGATTTTGGCTCAGGACATGATCTCACGATCCAGCCCCACATTGGCCTCTATGCTCAGCAGGAAGCCCCCTTGAGATTCTCTCTCTCCCCCCTTCTCTCTCTGCCCCTCCCCAACTCTCTAAAATTAAAAAAAAAATTAAAATACAAGCATTTTAAAAAATTAAAAATACAAAAGTTTTTAACAAGCTACTCAATTATTCTGAGGACCCAAGCATAGAATGATTCCTTATTGTATTCTTCATTAAATAGACCCTCCTGACACCTCAAGGGTGAGCCTGAATGGAGCATCTGTGTGACTCCATTGGTTAAGCACCTGACTTCAGTTCAGGTCATGATCTCAAGGCTAATGAGTTTGAGTCCCACATCAGGCTCTGTGGTGACAGTACAGAGCCTGGAGTCCTCTTCAGATTCTGTGTCTCCATCTTTCTCTGTCCCTCCCCTGCTCATGCTCTTTTTCTCCTTCAAAAATAAATATTTAAAAGAAAACTTTTTTAAATTAAAAAAAAAAAAGTGGGCCTGAATGATCAGCCATGAGAGCACATCCTCTGCCAAGGGAAAAACGCCTTTCATTTTCAAGGCTGTTCCCCAGAATGGTCAAACACAGCCATGTCAAGAGCACCTACAGTTCTTCGCCTGGCCCCAAAGCCGCCTTCCCACCAGAAGAGACAAGTACACATAGGCCAACTGGTGACTCCCAGTGGGTCTGGGCCAAGGAAAGCCCAATGCCGCTCCAGAGAGAGAAGTTTACAAGTACAGAGTAGGCTCACAGAGGCTAAGAAAGGAGCTCAAGGGCACTTGGTGACTTGCTGTACCTCCGGGCCCCCTACGCACACATACACACATGAGGATTAAGAGAAAACTTTATTTTCCCCAGGCCCTGGACCCAGAGTAAATCCCACTGTCTTTAGTGCCCATGAAAGGAAGAGACCACATTATCATTTATTTCACAAAATCCAATTCCAGACCTGCATCCTGAGCATAACCAACAGGCTTCTACTAAGACAGCTGCAGATCAAGAGTCAAGACAATGCCCAGGACCAGGTACGGTCAGCAATGCCAGACCCCAATGGTGACAGCAAACTGTACCCCATACCCCTAATGCTCTGCTGGCCCTCAGCCTCTCCACTCAGGAGCTTGATTTGCATCATTTATACTCAGTCTCACACATTTATAAGGGAAACCTCACACCCATCCAGACCAATAGAGCTACAGAGGAAGCAAAAAGCCTTCCTTAAGAGATTGTTCAATGAGAAAGTACACTTTATTTTTTTAATGTTTATTTATTTTTGAGAGAGACAGAGAAAAACGAATAAGCAGAGGAGGGGCAGAGAAAGAGGGAAACAGAGGATCTGAAGCAGGCTCTGAGCTGACAGCAGAGAGCCCGATGAGGGGCTTGAACTCACAAACCTCAAGATCATGACCTGAAGTCAGATGCTCAACCAACAAAGCCACCCAGGCGCCCTGAGAAAGCACACTTCAACAGGCCAGCGTAGGTGTCTAGCATTAACTCGCACTGAGTAGTAAGCCCTGCACCATGTACACACACCCTCCTATATTTTTTTCCACAAACAGCACTGCATAGCAAGGTTTGTAGGTCATGGAGCTGGTCAGAAGCTGAGCAGAATTCTGACCCTAAGTTTTTCAAAGTGTGGCACAAAACCCAAATATTATAATTTTTCACAGAGTACAGAATTTGACTACATAAGCATTAAAACTTGCCTATGCTCCTGAAAAAAGAAAGCTGGAAAACCGTTACAGCAATGCAGGACTAATTTATCAAGACTCACAGAAAGCAAGGAGATAAACTCAAGAGGAAAAAGAACGGTAAACGTGGATAGATTATAGGGGAAAAAACATACAAGAGGCCAATGTCTGTGCCTATATTCTTACCTCCGTGCCTGTACTGGTTTCAGTAAGATCCTATCCACCAAAGTAAAAAAAAAAAAAAAATTCATATTCCCTTTGATCTAGTAGGTCCACTGCAAGGAAATAGTCTCTGAACTTATTTGCAAAGGCTCCTCAAGAAATGCATAACCATTACAACTTGGCTAATAGAGCAAATAAAAAAAAAAAACAGAACCAACCAAAGTGACCATCAATGAGATTAATTAGATAAAATTGTAGTGTATTCAGGCCAGAAGCACTATGCAGCTATGAAAAATGACGGGAGAGATCTGTATGTGCTGACCAAAAAGCAATCTCCAAGCTAAATTATTATTATCTGAAGAGGGAAAAACGCCAAGTGTAGAAAATGTAATCCTCTGAGTTTAAAAAAGAAAAGAGTATGATTCATATTTGCAACTATATGCCTGATTTTCCCTGGACAGAATCCATGAGAAACTCTAACAGGAGCTGTCTATGAGGAGAAGGCAGGAGAACGAAGTTCAGGGCTTTTTTTGTATATTTTCCCCTTTCTATAGCTTGAGTTTTCTAACTTAAAAATGTTTCACTTGGGGGGGCACCTGGGGGGCTCAACTGGTTAAGCATCTGATTCTTGAAGTCAGCTCAGGTTATGACCCCAAGGCCATGAAATGGTGCCCTGAGTGGGGCTCTGTGCTGAGCATGGAGCCTGCTTGGGATTCTCTCTCTCTACCCCTCCCCCCACACCCCCTACCCCTTCTCTTCATCCCATCCCCTACCCCACAGGCACACACCGTGTCTCTCGCTCTCTCTTCAAAGAAAAAAAATTGTTTCATTTGGTTTTTAATTTTTTTAATGTTTGTTTATTTTTGAGAGGGAGAGAGCCAGAGTGTGAGCCTGGGAGGGGCAGAGAGAGAGGGAAACCCAGGATCCAGAGCAGGCTCCAGGCACTGAGCTGTCTGCACAGAGCCCAGCTTAGGGCTCAAACCCATGAACCAGAAGACAATGACCTGAGCTGAACTTGGATGCTTAACCAACTTAGCCACCCAGGTGCTCTGTTTCATTTGGGTTTTTTAAATGATATTCCCAGGATTTTTCCAGATGGATAATAACCTATTGTTTTTCTTTCCTGCAGCTCCCCACATTAAAAGAAAAATAACCCATTTAAAATATAAATACATAACTGGATGAAGTTTTGAAGGTAGCACTAACGGCTGGCTGCACCCTGCCCATTTCCTGTCGTCTTTGCCGAAATCCCATACCATGAACTCCAGTCCAAATCCCAGAGCCGCACCCTCTTGTACTGGTGAGGCCTCCCAGCCCACTCTTGTGGCTCCACCCCAGGCAAAACCATCACTGCCTTGCACCAATCCTGCCCGAGAATCATGGCAGAAAGGGCAAGCAAGCACCTTCCAAAATGGCTGTGCCCCGGCTGCCGGCAGCCAAAAGAGAGCCTCGCTGGCACATGAAGGAGCCTGTTTCTTCCCTGAGGAACCAGTGCTTGGTACAAGGAGTCTGACCACAAAGAAGAGCCATCAGTGGCAACACTGCACATGGGCTCCTGCAGACAAGGTCAAGGGCCCAGCCCAGGAGGCAACCTTTAAGGAGTCCTGGAGACATCTGATTTCTTGGGCTCCTTTGCACATCTTTGGTCAATGTAAAAACGCATGCCTGAACGAGCAGCTCCCTTTGAAGACACTCATCAGCTCCTTGGGTACTTGCTTCACTCCAATTCCACACTCTGACTGTGACACAAATTGATTTTTCTGGACATTACAGGCATTCGCCGAATCTCCATGCTTCCTTGTTTGGCTCCGGGCGAGAGCCATGTCCTGGTTCTGGAGCTGGCGAGCCTGACCTGGCTGGCCTGCATGTGACGTGCTGGCGGAACGTGATTATCAGATCTGCACTTCCCACTTCAGACATGAGCCCCCAAGGAGTATGTCCTGATTACTTATGCTCCTCTTGTCTTCAGCTTCTGGAGCTATGGGAAAATCTTCTCCCTACCCATCAAGTTTAACTATCTCTTTTAAAAAAATGCCCCCATCCCCTGTTCCTCAGGTATTATCCAACCATCCGGGCACCTTTCTGTTCTCCTGACCAGTGGCCGGGTACTAACACACAGGCCACAGCTTCAAGCATGAGACTGAGGAGCAGGAAGAGCTCACGATCTGGAAAGAGATAAGACACAGAGATGTGAGCTGGAGGGGTCCCAGGGCAGGGCTCACCACACAACCAGCGTGAGAACAGGCTCTAGGAGCCCCAGTACAGGAGCGCGACCTGGGGTGAAGAAGATCCAGCCTTGGGGCACCTGGGGGGCTCCGTCAGTTAAACATCAGACTTCAGCTCAGGGCATGATCTCACAGTTTGTGGGTTCAAGCCCTGCATTGGGCTCTGTGCTGACAGCAGAGAGCCCCTTCAGATCATCTGTTCTCTCTCTCTTCCCCTCCCCTGCTCATGATTTCTGTCTCCCCCTCTCAAAAATAAGCATTTTAAAAATTAAAAAAAAAAAATCCAACCCCAAAAGAAACCCAGCTCTCAAAGCACCAGCTTTATGTCAGGGCTCATGAGTCCAGGACTAGTGGCCCTCTAATTAGTGAAGCAGGACAAGGACTCTGGGGAAAACAGGGCCTTCCCAGCTGAGCCAATCTCCTGCCTAAATAACGCTTGGCTTCTTTGCATACAAACGCCACACCTGAAGCCCCAGATGTTCATGGGAAAACCCCAAGAGAAAAAAAACGGGGCCTACAACAGGCAAACAGATGTACCCGTGATAATTTTTTGAGCCAGCGAAACTGGAAGGAGGCTGGCAGAGGCCAGGACAGAGCAAGACAGAGGACAGGAGCAAAGGGCAGAGAGGGGCCGAGCCATCGGGGTTATCTGGGGAAGATGGCGGCACAGCAAACTCAGGAAGGGGATGGGGAGCAGAGGCTTGCCGGCTCCATGGCTCCTAACCTAAGGTCAGACATGGCTTCTAAGAGAAGGAGGACCAGCTCTCTCTGGTCACCCACAGGCAGGATGAACCAGCATGCTGGTTGGCCTTGGATTGAGGGCTTTCCCAGACTCGAGACTCATAACTAAAGTCAACCAAGTCCAGAGCAAATCTGAAAAGATTCTGTGGAGAATCCAGAAGCACAAGAAAAGTTCTCAGAGCCCCTCTTCAGAGGCAAATTTCTATCTCTTTTCTCTTCGGCTCTCATAATTCCAGAGTTGACTCAATCACAGGGCCTAAGTCAAAAGGCTCAAGGGGCACAGCCCCGTGAAATGCCTTTACCCCAGTGGCCAATCCTTCTTTAGAAGCTCAGCAGGCCTGCCTCACTCAGAGACAGGATGATGGGTATAATGCCAAACAAAGCTTTCAGGATCTGTATCGCTTTGGAGCCTCCCTTTTTCTGGCCCCAGCTCCCATCCCTGACCATAGAGGAAGGAACTGGACCATCAATGCCCTCCAGGGCTGTAATCAAAGCTTTACAAATAATGAGGCAAGGGGTTGACTTAACCAAAATGAACCCCCCCAAAAAAGGCAGAGTTCTAAGAAATTTAACATGAATGCCAGTTGGGGTAGAGTTTCTAGGCAACCAAAGACTTTTCTGGTGCCCTTACAAACCCCACAAGGGGCTGAGCATCTCTACAGATTGGGACTCAGGTGAAAAGGCAAAGACTACAACTGGGTACACTTCTTTCCAAACCAAGAGTGCTTTCTGAGTGTGGGCACCATGACGCGCGGTGAGCCGGCCTGCCCTGCTACACCCCCACTCCTCCACCTGAGGACCTGGGCCCAGCTCCACCCACCAGGAAGAAGATTCTGACATGAAGGAACAGAAAGCCAGACACACACATCTGCTACCAGCTCCTCAAGTCTAGGGATATGCCCGGGGGACCCGCTGAAGGCAGGTATGGGCTTTCCAGATGAGCAGCCATGCTTCTGTTGTGAGTTACTGTGAAGACCGCTGTGGGCCCCGATCGAGTCCAAAACCAGAATACCATTTGTTAACCAGTCAGGTGTTATACAAAAAATGGCCCTGTGGCTCCTGGGCAATTGAATGTCTTGACCTTCAGTTTTACTTTACTAGAGCAAGTCACACCGTGTTGATTTGATGTATGAATACATAAGGAATAATGAGATGAAATATTAGTCAAAGCAAATATAATTTCATAGAGCAGGATAAACCAGGTGGGGATCTCACCCTTCAATACTTTTTCTACCTTGGCTCACTTTAATTATCCTTCTTTTTCTCACTTGTTCTAAGAAAACTAGCTATTGAGGTTTTTGAGAGGAGAAAAATTAAAAAAGGAAAAATAATTCTATGGTAAACAAAAAAAGCAGTTTCCGTCATCATGAGGACGGAACACACTTGTCAAAATGGTGGGCATTCCAGCTGCACTGGCCAGCCTTCAGACTTCTCCAGAACGTGCCAAGAACATGACACCAGGGAGAGAAAGAGGCAAGGCCATGGAACCCACAACAGGAGTGAGGGGTGACAAACACTGCGTCTTACCCCCCAGCTGTTGCTAAGCCCAGAGGACGTACACCTGTGCAGTGGCCTCCTCCCAGGACCTATAACCTGGGTATGTGGAAGAAGCTTCTGGAGCTTAAAGCACTTTCACTGTAGGCAATTCAGAACAGTGCAGATCACCCCTTCTCCTCTCTGAAGACAGAACTTCTCTGCATCCAGAGGAGCAGTGGGGATTGTGGGTAACACCCTGGGCAAGGTACTAGCCTGACTCTGCAGCCAGGAAAAGGGGGGAGGGGCCCCACGCAAGCCAAGAGCAAAGCTTAACTTCCCGCCCAGGCTCTCTGCCTCTGCCTCTTCTCATCCGGCTCCGGTGCCTTCGAGGCCCGCAGGACGAAGACAGCAGGCGGAATTGGGGGACTGGGAGACATGGTAACCAACGGCTCGCCGTGGATCCTCGGAGCTCAGAGAGCCTTGCAGGGCTGCCTGCCAGCCAGTTGTCACAGCATTCCCTGATGAAGTGTGTTCAGTAGGTGGCAGATGACTATCTCGGGGACTCTGGGTTATCTGCCCATTAAATCAGATTGTTAATAAAGAGGTTTTAATGGGGAATATGAATCTCTGTGCAGTAACTGTTTACCTCAAGTTTTTGTGCTAGACACCCTGAAAGGAATCTCCAAACAAAAGGACATCGGTCACAGCTGCAGCTTCAGTCAACATTAGACAGCTGGGGCCAATCCCAGGTCCCTACCAGGCACAGAGAAGGCTCCTTGGCCACACACACGCCACGCATACACAACATGAGTGGCCCTTTCCTGCTGAGGAGAGCACACTTGATAACACAGGGTTATCTGAACTTGGTACAAGATAGTCCTTCCTCCCCTGCCCCCACCACCTAGAGAACCCTTAACCACAGCAAACATGTCTCTCTCAAGGCCACGGTGTCACACACGTTGGGCAGGGATACCCTGAAACAGAAGCAAGAGAGGCACAGAGTTGGATGGGATACCCTCCCCAAGTCCTTTTTTGGGGCCACAGAGTAAATTACTCTCAGAATCAAAATCACTGATGATTCTGCTCTGGGAAGAAGAGAGACTGGAAAAACCAAGCCTGTCAGGTAGCATGGGAGAAACTAAAATTCCAATTCAGTAGAAGTTAGGGGCTTTACATAAGTAACTGAACTAACACTATAGTGACCCTGTATTTAACACGTGTGATGCACCAGGCCCTGTGGTGAGTCCTTACTTGATGACATTCATTCTCCCCATCACTAGGAAGCTGGGGTGACAACGCCAAATGCCCCAATTCACAAATGAGAAAACCCAGACCCAAAAAGGAAAGTGACATGCCTAAGTTCACAGGGCTAATATGTGAAGGAATGGGGATTTACATTCATCTATCTGAATCACTAAGTATCTTCTACTCATTAAAACACTCCATACACACACCTGTAAGTGAGCAGCTGTGAGAGAGGACACATTAAATGAAAGTAGATGTGAGGGCTGTGACCTTCCTAAGCTAGAGGCTATTCCTCGATTAATACTGAGGACACTGCCGGCCACACTTCTTCCACATCAAGGCCCACAGGCTTAAGACTTGATCTCTGGGGCGTCTGGGTGGTTCAGTCAGTTAAGCGTCTGACTTCAGCTCAGGTCATGATCTGACAGTTCGTGAGTTTGAGCCCCACATCAGGCTCTGTGCTAACAGCTCAGAGCCTGGAGCCTGTCTTCGGGTTCCGTCTCTTCCTCTCTCTCTGTCCCTCCCCTGCTCGCACTGTCTCTTTCTCAAAAAATAAATAAAACATTAAAAAAAAAAAAAAAAGACGATCTCTAACCACGCAACATCCCCAGGGACTTCCCCAGGACGTGTGGCACCCTCAGTGTGCATGCAAGAACCAAGGCTAAAACACGGCATTTACACATTATTTTGTTTTTTTCTTTTCTAAATGATTATTTATTTGAGGGAAAGAGAGAGAGAGTGCAAGCGGGGGACAGGGCAGAGAGAGAGGGAGACACAGAATCTGAAGCAGGCTCCAGGCTCTGAGCTGTCAGCACACAGCCCCAACACAGGACTCAAACTCACAAACTGCAAGATCATGACCTAAGCTGAAGTCAACACTTAACCAACTGAGCCACCCAGGTGTCCCAGATTTTTTTTTTTAAGAGAGAGACAGCAAGCAGGGGAAAGGGACCGAGGGAGAGAGAAAGAGAACCTCAAGCAGGCACAACACTCTGCACAGAGCCCAACACAGAGCTCAATCCCACAACTCTGAGATCATGACCTAAACTGAAATTGAGAGTCTGACACTCAACATATTGAGCCACCTAGGCATCCCATACGGCATTATCTTGACGCAAAAGACTCAATGAGACAGAAATAGGCTATCTCTGTTTTATCTCTAACCGAAACAACACTTGTGGGCTTTGGAAAATCGCCCATCCACTTTGCCTACAGTCCACCAGTCTGGTCAGAGGAAATAAGCAGGCCCGCGATGCACCGGCCCTCCCACGCGGCCAGGGATTCCTGACGAGGAACCAACCTCACAACACAACAGGGAAATGGAGCCCTGACCTGGACTCTCTTCAATTGCAACACACACCCGTTTCCACACAACACATCTCCTCCCTCAGGCAGGTCAGGGTATGTCCCTGAGCAGGCACATTGGCGGCTGAGTCCGGGCCAGCCCTCTCGCTCCTCCACATACCCTTAACGCACGCCTATCCCCTGCTGTCTAGGTACAGCGGCAGCCCCGTGGCTCAGGAACCAGGGCAAACACAGGATGGATGCCGGTACACTCGGGCATAGAAAGGCCCATGTGCTGTCCCTCTCCCCAAGGATGGAAGTTGTGTTGAGCATTCATCCCATGCTTACTTACCGGGTCCAGGCACAGGGCTGATCCTGGGCGTTAGGGGAGTGACCCGGACCCGTGCTCACACAAGCCACCAGCAGGCAGGGCAGATGGACCAGCAAACAGATGCTCCCAGCTCACTGTGATGAGCACCTTTAGCACCCAGCCTCTTCTGAGCCTTGTGATGCTCTGGACGGCCCATGGCCATGCGTTCCGTTACCACCTCATGGTCGCCACCATGAGAACCGAAGAACCCTCTTGAGGCGAACAGCCAGAAATGACATCGGTCTTATTAAATTCGGCCAAGGCGAATTCATGGAGACAGGGAAAGACAAGAGGGGTTACCATGGACCCCCATGGAGGGGGAGGCAAGGCAAGTTACTATTTAATAGGTTTTTGTTTGGGTTGAAGACGGGCTGGAAAGGGAAGGTGGCAATGGTTACACAACATTATGAATGTACTTAAGGTCACTGAGTTGTATACACAAAAATTGTTGTGTACACAAAACCAGTTTTTTTGGACAGTTTTAGGTTACATAGTTTTACCACAATGTTTTTTTCATTGGCCAAAGCAGGGGATTGCCTAAATTACCAGTGCTTCCTAGCCCTGGGGAATAACCAATGGTCTCGATGTGAATCAGACATACCAAAGTTCAAGTCCAATATCTGCATAGAGTGGATGCCCGGTATATGATGGCTATCATTCTTACCATAATTACTGACACTACATGGGTTGTCTGTGGCCACCTAAGTTATGAATGAATGAGGGAAAGTTCCTCAAGTACCGCTACAGAGTTTCTATCACAATTAAATATTAATTAACACCACAATCACTGCAGAATCCCCCCAATAACTGACATCAGAGGTTTTCACGTTCAAGCTCAGCTTACTCCCATCTCCCACCATAAGCTGTTTGCTGTTGCTATTATTTTAGTTCCAACCACTGTGATCACTGTACTTAAAATTCAATCAGGCTTCTAATTTTAAGCATCCTTTTTGTGTGTAGCGCCAACAGTTGACAAGCGTCCTGAATTTAACATCTGTTCCCAGCAGTAAATGGTTTTAAATTTGAGAAGTGAAAACATATATAAGGCAATTATGAGCAGCTCGCGCACGGTGATTCATGGCTGTGCCTCGCCATCTTCCTCTGTGACAGTGATGGCCTGAAGGGCCAGCAGCACCAGCAGAACACGGGGGCTGAACCAATGAGCAGTGTGGACACTCCACTGCCCCCAGAATGCCTTTCGACTAACAGAAAAGCAACCTACTGTGCTCCAGGAAACCTGCTGGACATTTTTACAGGCTTTCTCTCATGTAATCCTAGAGGCAGAGGCATTTCCCCAGAACTAGGAGTCAAAACGGGGTTTCTGGGACAGCCTTATGAGTTCAGACAGCCCTCCCCAGGGGTCTTGTTGATGTCCACAGCCAAGAAACCATGCAAGGTGACCCCTGAGCCAGCCTTAGCTGCCCATGTACTCTGTGGCAGGGTTAATGTCTGTGCCAAGGCTCTGCTATTCAGAGGATACATTGAGGGAGAATCCAGCTAGAAACTAGCCACCTGGGCTTGTGGACATGGGTCTGAACTTATAGAAAGATGGGACGCCAACAAAGCCGAAAGTGTTTTCCATTCAGAGTTGGGATGTAATATACCAGCTGAGACAATGATGGAATCATCAAGTATATAGAAAGAAAGCAGTAATTTCTTTGGCCTCCGTCAGATGCTAGTTATACTTAAATAGGTAAACTGTGAAGGGAAATGGGCATAAAATGCTAGAAATATACCATGTTATTAAGGATATCTGAATCTTCATTTAGGAATTTTAATATTTGGGTACACCTGGGTGGCTCAGTCGGTGGCAAGTGTGACTCTTGATCTCAGGGTTGTGAATTCGAGCCCCACGTTGGGTACAGAGATTACTTAAAAATAAAATCTTTTTTAAAAAGGAATTGGGGGCACCTGGGTAGTTCAGTTAGTTAAGCATCTGACTTCAGCTCAGGGCAAGAGCTCACAGTTTGTGAGTTCGAGCCCTAGGTTGGGGTCTGTGCAGACAGCTCAGAGCCTGGAGCCTGCTTTGAAGCCTGAGTATCCCTCTCTCCCTGTCCCTCCCCTGCTCATGCACATGCACACACCTGCATGCTTTCTCTCTCTCTCAAAATAAACATTTAATAAAAAGAATTTTAATATTTGTAGCTCTCTAAAACAGAGCTCCCCTAACACTCCAGCCTTCCCCACTGGGTCTTCCCCGTAATTTAAGAATTCTCTGAGATCATCAGCTTCTCCTCAGAAGCCTCCCTGCCTTCTCTGAAATCTAGCATTCCATAGAGATGCACCCACTCCCCAACCCCAGGCCCTCAGGGATGGGAGGTGGAGCTCTGGTTCTCTCTGCTGTGACACCAATACTTCCCCCAATAATGAGCAACTCATTCATCTAAGACAGGCTCATGGCTCCCATCTTCTCCACCCTCACTCCTTCTCAGCTCCTAGGTGACCAATGTCCACAAAGAAGACCCATCCTGCATGCTGACCTCCACTTCCTAGACCACCTCATTCCAGTATCCTCCTCCCTCCAACCCCTTTGGGCCACCCAGAGTCACACCCAGAACAGTGTCATATACCAAGAGCACTCAGCTGTTAACATCATTAATTCAAACATCACCTTCTGACCACACCCTCTCCTTGCGGGTTGCTGTCTCTCCACATCCTTCAGCAGCTCCAGGACCTCCATTCCTTCCTCCCTTCTCTTTCTGTCCAATTCATCAGTGCAGTGCAGGTGCACAAATAGAAAGACCAGTTGAAGAGATTAATAGATTAAACAAGTTTGTCTTTACCCTTATGTAAACTCAAATGCTTCTATTATTTCATTGGTCAGTATAATGCTGGTTTTGACTTAGGGTGTTTATGTACATAGCTTTTTTTTTAATTTTTTAATGTTTTTTATTTATTTTCGAGAGACAGAGAGAGATAATGTGAGCAGGGGAGGGTCAGAGAGAGAGAGAGGGAGATACAGAATCTGAAGCAGGCTCCAGGCTCTGAGCTATCTGTCAGCACAGAACCTGACACAGGGCTCAAACCCAAGAACCATGAGATCATGACCTGAGCTGAAGCCACACACTTAACTGACTGAGCCAGCCAGGCACCCCTGTACATAGCTTTTAAATATCACCTTAAGATATTATACCAATCTATCAAGGGGTGGTCAAGGAAGGCCTTTGCTACACTTAGACACAAATTGGAAAGGAAGGAAAAGAGGGAGCACATGGCTTCCTGGGTAGAACATCCAAGCAGTACAAACATTAAATCCAAAGTCCTTGAGGCAGGAGGTCGCTTGGTGAGTCCCAAGAACAGCAGGGAGACAGCAAAACAAAGAAGGGCAAAAAGGTGGTCAGAGAGGAAATCAAACACATGGAGCAGGCCGGCAGGAGGAGGTGGGCCCCCAAGAGCCTCCAAGACCATGTGAGGGCTGTGGCTTTTACTCCAATGGGAGGGATATAAGTGAACCAGTGACATGCCCTAACCTGCAGTTTGAAGGTCATGCTCTGGCTCTTGGGTTAAGAATAAACTCTGGAGGGTAGGGGACAGCTCAGTCAGTTACCCATCTGACTCTTGATTTTGGCTCAGGTCATGACCTCACAGTTCATGGGTTCGAGCCCCACATTGAGCTCTGTGCTGACAGCACAGAGCCTTCTTCAGGCCCTTTGTCTCCCACTCTCTGCTCCTTCCCATGCTCCTCTCTCAAAAACAAACAATTATTAAACAAACAAACAAATAAAATAGACTACAGGGCTGACCAAGGGTGAAAGCAGGGATTCCTGATAGCAGGCTACAACAGCAATCCAATCAAGAGATAGACAGGGAGTTAGGAGGAGTCAGAAGTGGTCAGATCTATCTTGAAGATAAAAACAACTAGAGAGATAAATAAAAATAAGTAACAGGTGATAACCGATAGGTAGTAGATCAACAGAATAAAGTAGGTGCACATACATATGTAAAGTAAACCTACAATTTGCTTTGAGTAAGAAGCACAAGACAGAGCAGTACATGTGACTCTACCTACACCAAAAAAGTACATACTTGTACATTTGTACGAAGATATTTGGAATGATACACACTCCACTGGTAAGAGTGATTTCCTCTGGTAAATAGGATTAGAAGGGGCATAAGGGGGGGCTCTCCCCTCTTCAATACCTTTTTGGATTAAACAGTGAATATATATACTCATTACACATGCTGAAGGAGACAGGAGGGGTGGTGAGCATCCCTCCACAGGACGAAGTGAACCCTGAGCCAGATGACTTCTTCACAGTTAAGTCCCCAAAGAGAGTCACACATCCAATGGCATATTAGACCTCAAAATTCTGTCCAGCCATTAGCTTCCTTCTCGAGATCAACGATCTTGCAGCGTCCCCTCACTTCTTTGAGCTCCAGTTTCCTCACTGGTAAGATGGGGATGACAATACTTGCTCCGCCGGAAAGCTGAGATAAGGAACATACGTCAAGTGAGCAGCAAAGAACCTGGGGCACCCAGGCACTCAGTAAGCAGCCTCCACCCCCTCCCAGCAAGGATTCCAGGCAAGTCCAGAGAGGGGGTGCTGCTCCCAAAGGCTTAAAATGCTCTAGTGTTCCAGTTCCTGGAAGGTTGTACTAAATGGGGTTCGAGCACCCAATCTCCCAAAATAGAGAGGGTCTCCCTCAGAGGTGAGGGCGAGCTGCTTCACTCAGACCCGCTCTGGACAAAGGCAGAGAGCAACCCCCTCTAACTTCAGGGTATGGCTGGCCTCCCTGAAAGTCCAAGTCAAGGTCAGAAGTTCCTGACAAACTGATTTTTCTCTCTTGCTTGAGAGAAGGCTGTGGGGGGGAAGGAAAGAAAAGCTGGATGCTATTTATCTAAAATCACTAATCCTTTTTGAGAAGCTATAAAATGTGCGTGCTCTTGCCAAATGGATGTCAAAAGAGCTTTGATCTCCATTTTGGCCGGAAATGACCCGTTCCCTTCCTAATGCAGATATATGGTTCTTGTGCCTCAAATCTGCCCGGTCAGATGCACAGCACATTCTTAATTATTCTGAAATGATTAAAAACAGAGCCGTAAATCTATCCTTTGACACAACATGGTGATTTGACCCCAAGACATATCATAATGGGTTATTAACAATGCTTCCCAAATCTATGGGAATTTTTTTCCAAAGCTATTCACTAATTAATAGCTGTTCACACAATGATCACTTTTGAGTAATTACGGAATGGCACCACATTATTTTCTGATGAGAACATAATTATGTCCATTAAAATTATTTGTATAGTTTTTAACCTTCTGCCAGAAATAAATGAGGCTAGTCTACGGGTAACACAAACTTTGTGACAATACCTAGAGGTTATCACCTCTGTGACACTTCCCTGGCCAAAGCTTATTTTGTAGCCCAGAAATTTAGAATTCTTCCTTGAGCTCTTTCGGAATATCTGGAAGCAAATGGCACTGAGAAAGTACCTGGGACAGAGGGTCCTCCTGATCTTACTGGCTTCACATCTCCCTCTCCATGACCATCAGGCTGCTCATCCTCATCATCCCTCATCTCGGCATGGCCCCCTCGCCCACCTCACCCCTCCGGCCCATCTTCCTGACCCAGCCCCTAACACTCAAGCCACCAGCCTGACTGAATTCCTATTTTCTGAGCTCACTCCCCACTTCCTTTGACTGACTGCAACCTGATAGAAGGCAAGAGCTCATCCCACTCATCCCTGTGTCCAGGAGAGACTGTGAGAATGAACTTGCCTTGTCCATAAGGCCATTACCAAGTGGAGGAAGGTGCAGAGAGCATCATTAGATCCTACTTGCATCTAGGCAGCAAGACTGGGGGAGAGGGCCTTGTTTTTTCATGTCTGAATACTTCATTTTTTGTTGGGGTTACCTTCGGTGTCTTTGAGATCCAGGAGACAGGAACTTTACAGCTTTCCCTATAAGCGGCCCCCCGCCCAGGTTCAGGGAGCGCCTCCCTCAGATCTGGTACATCAAGAGTCCCCAAATGCACAGAACCAACTTATACTAAAAACAGTATTCACCATTTATCTGAAATCCTAATTTAAAGGGGCACCCTGCCCTTTATCTGGCAAGTAGAGATGGAGGCAGGTGCCCCACTGTAGGGCCCCTGCCCACCCAGCCCAGGTGGTCCCCCTCCCTCCTAGGGCACAAGCCAGCAAGGCTATCTGCAGCCACAGGGCAGGCATTATGGGCTCACACTCAGAGCTCTGCAGGGGCAGAAATGAAACCTTATTGCAGGTCTTTTTCATCCAAATAACCATGTCATTGGGCTCCTGGGAGGCTCAGTCCAACTCTTGGTTTTGGCTTGGGTCGAGATCACACATGGGATCGAACCCTGCGTCAGGCTCTGCTCTGTTAAAAAAAAAAAAAAAAAAGCCTGCTTGGAATTCTCTCTCTTCCTTTCTCTCTCTGCCCCTCCCCTGCTTGTGCTCTTTCCTTCAAAATAAGTAAATAAACACTAAAAAATAAAAACCATGTCCTACTGCCTCAGCTCCTGCCCCTCTATCTGGGTAACTCATCTCCTTCCTAGTGTTCACCTTCTTCACCTTCCAGGAGACAGCCTACGCTCCCAACCTTCTCACTCCTGTCAACGTCTCTAGCTGTGGCCACAAGAGACTTCACTGCCTAAGATCACGAGCAATGATCTTAGGGGGACAGAGTTCAAAAGGGGAAATGGTCCCTAACGCTAACCAGCATGCATTCCAAGAAGGAACCTCCTCTGTATGGTGTGGGGAGCTGATTGTGGTTGGGGGAGATGCAGGAGCAAAAGTTCACAGCTGCCGTCAGCCTTGTGACCTGTCCCCTCCTGCTTTCTGTCCCCAGAAAAGGAGACTTCCAACAGCCCCCACCCCAGGGTCCCCAGTTCATTATTTCATTTGACTAACACATACATGTTATACCCCTACTAAGTTCCAGGAACAGATCTTGATGCTTGGGATACATTAGAGGAAAAAAAGAGAGATCCCTGCCTTGTATTCATGGAGTAATTCAAAAACTCCAAAATTCAGGAGTAAGTAGTCACAAATCAAACTGGAAACCAAACTTTCCCTACCTTTGGTAAAAGTAGGTAACATTGCCTTGGATTGAAAACATTAGATTGTTCCCGAGAAAAAGAGAGAGGCACCCAAATAATCCAAGCGTGATAAAACAGGAACATGAACAAATACATTGAAGGTTGTTCTTTCGGGAAAATCAGATTAAAACGGTCAAATTTCTGGCAAATATCCAAAAAGATAAAAATGTAAATGATAAAGTAGATAAAGGGAAGAATTATAAGTTTTAATGTACTTAGGTAACACTTTTGCAAATGAATTTGAAGATCTCACATGAAAGATTTTCTAAGGAATATGTATATTTTCAAAATGACTGCTGTATGAATTTTTTTAGGACCAATCATCAAGGAAAAAGTAATCAAATATTTATTTCCACAAAGGTTCCAGGTCCACATACTGAATTTAACTTTCAAGAAACTGCTAATTCTTGTCATACACACTGTTTAGCCACAGAAAAAAAGTTGAACAGCAATGCAATTTAAGAAACTATCATAATGCAGACACCAAAATCTGACAGAAAGAGCTAAAAAAAAAAAAAAAAGAACTATGAATCATCCTCACTTATGAAAATAGGTGTTAGGGTGGCCAGTGACATGGGTGGCCAAAAAAAATTGCCCCAAGAATAGAACAAACAGGACAAAGTTCATTCACTCTCCAAGGGACAAGAGAGACCAGACATCAAAAGAGATGAGGGCGGGAGGCATGGTGGAGGGGGCAGTGCCCGACACTTCATTTCAGCTCAGGTCATGATCTCACAGTTCATGAGATGGAGCCCTGCATCAGGCTCTACACTGAGCATGGAGCGTGGGTGGGATTCTCTTTCTCCCTCTCTCTCGTCCCCTCTCCCGTTCACATGCACATATGTGCTCGCTCTCTCTCAAAACACATAAACTTTTTAAAAAGTAAAGAGATGTTGGCCCAAGTTTCTGTCAGGCTGCGCCTTCTGAAGGGTTTCAAAGGATGTGAGAGGGTTGCAGCTACACCCATGGTGAGGATGGGAACACGGTTTGATTCTTGGTCAGGTAGAGTAAGAGGTGGCAGTCTTCTCCAGGGGCTCTGTCTGCGGCTTGTTCAGGTTGTGGGTTGTGGTCTAGCTAGAGAAATATTTTATAGTTGGGATCCATTTTCCAAGAATGAAGGGTACCCTGACCTAGAAAAACGAAGTTAGGGCCAAGTGCAGACACCTGTAAGTTTTGTCTGTAAGCCTGGCTGGGGTGGGATGGGGGGACTTTGAATAGATTCCTTTCAATAGGTTTAATAATCCTAAATAAAATACCAGGCAAGAGAACACAACAGAATATTAAAGAATAATATATAACAATAAAGTAGGGTCTATCCCAGAATTGCAAAAATGATTGTGTGTTAGCATATTAGCCATATCATTAGGGCATCAATTTTTTAGTGGTAGCCTTATGCCTAGACTCATGTTAAATTCAGCCTCTTCTCCTCTTGGAAATTCCAAAACTTGGGAATGGAATGATACTTGCTAAACATAATAAACATATATTGTATAAGAATTTTTCTTGGGGCACCTGGGTGGTTAAGCATCTAATTCGTTAAGCATCTGACTTCGGTTCAGGTCATGATCCCTTGCTTCATGTCAGGGCTCTGTCCTGACAGCTCAGAGCCTGGAGCCTGCTTTGATTCTGTCTCCCTCTCTCTATATCCCTTCCCTTCTTGCACTCTCTCTCAAAATGTATACTTTTTTTTTTAAATAAAAAGAATTTCTCTTCCATGAGAATACCAGTTCTATCAAATGATTATTTCATTATGTAACACTATCAATGAAAAGAAAATAGACATATACCATCCTTGGTTATTGTAAGGCATGTTTCTTTCACATTGTTGAAATGATGTCTTTCAGTAAATGCACAAAGTTAATATTAAATAATTCCTCCCCTCCTGTTCCTACCAAACAATCTTTAAGTTGGTGCATCTTAGAACCAGTATCTTAATTTGAGGAATTAAGACAGATCTCAAATGAATAACTCCTATCATACCTACAAGCATGACACTTAAGTTTTGACATTAAAATCAAGAATAAGACAGGGATGCTCATTATCACCATTGTTATTTAAGGCTGTTCAGAGGGTCTGAACAATACAATAAGAAACAGCATTTAAAAATATAACTATTAAAAATGAGACTATAGTATTATTTTCAATCACTCATGATAACATTGCATTCCTACACAAGTCAAGACAATTTCATCTAAAAACCTATGAGAACCAATAAGAGAGTTCCATATCATGGTACCCACTAGCTGGCAACGTAGGGAAATAAACATACTCCTATTCTGTTCCTAAGAATTTAAGTTGGTAAATCCTTTTGGAAACAACTTGGAAGTCTGTATTAGAAATATTAAAATATTCAAAAGGAACAAAGAAAAGTTAAGACCTATTAGGACAGATACTATTGCTTTCCAAAAAGATACTCATGTTGCTTTCCTCCTAACAGAATCTCAACTTTGGGGAACAATGTCGTCAGCCAGATCTAAGGCAACCAAGGTAGTCCGGTCATCTGCCAGGAATAGATCTTAGACTAGGCATTTGTAAAGGACCTTGGAAAGGAAAGTGCTAGAGACTTCAATCTCTAAAAAGAAAGATCTTAAGGAGAAATCCCTTTTGCTCCTACCCTCTTCCTTCTTCCTTGGAATTCGAACACACAATGACGTGATGCTTAGAGACGTGGCAGTGACTTTGGGCCATGAGGAGACATATGGTCCCCAAGAAAGAGAAAACAGCTGGAAAGAAGTTGATATCACAGTACACTGCTCCAGCCCGTGTAGTCTTTTGTCTCAGTGTGCATCTGAATACACAGTGGACTTCCATCACTCATGGCTGTCTGACATCTTTTTAATAATCCCACAACATTTTGGTAGTTTCAAATGAATCTTACCTTTTTAGACTAGGAATCCAAAAATGCACTTATCAGACTTCCTTATCACTAGACTGAGGACATGGGTCCAGGTTCTGCTAATGTGACCTGCCCATCTGGACTTGGAGTCAGAAGGGAGAGGTGGAATGAAAGCTGTGTACAAGGGGCTCAGATGTCTATTAGTGAGCTGTTGATGGCAGTTGGTCCTTCTAGACAATCTGTGGCAGTTTCTGGAGTTCAGAACCTGGCATCATTAGAGCACAGCATCAGCAAGCGACAGCAGTGTTTCATTACAAAGTTCCACAATGGGTTGGAGCAGTGGTCTTGGCTGCACGGTTCCTGGCTGTCATATCCAAGCATAGTTCTCTGTATCATCACTCCAATTGCCAGAGCTATTTAATACCTTGTGTAAAGATTCCTTTCTGCTTCAATATCAATAGTGGATGCTCTCATTTGCAAGTAAGAACCTGAACCTATAATTCCACCTCTAGCAATCAATTCTCAAAAAAAATCCAAAACCCAGAAAGAGCCTTATACATAAAGATGACTACTACTGTATTATCTCTAATGGTAGAGGAAAAAACAATTTTTTAACAAGTTGGAGGTCCCACAATGAGAAAATTATTAAGTGCTTTCTAATGAAACCACTTGAAGTCTATAAAATGTTTGTAATAACATGGAAAACTAAGACAATAATACAATAGTACAAAATTATACATAGTTGGTCATAGCCGTATGAACAGCAATGGGAGTGCCATAGCCATTATCTCTACTTGGGTCAAATTTCCTTTTATTTGTCTCAGCTTGGTGTTGTCTGCACAGCCCATGATTCATCCCATCCATCCTGAGAAGTTGCCTTCCCACAACACAAGTGTGGATCCTGGCAGCCATGTTTGTGCCTTGTGACTGCACTCCCTCCCTGACCCCAGCTGATTCGACCTGGGGAGATCCAGAATAATCCAGTTTCCTCATGTCACTAGAACTGAGTGACAAGTAAGAACTCAAGTGGTCAGGATGGTCATCTCCTTCCTTATATCCAGAAAAAGGGGAAATGTTGGTCTGCAAAGTAAGGGGGGAGAAGGGGAGATGGGAGGTAGAGTTAGGAGAGCAAATAAAGGGAGGGAGGCAATGGGAGGAGACAGGAGGAAGGAGAGAGAGAAAGAGGAAGAGACAGGGCACAAAGGGAGAGATAGGAAGGAGTCAAAGGTGGAGGGGGGGTGGGGAGAAGGGAGATGGGGAGAGACTAAGAGAGGAAGAGCAGACAGGGAGGAGAAAGAAGGGGAGACAGGAAGAGATGGCAGGGGTGTAGAGGGAGAGTAGGTGACTTTCTAAATTCTTCTCTCACCCTGTTCCTGAGTCCAGGATTCCTCCCTGCCCTTGGGTTCTGAGAGAAATTCCTATGTCCTCACAATAATTTATTGCCAGTAACTAGTTCCAAAGAGTTTTGGTTACTCAGAACCAAAGATGATTTTATCAGTTCATTTCTAAATGTGAAACCTTGGGATGCCATGGGCAATGCAAGGGCATCTCACCCTAAGCACCCTGACTTCTTTTCTACCCACCCTCACCCTCCAAGGGGCCAAACCTTGTACCTAAGTTTGCACAGCCAAGCTAAAGTCACCCCAAGCAAGACTAACCAAAGCAACCTGGTGATGCTGAGTTCCTCATGGGACTGGTCAGGGTGGGGGACCAGACAAGGGTGAGAAGGAGCAAGGAAGTATACATCCATCCACTAAGAATGGACTATTGGGGCACCTGGGTGGCTTAGTCATTACATGTCTGACTTTTGATTTTGGCTCAGGTCCATGGGTTCAAGCCCTGCATCGGGCTCTTCACTGACTGCATGGAACCTGCTTTGGATTCTTGGTCTCCCTCTCTTTCTTCACCTCCCCACACTCACTTTCTATCAAAAATAAACATTTAAAATAAAAATTCTTTAAAAATTTTAAAAAAGAATGGACTTGCCTTTACTGGAAGGAAAACAAAAATTTTGGAGCTGGGAGTTGCTTTAAAAGTCTTGGCCAGAGCCAGACAGAGCAGTAGGGGAAGGAAATTAGTCCAGAGACAGGGCATTTTCCAGAGAAAGCCAATTTGAGCAATGGCTAAAAGATCCAGCCCACGAGAAGAAAAATGAGTTGAAAAGAACACTTACGAAGTTTGCTGTGTAATTCCTGGTTGGTGGTCCCACTAAGAAAACCTTTAGCAAAGCTGTTCATTACCCTCATCAAGGCTTTTGGAGCCTCAGGCATTTCTTTCCCTTGTTTAATTGTACTGAGGTTGCCTTAAGGAAAGAAGGTCCAGAGACATTTTTGATTTCACCATGGGGAAAAAAACAACCCACACACTGCACAGACTATGCAGGATGGGATTTGGTGTTTAGAATCCTAAAAATCAGAGGAAATGGAGCCACAGAAAGTTTTGTGCGTTTTTTAAGGAAAGGGCTGCTTGTGACAGCACTTCTGACAGGTGCCCAGAGTCCCAGGGAGCTACAATGTGCAGAAAGGCTCTCATCATTCTTCTGTGCAATTTGCAACGGAACCTCTCCAGGAATCTTGCTTGACATGTAATTGAATTAAGGGTGATCCGATGACTGCTGATCATCATGATTAAAGCCTTTCCTGGTGCAGAAAATCCGGAACCTCAAAATGGCCAGACCCGCCATGTTCCCCCACCCTGAGTGCCCCGGGAAATGACAAAGCCTGATCACAATTGAGGACTCCATTCTCCCCGCCACAGCTCTGGGCCCCATCGCTAGAGAGACAAAGGGCTTGCCACCCCAGTACCCATTTCTGCCACCTCCACGGAGAAGGTTCAGATCTAGAGGTATGATGCCATCCTTTCTTTTCTCTGAAAGTCATCTTCCCCAAAGGAGACGGGCTTTCCAAGGAAGCACCTTCTGGCAGGTCCATGTCAGCATGTGGGAGGGCAGTTAACACTTGCCCACATGAGTCAGGAATAGTGTCTTAACAAGAAATATTTCTCTATCCTGACTCCTATCTCTTCAAGACACTTTCTCTTCCCTCTTCCTCTCAGTCACACTCTTGGTTCCTTCATTATTAGCAAAGTCCTGTGAGGTTTGTATAGAATGATTCACTTGTCATAACAAATTCCCCACACGTACTCCAATAAATACATCATCTGCACCCCCATACGCATGTCTCAGCCTGCCCCCCCCACAAAATGACAGAGGTGGCCCACCAGGGAGCTGACAGTTCTAATGAGGGAGAAACTTGATTACCATAGCCAAAGAAATGAGACCTCTCTGGGGAAGGCAATGAAAGCCTGGAGACACTCAGACACGCCTGGACAAAGCACAGGAACAAGGGCAGAGAAACATGCTGCGGGCTGACCCTAGGAAGTGACGTCCCCTACAGGCCTTGGCCAAAGCTTATGTTGGAATGAGCCCCCTTCATTCATCCCTTCTTGATCCTCCATCAATTAACCGTTATAATTTTCCATACACCTAGTCACCCACCTTCCTTCTCCCAGTCCATTACTTATGCATCCATCCAACCATCCATGCAACCTCCTCTTGCCTATTTATCCAGAAATTCACCATCCTTTTCATCTGCACTTTCATTCATCCATTTTTCCAGCGAAACTTTCCTCTGCCCATTTCTCTGAGCTCCATCAAACCATCCATTCCTCCAGCAGCCATATTTTCAATCTCTTGGTTCATTTATGTCTCCAAGAATCCATTCTGCCACATATCTATTCCCCC
>NC_043705.1:24362292-24363460 GCF_006229205.1 Suricata suricatta | reverse complement strand
CCCCCCCACCTGTCTCTTTAATAAACGTTTTCTGAGTCCCTCCCAGCTGATATGCTCATTGGGTAATGTTTTGATTATAGGTTCCATATCTGCCCTTGGGGCGCATAGAGTGTGGACGGACCCTGGAACATGAGGACTGATGAGTTACTGCTCACTGGAAAAAATGCATGCAGAGCAGACATTCTGCCTGGGGCTGTCAGGGAAGGCTTCCTTGAGCTGAGGTCTGACTGAGACTTGAAGGCTGCAAAGACTTTGCCCAGCAGGGAAGGAAGAGAAGGAAGAACATGGCAGGCAGAAGGAGCAGCGTGGGCAGAGGCACAGAGGTGAGAATTCCTGAAGCTCGTTGAGGATAACTTACAGGTTTGTGCTTTCTCTGGGTGACAGCATGGGGGAAAGGTGGGGCTGAACAGTGAGGCCTCTTCTTCATGGGCCCACTTTGGGGGGTCAAATGCCTCCATCACCTTAGAGGTGAGCTTTTGAAACCCCTCTCCTTAGCCTAGTCTCCATGTCTAGAGGGGCTGACTATGGGTAAAGATGAGGGGGATCTAGTTTGCTACATCACTTTTACTGATATGCTCTGTGACTTTGGGTAAGTCACCCAGCCCCTCTGCACCTGAGTTTCTTTATGTCTAGAATGAGGCCATCCTTCCCTCCTCATTAGTTGCTGGGTGGTTTCCGTGAAGTCAGGAGAGCCCACATATGCAAGAATTGGGAAATCTGTGTCCAGTGGGTCAGTATCTCTGTATTTTCCCAGCCTTAGCTGCTGGTCCTGGGGAAGAAGGAAGATTCATTCTGAACTGTGATAAAACTGGTAGACAGATGAGTTGGCCTGATAGTGTCCTGGAGTCCTGTCTCCAGGAGGAGCTTACATGGCCCTGAACTTGAAAGAGATGGTGAAAACCACATGTCACAATAACCCTTTCTATAGGGGCACCTGAGTAGGTCAATCAGTTAAGTGTTGAGGTCTGCGGGCTCATGTCAAGATTTCATGAGTTCAAGTCCTACTTACTGTTCGGCTCTGCACTAATAGCGCGAGGCTGCTTGGGATTCTCTCTCTCTTCCTCCCTTTCTGCCCCTCCTGCTCGCTCTCTCTTTATCAAAATAAATAAATAAACTCTTCCTGTATGTAGTTGGGAGGAACTACCCTGAGGAGGTTTTTTTTTTTTTT
>NC_043705.1:24351029-24362192 GCF_006229205.1 Suricata suricatta | reverse complement strand
AATAATAATAAAACATTTTTGAAAAATAGAAAAAAAAAGGGGTGCCTGGGTGGCTCAGTCGGTTGAGCATCCGGCTTCGGCTCAGGCCATGATCTCACAGTTCGTGGGTTCAAGCCCCGCGTCGGGCTCTGTGCTGATAGCTAACTCAGAGCCTGGAGCCTGCTTCGGATTCTGTGTCTCCCTCTCTCTCTGACCCTCCCCTGCTCACATTGTCTCTCTCTGTCTCTCAAAAATAAATAAAAAAAAATTAAAAAAATTTTTTAAAAATAGAAAAAAAAGAGACAGGTGGGAAGCTTATGGGTACACTGAGAATCTGTGTCACCAGTGTATTGGCTGGGGCCCCCCACTCAGTCTCAGCCCCCTCCCATTTCTCTGGAACCCCAGGTGCCTGTCGAGCCCCCAGTCCTGGTGCAGCATGGACACTGGGAAACCCCTGCGCACATGTGAACACGGGGAGTCCCTCCTGGAGTGACTCTCCAGGGGATCCCAACCTCCACCTTACCTCTCTGTCCCTTTTGGAACTGCATCACCTCCCCCTCCCCACCCATATGCTCAAAGTGACATCCTCTTGGCTCTCAATGGGAGATATCAAAAGTCACAGGTAATTTAGTTTGCTCAAGAGCATAATGGGAGATTATTTATCTGTGCTCTCTAGAAAATGAAGGCCATAGTAGATCTTGCTGATTATATTACCCCACTGAGAGGCAGAAATAATCTTGAAGGTAGCAAGTTAAATCACTACTTTGTAATTTACTAAAACAAAACTAATACCCAAAGAAATGTTTTCTCCACCATTTTATAGCAATTTCACCATTAAACTGTCTTTGATTGCAATTCATAACAATGAATAAAGAAAAGGAAGAAGGATATCTTTGGCCCAGCCAAGAAATTTATTCTTTTAAGCACTGATGATTTTCCCCATAAGCAAAAACACTGGGCATCATTTCCAGAGTAGACACAGCCCACCTAGAATGAAGAGTGGCATTTACCACGGTCACGCTGCATGAACTAACTGCTGCATCCTCCTTCCTCCCCAGGGAAAGCCACCCAGTCCTCTTGCTGGTGCTAAAGCCTAGATGGCCCTCATCAGAACAGTCCAGATAAGTCACCATGGCACTGCTCCTGGTACAGACTGCCAGAGGGCCCCAGACTCTGCTGGTCATCATCCTTGGCCTTTGGAGTCCAGGGGTGTTTCTGCTAAAAGGCTCCTGAATGGGGCAGGGAGCCAGTTCCAAGGTAGAGATAGGATCTAAGACTGTCTAGATATCAAGCCATATAGAAGCTCGCCAGTC
Source organism: Suricata suricatta (assembly GCF_006229205.1). Taxonomy (NCBI): domain Eukaryota; kingdom Metazoa; phylum Chordata; class Mammalia; order Carnivora; family Herpestidae; genus Suricata; species Suricata suricatta. Next base: position 24,360,900 of record NC_043705.1, on the reverse strand, counting down.
CCTGGTAGAGAGTGGTAAGACCACTGACTGATCTTTCATAGCCCCCACTTGGAGAGAACCGGTCTCCTGGAGCCCAGAAAATCCCCAGGGTCCAGTACCTACATGTCTGAATTCCAGAACCCCAAGCTGAGCAATGCTGTTGCACCTGGGATGGACAGGAAGGAAGCTGGACATGAGGCACCCTGTGCCGCTGGTTGATTCCTCCTCACTTAGACACTCCCCTGGGCCACCCCCTCACCCCTGTGGAGTCTATTACCATGTGATGCTCAAGCATCTCTATCCGGCCAGCCCTCTACTCCCAATGCCGGACTCAAATAGCCCACTGGCCCCTTGACAATTCCTCTCAGACATTTCAACATCATTGCAAAGTTACAGACTTTTAAAACTCAACCATCCAAATCTGGACTCATGATTTTCTACACTAAACCCAATGTTCCGGCATGAGGGAGTGGTGCCTAAATCCATCCAGCCATCCCACTTGGCAAGCCAGACACCTGGGTGCATTACACCCCCCTTTCCTAGGAGTGCATGCCCGCTTCCTCACCAAATCCAGGTGATTCCACTTACGTGTCTCTCAAGTAAGTGCGCTTCTCTGTGCATCCGCCCCCAGCACCCTGGCCCAGGCTACCATCTCTGACCTGGGCATCTACAGTCCTCTCCCAGCTGGTGTTTGCTTCCTCTCATTCTGGCTCCGGGACACTCCATTCGCAACCAGGAGCCAGGGAAGTCACTCTGCTTAAAACCTTCAACTCTACCTACTGCTCTTACAATGAAAACCATCTTTCCTCCTCTGGCCTTCATGGCTCTATGGCTCTGTGTGGTGTGGCTGCAGCCTTCCCCTCCTCTTCCATTCCTCACCATGGCCCCTACTCTCTGTGTTCCAGCCACCAGTCTTCATCCGGTCCCTTGAACTAGAAGTACACTCCCTCCACATGACTCAGCCCAAAGGTCAGCCCGCTGTGGCCCTGGACTGACCCTTGAACCCAACTGCAAACTGATCCTTAACATCGACCCTTCATTTATGCCTCCCTTGAGTGAGAAAATAGGGTAGGCTCAGGACCATTTGTCTATATACTTGGAGAAAGACATCTCAGGGCTTTCCAGGCACACTCATGAGGTCCTTCTGAGGAACACCAGTGACACCAGAGGACAAGAAGCAATAGTCTCCTCTCTCAGAATTCGGGGTCACTGCAACTCACCCATGGGCATATAGTATGCCCCCCCACACACACATCCTCAGCATCTTTTAGAGAAAACCACCACCTTTAATGAACCCCAAAAAAACCTCATGTACAGGAAGACGATTCAGGCTGAGCCTGGCTGGGCTCGCAACCTGCAAACTCAAGAAGGAGGTAGTTTGGGTGCCCCACCCCAGGTGTCATTCTGCCCAGACACTGAGGCATCTCCCAGGACAGGAATTGCCCTGAGTGAGAAGGAGAAGCATTGTGAACCTGAGCCAGAGACCAAGCCTGGTGATGTGACCCATTCTGTCCCCAGCATTCAACCTGAGTTCAAGCTAGAAGAGAGCAGTCCATCAAAACCTAAGGGCCCCTCTTGTACAAACACTGCAGTGCTATGAGACACAAGGTGTCGGGCTGTGGGCTGCCAGCTGAAGAAACCACAAAAAAGCAACAGGTGCCTTCTCTTTGTCTCTACATGAGCTCAAAGCCACATACGCAAATCCAAAGTGGCTCCAGGGAGAGAAGACAGTGTCTACAGAACCGGAAGGAGGTGTGGCCAGAATCAGCTGAGTCCACGGGCCCTGAAGATGGACGTGGAGAAGAGAAGAGAACAAGCCCCCAGACGCCACTGTGCTCCCTTGGTCATGGGCATGGAGGAAAATCACAAAGCAGTGTGAGAAATCGTGCTGGGGACTGGCTCCTGATGAGACAAGCATCTCTGGAACGTGTGTGACTATGTGCCAGCCAGGGCGGTTTAACTTCCCCAGTTAGCGTATGGAATTTGTAAAATCAGAAAGGTCCCCAGAGACTCAGGCCTTCCAAATCTAAGTCCAGGGAGACAGGTTTATGGATCATTATTAAACTGCTGAGGAAAGGTATAAACCAGGAGAATATTAGACATAAATCAGACAAATGAGGCTGCAGTCCCATTAGTAAGGGGGAGACTCGGACACAGGCGAGGCGGCATCTGAGTCTCATGGACACTTGGTTCAGAGTGAGCAGGGGACAAGCAAGGGTGAAAAACCTGAGCTTCGCTCCACTCAACCCCAACCAGACCCAGCCCGGACGCTCTGCTGCTGGGCTTCCGGCTCAGGAAGGCAGACCCAGCATGTGGCTTGTAGCAGGTGCCGTGTGAATGCTGTAAGGTGCAGGATGTGCTGCCACAGGCAGGTTTTATGCTTGCATGCTCTGACAAGCATCCCAGCTAGGCCAAGGACAGAGAGAATCAAGCCCCCAAAAGAGCAGGCCCATCTCCCAGGGAAGAGGAATGAATGATGGAAGATGGAATTTGCCTGTTTGGGAGTTGGGGCTAACTCCAAACACAACATGGCCAAGGAAGCCATTCACCTGTCCATCCCAACAGCCCTCCTGCCCGGAGAAGGGAGACCAGGGACGTTACAAAAAGGGGATTCTCTGAAGGGGTCAAGAAGTGGGGAGTATCCCCTCCTAGATGACGAGGAGACAAGGTTGCTCTGATGAGGAACAGAGGTGCCTTCAGATCACCCCCATAGGCTTTCCATGAACTGTGAAATCACAGGGCCGGGAGCCACCAAAGGCCTAGACGTGTGTTTGGGGGAGAGTGAAGACAAGAGAATCCCTATATCCGTTTTACAGAGGAGAGGAAGGCTCTCAGAGTGCTCTTGAGCTGTCCAAAATGAGGCAGCCGGGTAGGCTCGGCCACCTGCCTCAGCTTGTGCTTCGGGGGGCGGGGTGTGCAGGTGCCAACATCTGCTGATGCTCCCCCACCTGGATTAGACACTCCCTGGGGGCACTTCCCAGGCAGGCCCCTCCCCCAAAGTCCTCCCTCCTTGCCCAAGAGCCCTCTCCCCACTCATCTTGCCAGGCGTGAGCCCTGGACTGCCCAGGAGCAGACACCACAGAAAGGCCAGACCTTCGTCAGGCCCCGGGAGAATCCTAGCACCAGAGAGGCGAGAGCAAGGAAGAGTGGCCTGCCAGCCCGTGCTCCCACCCCAGCATCACTGCAGGCGGCTTGTGAGGACACATCACAGGGAAGAGAAGGTCAAGCCTGTCTTCTGCCCTGCCCCCCATTTTATCTCTGCCAGTGGTGCCGGAGGACACTCTTCTGCTGTGACAGAGCTGATGCTCAGTGGGAGCTCCCTTTTATTTTACTGTATAAACTGCTTTTGGGCACGTGGATGGCTCAGTCAGTTTAGTGGCTGACTTTGGCTCAGGTCATGATCTCATGCCCCACATTGGGGTCTGTGCCAACAGTGTGGAGCCTGCTTGGGCTTCTCTCTCTCTCTCTGCCCCTCTTTCACATGTGCATGCACACACACTCTCTCTCTCTCTCTCAAAATAAACTTTAAAAAAATTAAATATCTCGCAGTTTGTGGGTTCGAGCCCCACATCAGGCTCTGTGCTGACAGCTAGCTCAGAGCCTGGAGCCTGACTTCAGATTCTGTATCTCCCTCTCTCTCTGACCCTCCCCTTCTCATGCTGTCTCTCACTGTCTCTCAAAAATAAATTTAAAAAATAAAAAAAATTAAATATATAGGGGCACCTGTGTGGCTTAGTCAGTTGATCAATCAACTCTGAGTTAGGCTCAGGTCATGATCTTGTGGTTTGTGGGTTTGAGCCCCAAGTCGGGCTCTGTGCTGACATTGCAGTGCCTGCTTGGAATTCTCTTTCTCCCTCTCTCTCTGCCCCTCCCCTGCTCTCAAGCTCTGTCTCTCTCTCAAAATAAATAAACCTTTCTTTAAAAGAAATTTTAAACAATAAATGAATAAACAAACTACTTTCCTAGGAGAAGGCATAAAATTGAAATAGAACAGATGAGTTAACATAATGCGTGTAATTTTTACGTAGGAGGGTCAGTGTGGTGGGAACGCAGCCTAGAAGGGTTCTCTCTCATCTGAGACCCATCTCTGCCATCCACTGTAATGGCCTTGGTACCCCTGGTTTATTCCACAAGTATTTCCTGACCACCCATTACACCTTGGGTGTGTCAGAAGCACTGGATTACATCAATGATCAGGTGACACATGGTGCCTGCCCTCCTGGAGTTTATAGTCTAGGGGCTTACGACACCAATCAACAAGATAAATACAATAACCAAAGGAGCTCACCTCTGTGGCAGGCATGATTCTCAGTATTTCAGATGTATTAACTCATCTAATCCTAGGAGGAAAGTTCTATTATCATTTCTATTTACACGTAAGACATAGAGGAGTTAATGAACTCATCCAAGGTCACCCAGCTAGTAAATGGGGGAATCAAGAAAAATAATCACAGGTGTTTCTAAGCTCACTCGTACTCACTCACTCACTCACTCACTCTCTCTCCCTCCCTCTCTCAATGCCCCCCTCGAGCTGCACTTCTTATTATAAGTAAGACCTATGAAGGAAACACAAACAGGGTGATGGGGGAGAGCAGTTGGCAGAAACCTTCTAAACACAGGAAAACCAAAGGCAAGCTCTCTGGGGAGGGACAGAGACCACAGGTAAGTGAGCAAGGGAGCCATGGAGCCATGGGAAACCCTGAGGAACAGCCTTTCAGACAACAGAAACTACAACACAAAGCCCAGATGCAAAACCATGCATGAGTGTCATCCAGAAACTCGAGCCAGGCTGGTGAGGCTAGAGTCTAGTGCAGGAGGAAGGCAGTGGGAGGGGATGAGGCTGGACTGGGATCTCTCTGGCAAAGCGGGTGTGTTTGCTTATCTTGATGAGCATTCGGTAGTATATGCAACTGCTGAATCATTCTATTATACATGTGAAACTAATGTAACATTGTATGTTAACTACACTGGAATTAAGCCAAAAAAAATCAGCAAGTGTTTAATTCAAAGTACCCGAAAAACTCTGAGGATGCCTGAGCCAAGGGAAAGAGATGCTCAGAATCATTCCTTCATTCTGGTGGAAGGTGGGCTGCGCCACGACCTTGGACACTGAATCTCCATTTCAAGGTCTTTGCACACTGTAGGGCCTTTGGGGAGATCCCATAAGATAAAGCCTCATTCCTGATGGAAAACAAGAGTTCTCGCGAACTCCCTAGGGGTACCAAACATCTGGAGGGTCACACGCAGCCTGCCCCAGGGTGAGGCACTGGAAGTGCAGACCGGGTTCCTGAGTGAGGTCACAGCCCCAGAAGCCCAGGGAGGGCAGCCCTGCATCCGGCTGGCAGACAGTTCAGCCCAAGTCCCTTGCGGGTCAGCCTCTCCAGCCACTCATTTCCCACTTCAGCGGGGGGAAAAAAGTCTTTTTTCCTCCCAGACCTGCCGGAGTTCTGTTGCCTGGGAGTCAAGGTTTTTGACAGCATTTTAGTGTTAGGGTGCCAGATATGGATCTACACTGATCACCAGGAAATTAGTGGCAAATTTGTGGTCTCAACTCATCCCCACTGCCTGTGCCACACAGTGCCAAGATGTTTCTCCTCACTCGCACCCCCATGGGCACCGCCAGGAAGATATAAGGGCAGAGGAGCAGGGCTCAGGAAAAAAAAAACGTGTTCCTTGTTTGAATAATCATATTAATAACCAAAGAACTTCCATTCACCGAGTCAGACATTTACGTGTCATCTGCACAGTAATCCTAGGAGGTAGGCAATGTTCCTCTGTCCGTGTTGTAGACAAGAAAATGGAGCCCCCGAGAGGATAAGTGACATTTACAAGGTTACACAGGTGTCAAAGACAGGATTTGAACCCGCACCCATCTGACTGCACAGTCTGTACTGTTTATGCCTCACCAAGAGGGTCTTTTCACAGCAGAGCCCCCGGATGGGTTTATCGGACACTGAAAGCCAACAGGCCTCATTTAACCTGATGGCTAAGAACAGTTAACATTTTCTGAGGGCTTGCTGGGTGCCAGGTGCCGTGGCAAACACTCAACACACACCACCTTGTTTGTCTTCACAGGGAGTTCTATAGTTACCCCAATTTCACAGATCAGGGAGCAGAGCTCAGAGCAGCTCATCAAAGGCCCCAGTGCTGGGTCACCGAGGAACGGGCCTTTGGGCTCAGGGCTGTCTGAGCGACCGGACCAGCCATAGGTTTGTTGCTGGAAACCCTTACCCTGGGGTGCTCTGGGGCAGACTGGAGTCAAGATTCCTCATCAACCCCTCAGGCAGCCCAGCCTGGAGCTTTCTGTGAAGACAGGGAAAGCTGAGCCGGACTCTGGGCCAGACTGAAAGCAGCCGACTCAGGATGTGCACGCCCCAAGGAAGGGGTCTACCTTCTGCTCTTCAGGCCAGTCAGCCAGAGGAGTCCTCCCAAGGCTATTGGCCCCAAAAGAGAGGCTCCATGCCAGGGAACCCCTCTCTCCCAGGGAACGTCAAACCCTGGAGTGCAGGCTGCCGTCCTGCTGGGTCCCCATTACCCCTGTGTCCTGGGAACGCCCACCATATAAACAGAGAGAGGAAGTTCAGCCAGAACCTCCCCCCCTGAAAAAAGGGCCTCTATGGGTCCTCATTCCCCAACCACAGCCCACAGTGGGTCTTGCTCTGCACCTCTGTGCCCGTAGGAGTTGAGGCAGGGCAGGTGGACCCAGAGGTGGATGAAGGGCATGGCCAAGGCCTGGGAGTGCAACATAGGGACACTGCCCACTCTCCCAGCCCCAACGCCAGTGTGTCGTCAGCAACGTCCTCTCTCCCGTGCAGGGAGAAAGCCAGAGGGAACCTTCGGTGAAGCAGCGCTTGCTACCCACCAATGCCAGAGCCTCAAGTGCTCCCGTGGGCAGCCACCCGATCCCGAGCAGTTGGGCTCTGTTCTCTGCCCCCCTGTCCCTAGCACTAACAGACTACTTGTGGGGCCTCTCTGGGCGTCCACAACGGCGCTGGACTCTCATACACATTCCTGTTAATGCTCATCCTCACCCCAGCCGATAGGACTATTATTATCATCTCTATCTGACAGGGGAGGAAACTGAGGCACAGAAGACTCCAATGCCTTGCCCCTAGTGACCCAGCTCATGTGTGCTGGAGCTGGGACTGAGCCATGCCTTCCACCTTTTCCCTCCATCCTCCGGGCAGCACCAAACATCTCTGCACCCTAATCTTTGGAGCACCAGAGTCCAAGGGCCATCAGGGGGCAGGAACGCCTCACTGCCTCCTTCCCAGGGAGCTGTACCTTCTCTCCCCTACGTCCTTCCCCCGGGGGGCTCCTTGCGGGGCGGCCTGGGACTATGAACTCTGTGGCTGTCCAGGAAGCACCGACAGACCCAAGTTCAGACATTCCAAGCTCCTTGGCTACAGCATGGCCGCGTCAGTCCCCCACATGTTGTTTACTAATAATCCCTTAGAATTTATAATCAAGTTGATGGGGCCTAACTGATGGGTCCAGGACAAAAGGGAGCCAATTGCCCGACGCTCTCTGCTACAATCTTCAAACAGATGTTTGACTGTGTCACATGATGGCTTGTGGTTGGGAACCGCAGATAAGATTCCAACCTTCCCTTTTATTGCCATTCATAAATGCTCAATGTGGCGAGATCTACATCGGAAATTCAATTGTTGCCATTTTGTCCCACGTTTGTGAAGCCAAGGCTACATATGGAGTCGGTGTTCTGGTAATTACTCTGCAACTCCAAGAGAAACGCACAGGCAAGAGCTGGCACAAAGGGCAGCCGAGGACACGGCAGCCGGGGCCCACCGCCGACCGCCTCGGTCCTGGAGCACAGGTAATAATAGGGGTCACCACTCCCTGCTCTCGGGAGTTTACACTTTGGTTGACCCAAACCTGGACTAGTAGATCGGGCCCCTCCCACCCTTCCAGAACCCAAGTCGTCCAGGCCCTTAGCACATTTATACTGGACAAAGAGGAAGGTGTGGTCATGCACATTTGGGTGTGATTTACATGCACGTTTATACCTGGTTGTCTGGAATCGCCCCCGAGCCACCGCAGCAGGGACCCTGGGAAGCCGACCGTGCAAGGACCTCTGCTCACCTGCCTCCTCACACAACTGCCTGCACAGGAAGGGGGGAGGGCAGAAAGATGCAGAAAAGGGAGTCTGGGATGGTGGAAGGCCCTGCCCAGAATTCTCAACAACAAAGCTTCTTGCTATCTTTACTGAAGGCCAGGAGCCCTTCCCAACAGACCAGCCCCTGGGCCCGCTCACAGGACGATCCCAGAAACCCTGAGCCACCCCAGCCCCATCTCTGAGCAGGTGTGTGCCCTTGAAGTCCCTGAGAAACCCCCACAAGAAGGGGCCTCTTATGGGCTGAGTTGTGTTTTCCTGGAAAAAGACATGTTCAGGTCCTCGTCACCAGTACCTCAGAATGGGACCTTACTTGCAAACAGGGTCTTTACAGAGTTAATCAAGGTAAAATGAAGTCATGAGGATGGTCCCCAATCCACTACAACTGGTGTTCTTATAAAAAGGGGAAATTTGGGGGCGCCTGGGTGGCTCAGTCAGTTAAGCGGCTGTCTGACTTGGGCTCAGGTCATGATCTCACGGTTCGTGGCTTCATGAACGTGGAACCATGATGTGGTTCAAGCCCCACATCAGGCTCTGTGCTGACACCTCAGAGCCTGGAGCCTGCTTCAGATTCTCTCTCTCTCACAAATAAACATTTTTAAAAAATAAAAAGGGGGAGGGGCACCAGGGTGGCTCAGTCAGTTAAGCAACCGACTTCGGCTTAAGTCATGATCTCATCATTCATGAGTTCGAGCCCCGCATCAGGCTCTGTGCTGCTAGCTCAGAGCCTGGAGTCTGCTTCAGATTCTGTTTCTTTGTCTCTGCTCTGTCTCTCTTTCAAAAATAAATAAATGGGTTTTTTAAATTTTTTAATAAAAAGGGGGAATGCGGACCCAGAGGCAGACACACACATAGGGAAGATGATGTGAAGACACAGGGAGAACCCCATCCACAAGCCAAGGGACCCCTGAGACTACCGAAAGCCAGGGGAGGGGCGTTCTCCCTCACAGACCTCAGAAGGGACGGCCGCGGCCAATGCCCTGGCTTCGGACTGCAGGCCTCCACAACTGTCAGATGATAATTCAGGGCTCTGAGTTCCCTGGAGCGTGTGGTACTGTTCCAGCAGGCCCGGCAAACACGTACACCCACTGTCCTGGGACATCATGTTACACAATAACACAGCCAGAAAGGGCCGTTTGCCATTTTTAGGGGACACAGCTTTGCCATTGGCCCAGCAAAGATCCAGGGCACAGGCAGGCCACCCTAACATAAGCCTCCCCCAGGACCCAGGAAGGGCACTAGCAAGATGTTCCCATGACCCCATGTTTTTGTTGTAATTTTTTTAATGTTTATTTTTTTTGATAGAGAAATGGAGCACACTTGGGGGAGGGCAGAGAAAGTGGGAGACACAGAATCTGAAGCAGCCTCCAGGCCCTGAGCTGTCAGCACAGAGCCCGACCTGGGGCTTGAACCCACAAACCGTGAGACCATGACAGGAGCTGAAGTCAGACGCCTAACCGACTGAGCCACCCAGGTCACCTTGTGGTCCCGTGTTTTTGGTCAAGTTGTGAACTGGGCTAATTTACCACAAACAGGGTTGAAAAGAAAAGAACATTTAATCACCACCAAACTGGCCTACTAATTAAGAAGGAAAAGGCCCCAAAACAGCATGAAGGGTACATCCCCAAAGCCTCCGCAGAGGCTCATTAAAATCCTGCCTGCCCGTTCCCCTAGAGCCCAGTGTGAGAAGGTAAGGACATTAATCTCCACTTCACCAGGAGCAGGAAACCGCCACTGAGAGCAAACACAGGTCCACAAGGG
>NC_043705.1:24260682-24350929 GCF_006229205.1 Suricata suricatta | reverse complement strand
AAAAAAAAAGAAATTAGGGAGACTGGTTGAACAAGGACAGCAAATGGCCAACATGTCTTCCAGCAAATCATCCCACAGCCCACAGCAGGGGAGCCCTGCCTGGCTCTTGGTCACACCAAACCACCTGCATCCTCACAAAAGTCCCTCCTGCAAACTACTGCCCACCCCTTCCTCACCAGGTCACTGTCAACTCCCCCTGTTCTGAGGGCCAGGAATTGGAGGAGGTGGGGACCATGGAGAAAAGACGTGCCCCAGCAGATGCTCTCTGCTTGTGGCTCACAGGATTCCCACTCTGACCCTGAGATCACGACCTGAACTGAAATCAAGAGTCAGACGCTTCACTGCTGAGCCACCCAGGCGCTCCTTTTTTTTTTTTTATAAAGATTTTTTAAAGTAATCTCTACACCCAACAGGGGGCTTGAACTCACAACCATGAGATCAAGATTCGCAGGCTCCACAAACTGAGCCAGCTGCCCAGCCATACTTTTTTAATACATGAAGCGTGTGTTTTGCCTGGCAGCAGCAGATTCCCTCGGATTATACTCACAACACATGTGATTCCCCACTTAACTGCAAAAACCTGGCCATACTCTCTGACCACCATTCTTCACAGCAAACCTCCTACCCCAGGATCACAGTGTCCCAGGGATACAAACCTCGTGGGGGGGGCGGGGGAAGGGAACCTCAAGTCTGTCCAGCATGCCACAGCTTCACATCAGCACCTCTGCAGCCAGCCCAGCCCGCCCCTCCCCACAAACAGCAGAATCTCTCCACAATGCAAATCAGACCCAGCTGTATGTTAGCTTAAGCTTTTACCAGGGTTTATGAACGACCTTGCAAGAAAAGCAAGATCCCTTTTCTCTTTATGAAAGATACAAGGGTTCCAATACCAGGAATTCTCTCCCCGAGTACTACGGGCTGTTCACATGGGTGACTTACCTGCTATGTCCTGCAGGGGGTGCCAGCTGTCAGTACTGGTCTGGAGTCCCAGCTGGTAGCCACCGACAGCCCCCATGACAGGAGACACCTACTGCTCTAGCTGGCCCTCTGCCCTGCCTGTTCAAGTGTGCCATGGGCCGGCAGCAGCAAACCCCACCGAAGGTGCCAGGGGCCACCCACCTCCACACGCACTCAGATGCATGGGGCAGGGTGAGGAGGCATCCCTCCATCCTCCTAGAACACCAGCCCGACCCCCACCCCTCTCTCAGGGGTCCCCATGGTCTTTGCTATAATAGGACCTTGCTCACTATGACCCCCATCTCTAATGGTGTTTATCATACTCAATTTCAAAAGACCCCAAGCCCCTCTATAAAATAAGGACTGCAGGGCAGCTGGGTGGCTCAGTCGGTGAACTGTCTGACTCTTGATTTCAGCTCAGTGCATGATCTCACAGTTCTTGGATTTCGGGCCACCATCTGGCTCTGCACTGATAGTGGGGAGCCTGCTTTAGATGCTGTCTTCCTCTGTCCCTCTCACTCTCAAAGTAAATAAATAAATTGTAAAAAAATAAATAAAGCCTGCCAAGGGGAGAGGGGAAGCATTTTATGCGACTTCACCCACTGGTCTTTGTCCCTATCTCCCAGGACTCTCTGCCATGAGCTTTCCATCCTGAGCTGTCCATTGATCGCTGCTCACCCTGGGCCAAGCTCTCTCCTCACTGCTTATGGAACCACCACCAACCCATCCTCTGCTTCCCAGCCCCTGGCTCACCCCCTCAGGCCAACCCTGTCTCTGCTGTGAATTAAGCACTCATCTGTAGACCCCACTAGACGAAGAGCTGCCTAAAGACAGCTGTGGGCCCCGCTGATGTGTGCATCAGGCCAGGGCACAGTCCCCTGGTTGCTCAGAGAATGTGAAGGGGAAAATAAGCCACCAAAGGAAGTTCTGAAGCCCCCAGCCCTGCCACTGGAGTCCTGCAAGCACCGGAGCCCCTCAGAGGGTTGCCGTGGCTCCCAGGTAAAGCCCTCCAGTGGCCACTACTGGCCATTCCTGAGAAGTGGGCATCAGCATAGTGACACCAGATTGTCAGGAGCCATTTGTTTTGTAAACTCAAATTAACCGGAAGCAATTTCATTAACAGATAGTGCTGCTGAGGAGTGCATTCCAATTCAGAGCTTATTTTTAAAGTCTCCTTAAAAGCTGTGCAGAGCATGTGGAAGAGCGGAGTCTGATATAATGGAAACTGCGTGACACTGTCTCACCTGGGAACGTCGTCCATACACCAAAGCCTTACCCAGTCACTGTGAGGACCCTGCCAAGTCAGAGAGCTCCCCTCCAATGTGAGCAGGGGGTGGACAGGAGGTGTGCGTACGTGAAGCAGGGCTTTGGGGACTCAGGTCCCAATGAGAGAAGGGAACTCAACTCAGCAAAGGCTCCCAGCCTGGACAGGACAAAGACACATGCAGAGAAAAAATCAGACTCACCGACTCTGTGAGAGCCTGGGCAATGGGACACACCACGGAGAGGAGCCAAAGGCCAGTCCCCCAGGGAAGAGAGGCCTCCGCATATGAGAGATGACAAATGAGAGCAAATCATGTAGCCCAAATCACCCCCACAGCCAGTGTAAACTGGATGTTGTACTCGAAGAGACGCAAAATCCTGCCATCAGAAGCAGTTTCAAAGGAATTTCAAATCTGACTTGGCATTTCTTGAGGAATGCTTTGCATTTGCGTTTTCCTCTCTTCCTACTTCCTGCAACTATACCCGAATCTCTCCCTTTCTACCTCCTGCCCACGATAGCCTTCACCTCTGTTTATCATATCAATCAACAGCCTCATTTGTTTCCCTTTTAACCAATTACCCAGGCTCTCCTGCTGCAGAACAAAATCATCAGCATCACCTGGGAACTGTTAGAAATGCAAAAGCTCGGACCCTTGCAGATGTTTTGAATCAAAACCTCTGAGCATGGGGGCCCCATGACCTGTATTTCAACAAGCTACCACGGGATTCAGAGGCAGATTGGAGCCACTTCTTTACCTCGAGGGGGAGCCCAGAAGCTAATCCATGCCAAGGGTCCTCCATCCCCACCCCTCCCCTGCCACCTCAGTTCAACCTCTTAGACCCATTCTCCCTATTAGGAATTAGAGAAATTCAAAAAACAAGCTGACAAAGACAGAACTCATAGAGGCTAGGCAACAACAAGAAACAATCCTCTTTCAAGGGGTAGAGGTGGAGGAAAAAGCCTGGGGACGCTCATACATCAGGGAACCTTGTGTCTTTCCTACCACTCAGAATGGGGGTCTCTGCCATGAGTCAAGGAGAAGGGAATGAATTAGGTGTCTGGGGTCTCACCTCTTTTGCCCCAGTTGCTCTGAAGCTTGTCTTTGCTCCTTTGCAGCAGATGCCCAGGATTCAAATAATCACGCAGCTGCTTCCTAGGAATCTCCATCCATAGCTATGGAGACCCCCTACTCTGTACAGGGGTCTGCTTCATCCCCTTCTGGGGCCAGTAATGGGATCACACAGAGCGCTTTCCCCAACCCAGGGACTAGAGGCCAGTGCCTCTCTGCTCCTTGGCCTCCTTTCAGGATTTTTCTCAGGAGCCTGGGTTCCTGGCAGGTAAGGAAGGACGAGAAAAGAGATTCCTCTGCAGCCCTGGGACTGCTTATTCTTTGCACTGTCCATGGGACTTCAAAAGGCAAATAACATGCCTGATGCTCACCGTACCTTTACCCCTCTTGTTTGTCATGAATGTCTTCCACATCCATCATCTCATGTGATGGACAGGACTGGTGTGGTCCCAATTACAGAAGGAGAAACTGAGGCTCCTAAGTTTTAAATATTTTGGAGTCAATGTGCGCTCCATGACAGGCATCACCTCAGAGCCGGCTACCCCGTGGGCTCTCAAGCCCCGTTCTAGCCCTGTGAACCAGAATCTGCCGTTTAGCAAGATCCCCAGCAGAGTGTGACAACTACTGGGCTGGATAATTCTCCAAGGTCTGGGGTCAGTCCAACAAGCTTTTAAAACTAGTGATGCCACACTCGGAGTGCTAAGAATCTAAGGGCTTACTTGCAGAAGCCCATTAAAGATGCCCTGCTTTCTGGCTGGAGGACTCTGTTAAGCCACACCTCTTGTGCTTTACCAAGAAGGAGAGGAGATGGCCGACTGCATTCTCCAAGCTCAGGAACTACTTCAGGGCTGCAGGCTTTAGGGACTGACCCAAGGGCAAAGGAAGAGCGATGCCGCCCCCATGTGGCAGCCTCCACACTGCAGCTCAAACGATCAGAACTCGAGGAGAGCCCTCAGAGTCTCAGGGAACCAATGCTAACACCCCCCCAACCGCCGCCCAAATAATGCTATATTCGGAGCCCTTGATTTTTGGAGTGCAAAAGCCCCATATTCTTGTTAAACAACTTTCCAGAAGATTAATGGTCATCAAAATAGCTGGAGTTGAAATTCCTGGCTCTGCCATCCACCTGCTCTGTGCACATCTCCTGCGTAAGCCCTTTCCTCATCCAGAAAGCGGAGGCTTGGGCTTGGGTCTAGTGCGAATGCTTTGGGCTTGTTAGTCTCTGGATACACTGCCCTTCTGTGTTCCAGCATTCGGAGCGCCTCCTGCATTCCGTGCCTCATGCCACGTGAGGGGGCTGTTCTGACCGGGCAGAATCCACCCTTCAGTTGCAGGAGGTAGAGTAGACCAGAACAGGAGCCGTTGGAGGAAAGGCCACCCACCCGGTCTGGGGCTGCCTCTCCTACTGTGGGGGCGCCCTCCATCTTCGGAGTCCTAGGCCCACACAGCCCTCCCAGTCCTCAGGGGAATCTCGCCGGAGTCCTCCAGGTCTCCCCACTCCTGCTGCTCACCCTCAGAATTGCTTTGCTGAGATTCACATCTTGGAAGCTGAGCCGTTTGAGACGGTTTTCCAAGCATTTGCAGTTTTCTCTTCCCCCCAAGCATTAGCCAAGTCTTAAATGAATAGACCGGTTTATTTAAAAATTTCAAGTGCAAGTAGAAAACACATCGTATGTGATGGGTATGGGCCTGCTAACTTGTGGTAAGAAAAGGGTTTTCTGGCCTTGGGAGGATATAAATCCAAACATAACCAGTAAAAATGTCCAAACACAACTCTCTATACTCTTAATTTTTCTGCTTGTTGTGCTTGATCTCAGGAAATATCACCAAGGAGTTAGAAGTACATACAAACCCCACCCCTGCAGGAAAGTGGTGGGCAGAGGCCCTGCGTGCACACAACAGTGGACCTAGGATGCAGCCCCACCTCCGTCCTCCCCAATCTGAGCCATCATCCCAACGAGACCATGTACTCTCCACCTGTAGCATCCCTGCACGCCCCTGAAGCCTGGCTCCCTCCCTTTGAAAGTACCCCCACAGCATCCACCTCGGCTGGCCATGGCCACCTCGTACTTTTCAAAGTGCCCTCTCTTCTCTAACCCCTCTCATGCACCATCACTCACCTCTCGCAGCTCATTTCCTCCCAAGCTCCCACGTGATCTTCCTGACACAAGCCTTCATTTCCTAAACCAGGAACGCACTCCAAGCCCCAGACCATGTATCTTCACTGATTCCTACAGACTTGAAGCTCTGCTTCTCCATCACCTCTGCTACTCAAGGTTCAAAACTTGGAGCCATTCTTTAAAACTTTTTTTTCAACACCACAAAATTCCAAAATGCTTATTATACCAACCTTGGAAAATATAAACAAGCCAACACGGATCAAGAGCAGTCCCCCACAACTCAACCTTGGAAGGAACCCATTTCATTCTGAAACATCCATCTCATTTTAGGCACATTTCATAGTCCTTCCAAACATGGGAAGCTGTGTGCATATTCTAGAACCCACATTTCTCATGTAAAAATATAGTATCCTGGGGGTACCTGAGTGGCCCAAGTGGTTAAGCGTCCGACTTGGGCTCAGGTCATGATCTCATGTTTTGTGAGTTCGAGACCCATGTTGGGCTCTGTGCTGACAGCTCAGAGCCTGGAGCCTGCTTCAGATTCTGGGTCTTCCTCTGTCTCTGCCCCTCCCTGTTCACAGTCTCTCTCCCTCAAAAATAAACATTAAAAACAATTTTTTAATACAATATTCTATTAAAGCCACTTTTCAAAAAAAATGCCTGAAATATATCAAATGTACAGAGGAGCATATCATTAAAAGCCAGACCAACAAAACCTCGAGCAAGCCCGAGGCCTGCACTGCTTTGCCGTGTGATTATGCCTCTAAGCTTAACTATATCCCCAGCTTCTAACACCAGAGTTCCATCTTACTTTCAAATCTTTCCTGTTTCTTTCAGTACCAGGACCTACCGTTTCCCAATCCCCCCACCCCCACCCTATTTGGCTCCTTCCTTCAAACTTGGATTTTTTTTTTAAATAGGCTTCACATCCAGGGCAGAGCCCAATGCACAGCTTGAACTCAGTACCCTGAGATTAAGACCTGAGCCGAGTCAGATGCTTAACAGACTGGGTCACCCAAGCACCCCAAACTTGGATTATTTTTGAAGTCCCACCACGTCCCCAACTTCTCCCAGGCTCACCTCATTCTGCACAATCTCTAAACACTGTCACTCTCAGGCTAAAAAATCTAAATGTCCCCCAGGGCTCCATAGGAGAACCCCCTAATCTCTCAGCCCCACCACCCCCAACAGCTCTATAAAAACACTTCAGGTGCTTAAAAACATCTAAAAGGCCACTGATCTGAGGCCCCTGCACAAACCCTCACCAACGCAGGGGGAACCCTGCAAGTTCTTCAAATTGAGCTGAAGCCTCACACCAGTCTGGGCCTCACCTCCAACCCCCTCTTCTGCAGCAACGTGCAGGGCGCTGGCTGCTCACCTGAGTACACAGCACTAACTCCTTCCACATGACCCCAACACAGCTGTTGCTCTGCTAGCTGGCCCCAGGCCTCCCACGCGCTTCACCACGTGCCCACTCCTTTCCCAAGGTCTCTCGAAAGCCAAGCTTGCTGCAGACACATCTGCTAAGCGGGCTGGCACAGACCGTACTGGGAGACTGTGGCAGGTCAGCTCCTCCTAAATACCCAGAGCAGGACACCCCTCCCCAGGAGCCCCCCACCTCGTAGTCCAGTCTCTTCAGATGTCTTCATCCCCTTTCCGCACTCATTACCACTCCACATTTCACACACGCAGATCTGTGTACTCACACACTACACATCCAACAGTGGCAAGTGTTCCTGGCACACTCCAGGCCACAGTGATCTTTAAGAAACCGGAGGCCTCAGTCCTCCACGAGGGCATAACCCACCTGCTGCTGCTGTCCAAACCCTCCAAGTAAGGACGACACAAAGGATGGATCCCTACAAACTAGAGAACTGAGCCAAGACTGAACAGCGGAGAACAGGAGTACAGAAATAGAGCAACTTCCTGCCCCTCAGTATGCTGTGCCTCGATTGTTCTTTAGATGGGAGGTCTCTGACCAACATTAACAAGTGGAATTTACTTAAGAGAACTCCTGCCTCTGGAGTCTTTATTGAACACACACACACACACACACACACACACACACACACACACACACACACACAGAGGCATGCACACAAATCTTTCATTAGGAAATTAAGGAAACCATTCCTCTGAGTGTAAGACAGGTTTCTTTTATTAATTTTTCCTAAACTTTTGTTTATTTAATGTTTCTTAGTGTAAGAACGTGACCTGGAGCTTTAACAAACCAATTTGGGTAATGCAACCTGGATAAACGCTTGTCTGCAAACAAGTCATCAATTACCATCCACTCTCTGGCCTGGCCTCCAAGTTAATACAGTTGGTCTTAAGGCCTGTCTAAACAGAGAGCAAGCAGACCACATCATCTTATTTCTAGTTTAAACTTAATTTCACTCCCAACACCCACACCCTCCCCCACACAAAAAGGTTTTTTAGAAGAAATGGCCATTAAAGGACTGAGTCAGTTGCCTAAGAATTGGCTTCATCCTGCAGCCAGCAAGCCGAAGTCAGTTACTGGCGTCTCGGCAGGCCAGCTGGAACCCAGAGCACAAGCTGTGGAGAATGAACAGTGGACACTCAGAACAGGGCCGAGTCCTGGTGCTAGAGGCTCCCATGCGTGCTTACACACCAACATAAATACACTTCGACCTTCCTCTAAGCACTGTTTCTCTAGAGCACTTCAAAACCTGTAACACTCTGCAAGTTTTTGGTGCAGACAGGGACAGAAACTTACTCTAAATAGGCAAAGCATCTAATTTCTAACAGCATAGGCCAAAATCAACAGAGAGGCACTCTGTCACACATAGATAACAATTATTACAAAGATCCAAAATGTAACCAATGAAGCTTATGATCGTTCTAAGGAGGTACAAGCTGTAGCCCCTAACACAGGCTTCCCTTGGAGTTTCCAAATGCTTCCCTACCAATACTGCCCTATAGGGCAGCCACAGGGAATGCTTCGTGCACCTGACGTTGGCCGCGCAGAAAGAATGCGGCGATGCTGAAATCGGGCACCACACTTAACACTAATTTCAGACTCATCCAGGACAATCCAGTGTATCTTAGGGGTTTTTTTCTGTATCTTTCAGCTGTTTAACACATAAATCGGCAGGTTCGTGGCAGGTATTAACACAACACACAGTGACTGTGAATGAGCTAAAAAGCACTTTTAACTCTTGTCCTAGGACTTCAAGCTATACTTCAAATTTACACAGAACATCTCTCACCTGAATGAGCAGGTCAGGATACAAATCTTTACACCATAATTAACAAGAATCAATTCCTCAGTTCAATTTACCATGCCTATATCCAACAATACATCTATCCAATTCTAACTTTCCAATGAGAAAATGATTTAGACTTGATGCTTGGGGCTTTAGAGTGAATGCACTTTCAGGAACATTCTTTCTCAGGAAGAGCTTCCAGGTCCCAAATCCTGTTATCAACATGCTGCAGGTGAAGGGTCCATCTCCCCAAGGGCAGCACACAGCATCTGTCAGAGGCACTCCTCTCCAGGGGACAGGAGGGGCGGGTGGTGGCCCCCAAAGAGCACAGCAAGGTGGGCAAGTGCTCAGAGCAGAAAGAGCTCAGAGCATACTCCTCTCAGGTCTCTTGTGTTCCGCTAGGTTAATTAACCCATGCCACGCCATGCTCTAGCCCTCAGCAAGAGGGGGCCCCCAGCCCCACCCCCACACCAGGCGGGGAGCCTTCGTGGCCATCTCCACAACAGAGTTTTGAAGCACAATTTTGAGAGTTCCTGCCACATAGGTCACAATGAAAAGTCTGCTTGACAGGTAGTTGGAGCTTTTATTACAGCTCAGCCTTCCCAAACAAACAACTTTGTGTAAGCATGATTAAACAGAAAAGGAGTGCCGCAGAAGCTCGGTAAGTAAGACTAACTGGGCTTCTAAATAGTACCATTATGAAAAAGATACAATGCACTTAATTTCTGTATCTAACTATTTAGAAGTCAAAAGGCTCCATACATTACCTATATCCCCTCCCCCAAAACCCCCTAAAAACTGACTAAGAAATCTCCAGTATTTGATTGCTCTAGTTGATATTCAGAACAAAGTTGACCACTTAAAGCTTTATAACAGTCTGTTTTAATAGAAACAACGGTCAGAATCAATCAATGTCCATTGCAGGAAGCTTCTTGTCGGAACCCGAAGGTGCCGCTGTGCCTGTGCCCTGCTCAGCATCCTGAGGGCTTGGGCCGTCGGCCGGGCCGTCCCCTTGCCCGCCCACCGGCCCGTTCTGCTCAGCGGTGTCTTGCTCCTCTTTTGGAGGTTCCACTCTGGGCTTTGGCTTTGAAACTACAGGCCCACAGGTATTCATCAGCTCCTAGAAATGCAGGAGAGAAAACGAGGCGCTCTTACAAAACCACAAATTTGATGAGATCCACTAAAATGAACCCAAGTCCACCCCCTCCCCACCAGAAGCCAGAAACTAAGATGCACTAACCAAGTTCCTGCACATGAAGTATTATTCATAATTAATAACAAGGCTGACAAAACAGTTAAATATCAAGGCTATAAATTACCTTAATTTTAGCTTCAATCTCTCTTGCTTTGACAACAGGATCCGCAGTCAGACTCTGCTTGTTCTGCAGATTCAGTTTGTTGTTCATCCACTCCATGGCTTCATTCGTGCTCTTCTCCACCTTCGTCATGTCCGCAGCATCCAAATGGTCATACTGGTCCTCCTGCAACCAGGAGACAACCAGACAAGGGTCAAAGGAGGACACGCTACCCAACCAAACATCCAGTTCTCTGTTGTCTTTCAGAAGGCTACAGACTTCCCAAAAGTGAAGCACAATCAGCCTCTCAATCTCTCAACAGAAATTCATTTCCTGAACAAAAACTTCAAGAAAGAGTAACCCCAATTTTTAAAACACTCAGGAAACAGAGACTTAAGGGCTAAATATACACATAAGACAGCAATTAAAAGACTTCAATTGTATAAAAAGCACAGGCCTGACACACAATCTTATGAAGATAATACCAGAAACATGACATTACAGGCCATTAGATAGGAGAACTGAGGGTTAGGCATACTAGTAAGGAACCAAAACAATAATGAAAACAATTTTATAAAGGACGCCTTTCAGAAGCCAATTTTTTTTTCCAATAAATAAGCCAAATTTATCACTCAAAGCCTCTTACACTGACAGACCACCAAGAACCTGAACTATAGTGGAGTGGTTAAAAACCCATACTTTGTGGGGTCACACCTCAGACCAAACCCCAGCCGCTTCACTAGTAACTTGGGTTGGGTGCCTGGGTGGCTCAGTGGGTTAAGCATCAGACTTCAGCTCAGGTCATTCATGATCTAACCTTTTTTGAGCTCAAGCCCCACTAAACTCTTGCCACCATACTGCTTTTTAAGAAAATGAGTTCTAGGGGTGCCTGTTAAGTCAGTTAAGCGTCTGACTTTGGCTCAGGTCATGATCTTGTGGTTCATGAGTTCGAGTCCTGAGTCAGGCTCTGTGCTGAAGGTTCGGAACCTGCAACCTGCTTCAGACTCTGTGTGTCCCTTTCTCTCTACCCCTCCCCTACTCACTTTCGGTCTCTCTCTCTCTCTCTCTCTCTCAAAAATAAATCAACACTTTAAAAAATCTGCCTAACAAGCCAAACTATTTGCCTAATGGTTCTCACAAAGACCACCATAGAGCAGGTTAAGTAAATGATAAGCAATTCACAGAAGAAAAGGAAACTGAACAGTGCTATTCACTTCCAGATTCTACCTATTAAAACAGAGTAGCAAATCACAGGATTCTCAGTAAAATTCAATAAAATATTACATACATCATGCTAACATCCAAAATAAACAAACAAAAAGCAACAGTATTATTAAATAATTTTAAAAAAGAAAATAATTGCTATGCCTCAAAACTTAACTCCACCATAATAGTCGGGAAAGGGAAAAAAATAAATACCTTGTTTTTGAAAGAGCTGATTACTTTCATATACTGTTGGATTTGTTTCCCTAGTTCTTCAAATAATTTTGGTCTTTCTTCAGATTCCTGGAATCGCATCTTAATAGGGTGACCTAGAGTCTTAACAGACAAAAGAATGCTTAAACTAGCGAAGTGATACTGTCTCTATTCCTGTGATCTACTGTGGAGTACACTTCATCTCCATGTGTTGTGTATAAAAACCCAAATCATCCTCCGCAGCCCACTGAAACATATCCCTGGGCTAGACATGAGAATACACCTCTACACTGGCTCCATGTGGAGGCACAGTTCACCTTGTCACTGGAGCCCTAATGCTCAAAACACAGTGGGGAGACAACGCAAAAACAGGTGCCTCCTGACAGTGATACACAATCTTAGGTATAAAACATATGCGCAAAAAAAGATTTTAAATTAAATCTCATGAAGTCTCTATCTCTAACCATGCACATTAGATGGCAGTAACTACCACAGAAGTGAATTAGATGGTAATAAATAGCATAGAAATGAAAATCAACAAAATCCAGTATGAGTGAAAATGTGACACCGTTTTTGTTTTTGTTTAATGACTAAGGAGGCAGAAATGATGGAAGGATAACTACACAGATTTAGGAGAAAAGCAGCAGCATGCACGGTCCTTATGAAGCTCTTGAGTCACACTAAAAACTACTTTATAAAACACACGGGATTTGAAAACTGAATACACAGTAACAATTAGGTGGTATTAAAGAGGTGGCCTGGGTGGTTTAGTTGATTAAGCATCTGACTGTAGCTCAGGTCATGGTCTCGCAGTTTGTGGGTTCAAGCCCCACACTGGGCTGTGTTGACACCTCAGAGCCTGGAGGCAGCTTCAGATTCTGTGTCTCCCTTTTTCTCTGCCCCTCCCTCACTCCCCTGAAAAATAAACATTAAAAAATTTTTGATTAAAAAATAAATAAAAAGGGTGCCTGAGTGGCTCAGCCAGTTAAATATTTGATTCTTGGTTCCTCCTAAGGAGGTAATCTCTCAGTTCAGGAGTTCGAGCCCCACGTCAGACACTGCACTGCCAGGGTGGAAGCTGCTTAGGATCATCTGTCACCCTCACTGACCCGCGCCCCCCCCCCCCCGGCCTCTTCCTTGCTCTCTTGTGAGCGAAGCACATAAACTTTAAAAAAAAGGAAAAAGGGTGTTATGAAAGAATGTTTTTAATGTAATGATGTAGTCTAATGTTGCATTTTCCTTTAAATACATACTGAAATATTTTCAGATTAAATACAACATGAAGTACTTTCTCCAAATACCTGGGAGTGGGACAGAGCAGAAATGAAACAAAATTGGTCAAATACTGACAACAGTTGAAACTATTGTTCTTTACTGTGTTTGACATCACCTATGATAAAACGTAAAACAAAAACCTCAATCTGAAGGATCTCTCTGGAAGCTCTTATTATCCTTACAGAAGGACAGGAAAACTGAAAGCACTGTCCTTGGGCAATTTCATTTCAGACATGAATCACAATGGCCCAGTTTGACAACAAAGTAATCCACAGACATGTGTAAAGCTCTTCTTGTGCATTTGTATCCTTTTGCAAACAAAGGCATAAACCTTACATCTTTTCTGTTTTTTTAAATAAAGTTTTATTTGAACAGTCACTTCATTCATTTATAGTCCTTAACTCACACAAAAGGCAATGACCCTGAACAAGCACTAGAACATTCAGTGTACCAGGAATGACCCATGGGCCTTTAGATCTTCACCCTAACACTCTCCTAGCTGAACTTTTTCAGCCCCTTCATTTTATTGTACTTTCAACCCTAAGTTTAATGATCAGATTCTTTTAATACAAAACCAGATGTTTTTGCTTTACTGAAAAGCAAACCTATATGGGGAACCTGGGTGGCTCAGTCATTGAAGTGTCTTTCTTGGTTTCAGCTCAGGTCATGATCTCACAGCTTCATGGGTTCAAGCCCCCACATCGGACTCAGTGCAGGCAGTGTGGGGCCTGCTTAGGATCACCCCCACATCTCTGTCTCTCTCCCCCCACTCCGACTCCTGCTGTCTCTGTCTCTCTCAAGATAAATACAAATAAAACTTTTTTTTAAAGGTGGGGCTATATAAACAACCCTCCCCCAGGGGTGCCTGGGTGGCTCAGTTGGTTAAGTGTCCAACTTCAGCTTAGGTCATGATCTTGTAGTTCATGGGTTCAAGCCCCACATCAAGCTCTGTGCTGACACCTCAGAGCCTGGAGCCTGCTTCAGATTCTGTGTCACCCTCTCTCTCTTCCCCTCCTCCAACTCTCAAAAATAAATATATGTTTTAAAAAAATTTTTTTAATTAAAAACAAAAAGCAAGCTCGAGCTCTAACACGGGGCATGAACTCACAACTCCCAAGATAAACAGCATATGCTCCAGGGCACCTGGATGGTTCAGTTGGTTAAGTGTCCGACTCCAGCTCAGGTCACGATGTCGCAGTAGATTTGAACCCCATGTCGGGCTCTATGCTGACAACCTAGAGCCTGCTCTGGATTCTGTCTCACCCTCTCTCTATCCCTCCCCCACTTGTGCTCTGTCCCTCTCTCTCAGAAATAAATAAATGTTAAAAAAAATAATAATAGTCACATGCTCCACTGACCAAGCCAGTCAGGCAACCCCCCAAAATTACTTACCTTTAATTCTGCCAATTTATCAACATAAACTTGCTTTGGCTGGTCTTCTCCATCCTCATATAACCAATTTTCAGTATCTTCTAATTTCAAGGTAAAACTGTTACGATCCTAAAGATGAAGAAAATATAATCAGGGAAAATAAAAATCAGTCCACTGACCAGTGAAGTCAGAGACACAGACTAAAGAATCTAAATTTCCTTTAAAACATGAGGATAGTGGGGAGACAGAGACAACAAGACTGGCAATATTATTTTGCTTGTTATCTTCAGACGGTTTTATAATTTTCTCTGCTATGTAGAGAATAGGTTTTAAAATTTTGGATACATTTGGATGTTTGAAATTTTCAGAAATAAAAAAGCATTTAAAAATATGTAAGCTATAAAAAATAAAATATTAGGAAACTCTTAAATTATGTGTTGTGACAGATACTTGACTAGACTTATGGTCATCATTTCATGTTTGCAAATGTCACTACATTGTACTCCTGAAAATAACAATGTTATGTGTCAATTATGCCTCAATTTTTTTTAATGAAATAAAATACATTAAGCCCCAAAGAAAAGTGAGATGATTTGAAGAACACAAGGTAAATAATAGCATGCAAATGTACCAAAAAGTGATGCACTGTAAACAAACAAACAAAAAAAAATCGACGAAGACCAGCCTTCAGGAAACATTGTGCTTAAAAAACTACACCTTCCCCCACAAAAGCACATGCTCATCATCTGACCATATGCCTGCAGATGCAGCTCCCTTTCTAGCACACGTCTGCAGCTGCTCCCAGAAGACAGGAGTACGAGGCGGGCACATACTTACAGCCTCACTCACAAACTTCTCGTACTCGCCGCTAAGCTTGTCCCTCATCTCGTACACATACTCTTCCACAGCGTTCTTGGCATCGTTCCTCTCCTTCTCCAGTTTATCCTGCATGATCATCTTACCCTGAGAACAGTACACATTAGATATTCAGACAGCTGAGACGAGGTCCTCTTAAATGGTAACTAATGTTGTCATACAAGGAAAGAATCTGTCTTCCCAAATCCTCTTAGCTCTGCAAGTCATCCAAGAACGGAGAAGTGGAAGTATTAGTCCTCAATAAATTATGAAGGCCAACTCTGAGCTTTGCCGGTATACTGAGAAAAAAAATGGGGGTACCTGGGTGGATCAGTTAAGCAGCTAACTTGGGCTCAGGTCATGGTATCACGGATCCTGCACTGGGCTCTGTGCTGACAGCTCAGAGCCTGGAGCCTGCTTCAGATTCTGTGTCTCCTTCTTCTCTCTGCCCCTTCCCCACTCACATTCTCTCTCTCAAAAAATGAATAAATGTTGAAAAGAATTTTAATTAAAAAAATTAATAGAACTATATCTACTTAGAAACAAAAGCAAAAATAAGAAAAAGAATTTAAGACAAGTGAACTTTAAGAAACTATTAGCTCAATGTCACAAAGTGATATACTCTGCTGTAGCGTTACTACACAGTACCAAAATAAACCAGATTATTCACAGTGTAAAAGCTATAGTTTTCTGAAACAAATCTAAGATCCAAGGGATACATGGAAACATGACATTAAAAAAAAAAAAAAAGTCTCACAGACAATTCATTCAATAATTTGTGGTCCAGGAT
Source organism: Suricata suricatta (assembly GCF_006229205.1). Taxonomy (NCBI): domain Eukaryota; kingdom Metazoa; phylum Chordata; class Mammalia; order Carnivora; family Herpestidae; genus Suricata; species Suricata suricatta. The sequence goes on along the minus strand of NC_043705.1, from coordinate 24,335,290 downwards.
CCCATCAATCACCATAACAAGAGTTCAGTACTAACTAGCGGTAAGGGAAGGATCTAATGAACAAAACCTCCATACCACTGATGCTTTGATTTCTCCTACCCATCAGCTTCCATAACCCACCACCTCATCAAACATGCCAAGCCAAGTAAACACTGACACACCTGACCATGAAGGATACCACCCATAAATCAAACATGTAATGTTAAAGACCTCATAACAGAGCTTCTAGCAATATAGACATATAACCATAAAAGAATTTTGCTATTACATGGAATTTGCCCTTGCAGTACCCCAAAACCTAAAATCACTGCCTTAAACCCCAATCAACTGAAAATGCACATAAAGGTCACTAGACAAAACGTTTTGAACTCTATGGCCATATTCATCTGTTGGCTGAATGTTCTAAGAGGCTAGAAATAACCACCTCATTTTCGATGTACAAGTTGAGCATCTCTCTGTCTATCTGCCACAGCAGCTGATTCTCAATGGGCAGGTCCACAGTACTGGTCTTCACTTTTGCCTTCTTGGCTTGGGGTGGTTGGTCCATTTTTTTGTCTTTTGATCCCACTTGAGAGGTCTAAAATAACAAGAAATCACTATTAACAAACACATATGGACCATCTTAAACTTCCAAATGGGTCACATTTCAAGAGTTCTTTTTGCTTTTTTATTATTTTGTATTCTAATGATCTAAAAAACCTGGGGCTACTTCTTGTAGCAGCTGCAAAGTTAAAAATATAAGTTGTTTGAGTAGTCAAATCCACAGCGACAAAAGTAATGATGGGGGCTGGGGCTGGGGGAGGAGAGAGGGAGATGGGGAACTGAGGAGTTGCTGTTTAATAGGTACAGTTTCCAAATGGCAAGATGAAGAAGTTGACAAGACTGGCTGCATCACAGTGTGAATATACCTCATACTGCCGCACCGCATAACCATAGACAAAACCTCCCATAATCCCACAATCTACACATAATCACTATTAAATCTTCTCCGATTTTCTTCCAATCTATCTAAACATACATATGTGGATATGAAATTAGGAGGGCAAGGGTATAAATTTATGGTTCAGAAACCCATTACGAATATGATTTCTAGATCATTCTCACAAAGAATCTGATAATCCATTCAGCTCACAATGGCCTTGACAAACAGGAATTTACCACCATCTATGATTTTCTTTCAATCAATAACCTTGGTGTGTGCCTGGATGGCCCAGTCAGTTAGGAATCCGACTCTGGATTTCAGCTCAGGTCATGATCTCACTCCCGGTTTGTGAATTCAAGCCTCGTTATCTCCGTGCTGTCAACGAAGAGCCTGCTTGTGATTCTCCCTCCGTCTTTCTTTGCTCTTCTCCCACTTGCCCACATGAGCGCTCTCACGCTCTCTCTCTAAATACTTTCCTTTTTAAAAAAATTTTTTTCTTCTCACACTTCCACCATGCTCATTTCTTCAAATTGCCATATCATATATCATCCAACATCTCTTAGCATTTTAGTGATTTTTTTTCCTAAAGTATCTTTAGTTTTTTTGTAACTCTGTACTATTTGTCCATGTATCTATGCAAGTCTTTACTGTTAAATTTTTACTGTTTACTGTTTTTCTCTTTGTGATTACTTTCATTGTTTTCATGCTTTCAAAGTCCTTCCTGGGGCACCGGGGTAGTTCAGTCAGTTAAGGGCCTGGCTTCAGCTCAGGTCATGATCTCACGGTTCATGTCTCGAGCCTCACGTCGGGCTCTGCTGACAGCTCAGAGCCTGGAGCCTGTTTCTCTCTCTCTCTCCCTCTCTCTCCCTCTCTTTCCCTCTCTCTCCCTCTCTCTCTCTCTCTCTCTGTGTGTGTGTGTGTGTGTGTCTCTCTCTCTCTGCCCCTCCACCACCACACTCTATCTCTTAAGAATGAACAAATGTTTAAAAAAACAAAACAAAAAACAGAAGCCCTTCCTGATCTGAAGACTGGAAAAAGATTCATTTCAGGGTTGTTGTTTTTTTTTTTAAACTTTCTGACTTACCTGGAATTCAATTTGCTCTGTAATATGAGGCACTTTTTGTTTTTTAAACATTTATGTTTGTGAGACAGAGTGTGAACAGGGGAAGAGCAGAGAGAGGAGACACAGAATCCAAAGCAAGCTCCAGGCTCTGAGCTGTCAGCACAGAGCCTGACATGGGGCCCGAACCCATGAACTGTGAGATCATGACCTGAGCCGAAGTCTATCACTCAATCAACGGATCCACCCAAGGTGCCCCAATGAGGCACCATTTCCAGTCACTTCCCTCCCTCCTATCCAAGTTGAGTCTGTTTCTAATCTCATTTGCATTTAATTTCATCCTAGGAGAAGTGCCAGTCCTCGAGCCACCTCAGTGAAGAAGCCTACCCAGCCCCCCGGGCGTCCCATCACTCCACAGCACTGAGAGGGGGGAGGGCACCTCTCCTTTCTCCTCCACGGCCCTCCATACACACGCAGAGTAAGGCCTGCTTTCACTGCTGCCCTCAACCACGTACCCTGAAGGGTTTTCCTACCTTGGAAAAGACCTGTTAAATAGGCCTTTCCATTTCCTCTGCCCACTGTTCTTTTTTATGATTTACACACATAACAGTAATTTAAAATCTACTAAGCTGATGAAAATCAGTTAACAGGGGCACCTGGGTGCCTCAGGCAGTTACGCATCTGACTCTTGCTTTCAGCGCCAGTCAGGATCTCACAGTTCTGGGAGTTTGAGTTCCACATCAGGCTCTGTGACAATATAAAGCCTGCTTGGGACTCTTTCTCCCTTTCTCCGTCTTTCAGAAATAAATAAAAACAAAAACTTAAAAAAAAAGAAAAGAAAATGACTTAAGACTTAAGCCATCTACAGGTTCTGCCAAATTTTTTTTTAATGACACAATCAAAAATACCTTACAAAGTTAGACTATACACTGCCAAATCTTAAGTTGAAAGAAAACATGTTTTCAACACTGAAAATTTTAAACACGAAAACTTGGAAGTCACCAAGTTAAAGAACAGGATTACAGGGGCACCTGGGTGGCTCAATCAGCTAAGCATCCAACTCTTAGTTTTGGCTCAGGTCATGATCTCGTGGTTTGTGAGATCAAGCCCCACCTTGGGCTCCATGCTGACAGCTGTTGTGAGATCCTCTCTCTCTCCTTCCCTCTGCCCCACCCCACGCACATGGGCATGTTCTCTCTCTCTGTAAAATTATTTAAAGAAAAAAAAAAAAGAATAACAAACAGGATTGTAAAGGATTCAAGAATGCTATGTATACATTTCTAAATAAGTACTTGGGAAAAACATACTCTCTATACTATTTGCAAAATACATTTAAATACCTCATTATTTAAAACACTATCTTTATACAAAAGACAAGTGTCAGAGTCATGACAAAATTTGAAAAAATGATGTCCCAGTTATCAGTAAAGAATAAAGTATAGGTAGGAAGACTGATAGTAACAGCCATCTAGTAAAACTAGAGCTTCTGAGTACATTCTTTGCACATACCAAATGGACTACAGTTCAAAGTTCTTGCCAAACGCTCTCCAAACACACTACAAAATCGTGCTTAGAAGTTTCAAATACATGGAGAATTCCTAACACAGCTGACCCTTGAACAAGAGGTTTGAAATGCACAGGTCCATGCATGCATGGATTTCTTTTTCAAACAGTACAGTACTGCAAATGCATGGACTCTGCTTTAGGAGAGTAACATGCTTAATAACTTTTTCTTCCAGCTAACCTTCCTGTGAAAGTACAGTATTTAATTAATACATGAACACATGTATCATACAGAATATGAATTAATCAACTGTTACTAGTAGGGCTTCTGGTCAACAGTAGGCTACTAGTCAAGTTTTTGGGGAGCCAGAGTTACACGCAGATTTTAATGCTGATTTTTTGCTACAGAGGGGTCAGCACCCTTAACCTGTGCATTGTTAAAGGGTCAAATGTGTAACTGCCTTCAAAGATGCACTATCTCAGCCAAATCATGTATGTGAAGAGATTAAAAATCATGCTCAGAAACACAGCTATGGGGCACCTGGGTAGGCTGAGCGCCTGACTCTTGATTTTATCTCAGGTAGTGATCTTGCAGTTTGTGGGAATGAGTCCCATGTTGGGCTCCACACTGACATCGTGGACCTGCTTGGGATTCTCTCTCCCTCTCTGCCCCACTGGACTCATGCCCTCTGTCTCGCTCTCAAATAAACACTAGACACACACACACACACACACACAAACTTCTACCTCCATTTCCTCAGACTCTGCCTTATTTTCTGCTGGTGTGTGCTGCTGCTGCTGCTCTTCAGCATGGGGTTCCTCCTGGTCCACTTGCATTTTCTGAAAAAGAGGTCACATCAAATCCCGAAACCAGAAAATACCAATGAAAGACTAAGCAACCTTCCTACCATAGAGGCAAAATCACATGGTAGAGAATTCCTGCTCATTAACGGCAATCAGAATACCTAGACTCCAATTCCAGCCACGACACGTTACCTCTGACAGGAAAGTTTTCTTCTCTGGACCTCAGTTCACCCATCGGCACAACGGAGTAACACTGGTTACATAAACCAGGGTGGCTGCGGAACTACTCTGTGGACCGCAGCAGTACATGTCCTATGCAGTGTGGCAATATTTAACACATTTCTGAAGAGAAAGGAGTTTTTCCCAGCTTCCTCATGAGTAAATTTCTCTCAGAAGTCTCGAGACTTTCAAGCAGTTTCTAAATTAGTCTTTTCATCCTCCCAAGTACAACCACTACTGTATGCATTAGGGGAGGTGAACACCTTCGGAATTCTGTTAAAAGAACAAAGCCTGACAATAACGATAAAGCAAAGTTTGGGGAGACCTGAATTCCTGGCTCTCAGGGCCTGTGGCACATCAGAATGACCTCAGAGGCTTCTAAAACAGGTACGTGAGCCATAACCCAGACCAACTCAATAAAATCTCTGGAAACTCAGTAGTTTCATAAAGCCTTGATTTTGATGCACAAGAAGGATGAGGCCCACTGCATGATTCCAATGAGTATAAAATCTACTTGTGAAAATAACTGAGACCCCAAGCATTCTTCAGTGATCAGAATAAAAAATAGCTCGACAGAAAAGACTATATAAAGACACATGTGCTGTGATAAGGGGACACAGGCAAACTCACTCTCAGCAGCTTTGTCACAAAGCTCCTCCCTTGCCACCCAATTTGCTAGAATTTCCACAAGTCACCTCTGGTATAAAATGTCCAGATTACCTCTTCCTCCTTTGCGTTCTGATCTGTTTCCATTGGTTCCTCATTTTCCTCAAACTTGAGCACCTCCACTAGAGATGCACTGGACACACTGAAGATGCCATGGACATTTACTCGCACCTTGACTTTCACTTTTGAACTGGAGCCATCAGACTGAGGAGTGACTTTCTGAACTAAAAACTGAGCTAGGGGCATATGAGACAAAAGAGAAAATACGACCTGAGAGGACGAATTCAAGCATGAATATATGCCCATATTGCCAGGTTATGCCCATTTCTCCGTGTCAGGTCAGTAACATGACACTTCAAATAAACCCAGTAAATACTCTTACAAGCTTACTTCATTATCCGATTTCTCCTTTTTCTTTTACAAATAGTCAAACTCTTCTCTTAGTATCTTGTCCCAATTAAGGATTCAAACGTCTCCTAACCCTCCAAACATTTCCTTACCACTGGTCCCTTACTCCAATTCATCTTTATATGCCACTGCCAGATAGGTTCCTAAAATAATGCCACCTTCTCCACTACTGAAAAAAAACCCAGTGATTCCATACTGCTTTGGTCATTTACCAAAAAACTGCCATTTTTCAAGAATCCGTTACTATACCAGAGTTTTATTTATGCTTTATAATTCACAAACCTCTGCAAAATATGAATTATCATTCTTATTCCAGTTTTATTACTGAGGAAAAGAGATTACCTTATCCATAGCTCCTAAATACCACTGATGATACTCCTCTACTTTACTTATGCATTCGAAGTCTGTAATTATCACAGAACTCTAGTTTCTCTCCTCTTACCTGGTATTATTTCCTGATTACAAGAGTTTCTAAGAGTCCATGGAGACGCTAGCCAACATGGACCTATAAGCTAGGATACTGATCCAACAATTTCCTAATGATTTCCTGTGTACATCTTATAACTGTGTTATGGTCAAAACGAAATTTAACGTTTTCAGTATCTAGGGATCACATTATCTGCAAGGTATACTCAATACGTTCATTAACCAAGAAATACTGCCCACACAATAAGAGATCCAATTAAACAATAACCATCCTGCGAGCACTGAACTGGTAACAAGACTAAAATAGGTTTTTGTGTCTGAGCTAAACTTCAGAATACTGTATTTGCTCTACTATCTCAGTTCTCCAAAGTACTAATTTTATTTTTTTTCATTCCCAAACTCTACTTACCTATAGCAGGATCTGGATAGGGCAAATCCTGCGGAGAGCTGTAATAGGCCTCCAGAGTGAAAGGTTCCTTTCTATAAAATGTGAGCACTTTAGAGAAAGGAGCAGCATGATTTTTTGTAAAGACTTCACAGTCGCTAGATGGAGGAAAAAGACAAAACCACAATTTAAGATAATCCTGAACACTTTTACCAACGTATTCTATGTCTGTAATTATTGCATGGCTCTAATTACTCTTCTCCTACTCTCTCATCTAGCATCATTTCCAGGATATGAGAGGTTCCAAGGAAAATAAAAAAACTCATATGTCTATCTATAGATACATATGAAATCAGTCTAAAGAAAAGGAATATACTTCAGTAAGGCACATATAAGGCTTCAATTATTTTGGTGAGATCCATTACAGGAAACTAAGACCACAAATTTATTATCAAGACTAAAGGAAGGCATTATTCTGCTTCACACGGTAACAAAATGTTATGGATTTGTAAAGTGAAACAGGGCAGTATTTTACTCAGACTTAACACTAGGTTAACTTTAAGTTTAAAAATAATAAATGTTATTACCTTGACCCTTCTTCAGCTGGAGAATTCCATCTCAGAGATATTGGATATGGTACCACATCGGTTATAGAAAATTCTCTGACTTTGAAAGCAGGCGATAAGATTGCACACTAAAATAATAATTTTTTTAAATTCCATATAAGTACAGACATTATAAACTATTATTTTGAGATGTATAAACAGTAACTTCAAAAAACCATCAAGGGTTTTTATGTATTTACATTAATTACTTAATGATGTCTGAGTAAGTGGTTTTAAAAACTTACATCATTTGTCAAATTATCATCTAGCCATTACTCATTATTTTCCCATTAACTTGAACCTTTATTTAACTGATGTACAACACTACTTCATATGTAGAGAATATGCCAAATTCTAGTAACAGTTCAGCCTTACTGTATATTATAGAGTACAACTCCATTTATCAATATCACCTGTGATATCCATTGTAAAAACTAAAATCTCTGAATCTTACACCTAGAGATCATCCTGAGCTGACCTCATATTATTAGTGGACACAGAAAAGCAAAGCCATCTTGGAACAATGACCTATAAATGGCTGGCTACCTGGGAAAGAAAGCTCACCTGCAATGCACACCCTCGAGTGACCGCTTCATCAGCATTTAGTGTTGTACTAAGTTCTTTACCAAAAAATTTGCTGATCTTCTCTTTCACTGCAGGGATTCGTGTTGCACCACCAACTATCTCCACTGCATAAATATCTTCTTTCCTTAACTCTATTTTAAAATGATTAGAAGATTTTATTAAAACAATCTTTAAATTAGTACTTTAAGGGGAGCCAGGGTGGCTCAGTCAGTTCAGTGTCCGACTCTTGATTTTGGCTCAGGTCACAGTCACACAGTCTGTGATATTGAGCCCCACGTTGGGCTCTGCGCTGACAGCATGGAGCCTGCTTAGAGATTCTCTCCTCCTCCGTTATCTGACCCTCCCCCCTCAAAGCATACATGCATGTGTACATTCTCTCTCTAAATAAAACATACTTTTAAAAATATCTTAAAATGAAAAAAATAATAACAAATTGTACTTTACATTAAAATAAAAGAACAATGTAACATCTTAACACAACAAAATAACTTATGGGGAGCCTGGGTGGCTCAGTCCATTAAGCGTCTGACTTGCGCTCAAGTCATGATCTCACAGTTCAGGAGTTCAAGCCCCACACTGGGCTTTGTGCTGACAGCTCAGAGCCTAAAGCATGCTTCAGATTCTATGGCTCGTTCACTCGCTTGCTTGCTCTGCCCCTCCCCCACTAGTGCTCTCTCAAAAATGAACGTCAAAAAAAATCTTTTTAAATAACTTACAGATTATACATAACAAAACCCCACCACGCCTTCACCACACACACACACACACACACACAGATGTGTGTGCAGCATATGAAAACGAGTAGGTTTTTTCATTTTCTTTTTTTTTTTTTTTTGAGAGAAAGAGAGTATGTGCACACACACGGGGAAGGGGCAGAGACAGACAGACAGGGAGAATCCCAAGCAGGCTCCACACTGCCAGCACAGAGCCTGATGAGGGTCCTGAACCTGTGAACCATGAGATCATGACCTGAGCAGAAGTTGGACACTTAACCCACTGAGCCACCCAGGTGACCCAAGTAGGTATGTTTTAATGCACAAAATAACAAGGGCAACGTGGAACAATATTGGGACTTAGGAGGTGAGGGCCATGAATACTCAATGCCCTGCACTTTGTTTCATACTCTGAAACAGTACCAAAGAATTGTTTAAACACCAATACTTAAGCTAGCTAAAAGAGAAAATAAGAGGGCCATGAAATAATGAGTGACCCTAATATGGCATGATAGAAAAAAGTACATCTAGCCACCTGACTACTCCATCCAAAGCATTAATAAGTTAGTCTCCTCATAAAAGTAGTAAAGAAGGTGCACACCAGACGTCTTCAGTCACTCGTAAAATACTCCTAACATCACATTTCAGGCAACAAGTACTGACGATATGCTGAAAAGGGCTCTTTAAAGAAATGGGCTGTCCCAGTATGGAAAAGTACATGCCAGTTTGCCAGAGTCACTCTGACTTAAGAGTTGAACCTTTGTCAAGATGACAGTGTATCTCAACACTCTCAAATACTTAGCAACCAACACAACAGTGGACTCCAAATAAAAGTATGCTGAAGGTTTTAGAAAAATTAAGGATATATTCCTAAATCAAACTTCTACTTTTAGCTAGAGATAAAACTAAAGCAACTGTTAAAATAATTATGTGGTTATCACATCCTTCCCTTGCTGTATTTCTCAGTCAGTGAAAGATTTACTGACAGAAAAGCCTTTAAGACTAGTCCAAGCAGCAATGCAAAACAGAATTTTCACCCCCATGAAATAAATGACACGCTCATATCCATCTCTGAGTGGATGTTTTAGAACATTAGAAAACTATTAGATTTCACTGGACACTATTATCAAAAGGGGGTGGGGGCAAGGGTGCTCCAGAGAAAGAGGTAGATAAAAAAAAGCTTTATGCAGCAATAAAGCAGTTCATTCAATGAAAATCTGTACAACTTTTAAAAATAAGAAATGAATGACATTTTCCAAAGAGCCTGAATTATACAAACAATTCAGCCACAATAATACTTACTGGCTTGTTCCAAAACACTACGAAGCGGTGGCTCCACTCGAGCTAAGAGATCATCACACATCTCCAGAAATTTGCCTCTATGAGAAAAATGACAAAAGGTCCAAATCACATTCCACTTTTATGTGGGAAATACATGGCTATAATTAAAAGGTAGGTAATAACAAGTATTGGCAGGAATGTAAAGAAACTGGATCCCTCATACATGCCTGGTGAGAATATTAAACGGTCTGGCTACTTTGGCAAAGAATTTGTCAATTCCTCACAATGTTAAATATGGTGTTAGCGTATGACCCAACAATTCCATTCCAGGTTTATGACCAAAAGAATTGAAAACCTAGATCCACACAAAAAATTCCACATAAATATTCTTCATAGCACCATAACTCACAACAGCCAAAAAAAGTAGGGAAAAACCTAATGTCCATTAAGCAGTATTCAGGAATAAAAAGGAATGAATTCAGTAAGACTAATATTGGTTAAAAGATTAAACTTTTAAAAAATTATGAGGTGAAAAAAGCCAATCGAAAAAGAACACGTATTAACTGACAGCCACCCAGGCGCCCCTAACAGGCCAACGCTTGATTTTGACTCAGGCCACAACCTCAACATTCCTTTCATGAGTTCAAGCTCCAAATAGAACTCTGCACTAACAGCGTGAAGCCGCTTCAGATCCTCTGTCTCCCTTTCACTCTGCTGCTCTCTGGCTCAAGCACGCTCTCTCTCTCAAAAATAAGTAAAAACATTTTTTGAATGTTTATTAATTGTTGAGAGTGAGAGGGACAGAGTGCAAGCCAGGTAGGGACAGAGAGAGGGAGACACAGAATCTGAAGCAGGCTCCAGGCTCTGAGCTGTCAGCACAGAGCTCAACACGGGGTTCAAACTCACAAACTAGGAGATCATGACTTCAGCTGAAGTCAAATCTGTAACTGAGCCACCCCAGGTGGACAGGGAGAGAGAGAGAGAGGGAGGGAGAGAGAGGGAGAGAGAACACATAAGACTCCATCTGTATATGTTCAGAGTACGTAAATTCAGAAAGCAGATGAATAGCTGCCGCCGACTATGGTAAGAAAAATAGATGATGAAAGACAGCAAATGGGTACAATTTTTTTTTCCTTAAAACGCTTTCAGTTTTAGGTTTACAGAGAAATATACAGACAGTACAAAGAATTCCCACATACCCACCCCTCACCACTGACCCCCACCCTGCAGTTCCCCTATTAACATCTTGCATGAGTAAGATACCTTTCCAACAGACACATATAATAATATAAACTAGAATTCTACAGGCTTTGACAAAGGTGTGATGTAATTAAGTATCCAGCCTGACAGAATCATAAGAAATAGCTTCACTGCCGTAAAACTCCTGTGTTAGACCTATTTATCGCTCACTCCTCCTGATTTCCTGCCAACCACTAACATTTTCAGTCTCCATAGTTCTGCCTTTTCCACAATGTCATATAGTTGAAATCAAACAGTATGTAACCTTTTCAAACTGGCTTTTTGTTTAGAAATATGCATTTAGGGTTCCTCCAAGTTTTTTTTATAGCTTGATGGCTCATTCAGGGTTTCTTTGTGAAATGATGAAAAATATTCTAAAACTTCCTTATGGTAGTGGTTGCAAACTTTGTGAATGTGTTTAAAATCCACTGATTATATACTTTAATAAGAGTATGATTTTTATGAATTTTACCTCAGAGATATAGACGATAAAATACACTAGAATAGCAAAAGACCACCTATGCCAATATTGATGAGGACATAAAAAAACAAACTTCTATGTTGGTAGAAGTTTAGAGTAAGTCTTTCCTGGGCAAATGGGTGACTCAATCAATTGAGCATCCAATTCTTGATTTTGGTTCAGGTCATGAGTTCATGAGTTTGAACCCCACTGTCAGTGCAGAGCCTGCATGGGATTGGGATTCTCTCTCTTCCCTCTCTGCCCATACATGGTTCTTGTGCACATTCTCTCAAAAACAACTTAAAAATATTTTTTAAATATTGTAATTATTTTTGAGAGCATGTAAGTAAGGGAGGGGCAGAGAGAGGGAGACAGAGGATCTGAAGCAGGCTCTACTCTGACAGAAGTGAGCCCAACATGGGGCTTGAACTCAGGAACAGTGAGATCATAACCTGAGCCAAAGTCAGACACTCAACCAACTGAGCCATTGAGATGCCCCCCACTCCTGCAAAAAAATGTTTATAAATGAGTTTTTTCCCTAATAGCAATAAAACTGGAAAAACCCAGTGTCTGTCAGGAAGCAAAAACAATAATTCTATAATGGCACACTAGTCAGCAAAACCCAAGGAACAAATGATATATGCAACAACTAAATCAATCTCAAGTTTTACACAAAGCAAAAGAAGTCTTACACAAAACTACTATGTGACTGTATTTAGAAGGTCTAGGGGCACCTGCATGGCTCAGTCAGTTAAGCACCCAACTCTTGGTTTCAGCTCAGGTCATGATCTCACAATCATGAGGTACCGCTCCTCCCTGAAAGTGCGAAGCCTGCTTGGGATTCTATTCTCTCTTTATCCCTCTCTAGGTCCCTCCCCAGCTCACAAGGGCATGCTCTCTGTCAAAATAAACTTAAAACTCAAAACAAAACAAAACAGAAAACCACCTTAAAAGTTCTAGAACAGGGAATTTTAATCTATGAGGTCCTAAAATGAAAAACCCCATGAGTGGCTATTTCATGATAAAGGTACTGGAGACAAAGATGTGCGCACTTGCCAAAACTCAGCAAATGAACATTTATAACCTGAATGTCATGCTGAGTGAAATAAGTCAGGCGGAGAAGGACAGATACCATATGTTTGCACTCATAGGTCTAATAGGAGAAACCTAACAGAGGACCTTAGGGAGGGGAAGGGGGAAAGAGAGTTGGGGAGAGAGGGACACAAACCATGAGAGACTACTGAATACTGAAAATGAACCTAGGGCTGAAGGGGGAGGGGGAGAGGGGAAGGGGGTGATGGTCATGGAGGGGGGCACTTGTGGGGAGAAGCACTGGGTGTTACATGGAAAGAACTTGACAATAAACTATTATCAAACTTGAAAAAAAAAAACCTTGAATGTCATTATGTAAAGATAAAACAAAAACTATAAAACACTGAGTTCTGATAGTATTTGCAGATAAGTATACAGATAGATGTACACTACTTTGCGATGCATCAAAAAAAAAAAAAACCTGGATAGACAGAAGGATGGATAGATGAACAGGTACATGATAAAACAAATACAGTGAATGTTTTAAGTAGAACCCAAGTGGCAGGATAAGAATGTTCACTATAAAATTCTTTGTTCTGCTAAACATGTGAAAATATGCATCATAAAAAAAAATGAAAAAAACAAAAGGTGCAGAGAGAAGTCTAGGAAGAGGGTAAGAGCTATGGTAGAGGCTTTTTGAATATTTTTAAAAATTTGTTTGGAAAAATGATTCACATTAACTCTAGAATTCACCCAGAGCACCAGGGTGGCTCAGTTAAGCATCCATCTCTTGATTTCTGCTCATATCATGATCTCAGGGGCATGATATTGAGAGATACTGACTCTCTCCCCCTCTGCCTTTCTCCCTGCTCACGCACGCTTACACTCTAAAAAAAATTAAAGAAATTCTGGTCGTACCACCCAGAACACACCCAATCTTGTCTTGAAGCTATGCAGGGTCAGGCCTAGTAAGTACTTAGATGGGAGAAATTCTGAAAGAATAAAATCAAAGCACAAGAACGGAACAAGTACTGAACAATGTGTTTCAAGAAAATCTGCTTGATATTTAAATAGCTATGAAACTATACACTGAAAATGCACACTGCATACCTGGGAAAAACTGATCAAAAACAACCAGCAACAAAACCAAATTATTCTGGTAAAATAGACTTTCAATTAAAGCATCTAGCAAAAAGAACAACTAACAAGTAACTGCTAACTACACTGTCATAATTATACAGCAACGCTATATGCAAAGGAGTATTGTTTCCTTTAAGATAATTAAGGAAAGAACAGGAGCTAAGGTTATGTTCCATCCATCCAAATGTGAACATGCAAAACTGTCATCACAGGCAAGAACTTATTAACAAGGTTCACATGTGTTATTTCTTATAAACCTATTAGGACAAACAACTTCTACTTCTAACAACTAAAATGATGAAGAGACATTAACATAAAGTAGTAATAAGTAACACGCCTCAGCAAGGATGTGGTAAAACTGAAACCCTTGTACACTGCTGGTTAAAGTGTAAAATGGTCCAACTCCTGAGGAAAATAGTTTGCCAATTCCTCAAAAAGCTAAACATAGAATTACCATGTGATTCAGCAATTCCACTCCTACATCTATTCCCAAAAGAACTGAAAACAAGATAGTCAAACACATTTCCATGAATAGTCACAGAAGCACTATTCATGAGAACTAAAAGGTAGAAACAATCCAAACGTCCAACAGGTAATGAAAGGATAAAAAAAATGAGAGGTTATCCATACAAATGGAATACTATTTGCCACAAAAAGCACAGAAGTATTAAAAATACATGCTACAACATGAATGCTGAACCTACACAACACGGCATTAAAGTCAGACACACACACACACCAAAAAAACACATAGTCTGTAGTTCTATATACATGAAGCATCCAGAGTACAGTAAATGCACAGAGATTAAAAAAAAGAAAAGAATAAGTAGTGTTTGCCAGGCACAACAGACAGGGAAGATGGGAGTAACTACTTACTGGCTATGCGGTTTTATTTTGGGGTGATGAAAACATTTGGTCACTAGACAGAGGTGGTCACTGCACAACAATGTGAACGTACTAAAGGCCACAGAGTTATTCGCTTTAAAATAGTATATGGATTTCACCCCATTAAAACTTTATCAGAAGAAATGCGAGAATGGTGGAAACGATCTGGTTTCATTAGTTTAAAAAAAAAAACAAGAGTGCTAATGAGCACTACAGACTAAATGTAGACTATAAACTAGAGAATGTGACAACTTTGAACTCAATGTCCCTAAAATACAACTGTTGGGGGAAAAAAAAAACAGCACACAGGTTAACTGTTTTCAGTTAATTAGGAGACTTAGAAATGTCTACATGGCTCTGATTATCACAAAACAATTTTGAGAGACACCCTGGTATTCCTTTGCCCCCCAGACCACATAATACATACACACTCAATGCTGCTTAGTAAAAATGAAAACCATCCCTTTCAAGTAGAGAGGAAAGGTGACTACCAATGTGGTTACTAAACACAGTAAATCTAATTCTAATTCCATGTCATTTTTTTTTTAGGTTAACTAAGGCCACATTTTTTCCCAAAAAAGCCATCAAACCATGCCTGACTTCTATGAATAGAGTTAACGACCTAAAGAACTTACCACTCATCATCCAAGCAACCCAACCAGACAACAGTAACATTCTGGATATTTCTGAGGATAGCCATGAAATGTCAGTAACACAGAATTCTTGCGACACTGTACAAAAAGAGCTACTGCCCACAAATGACCCTGAACTACCCAAGAACACCAATTTCTGAATCAATGACTAAATGAAATTCACTATTTTCGGCATTAAACCATGATGCCCTAGATCTTTTGAAAACTGGTAACTCACATATTATACGTGCACCTGTCAAGAGCTACGAACTTACAGGAATAATCGAAAAAAAAAAGATTAGTCTAAGTTATTAGAATAATCAAATCCAAACTTCACATAAAAAGCAGGATTCTGAATGGTCTCTACTTTTTACCTACAGAAGTTACCTTATTAACAATCATGGTAATTTCAACCATTAGCTAAATAAACACTAATATAAGGGGAGAAAAACTGCTAGTGAGTTAAACATCAAAACGGTGATCTGGTTACCTATTCATAGTCCCAGATACATCAACATCATTCATAAAACATTCGATGCTCAAAGGGAGGTCTGAAGCATTTGCACTCATCAATTTCTTGAGTTTCTCACACTCCTGAGACAGTCGTAATAATGCACGAATTTTGGACTTTATGTCTAGCTTGTATTTCTTCCCAAATTCTTCACAGAAGTGATTTACTAACACCTCATCAAATTTTCTGCCTCCCAGCGTTGTGTCAAATGCAGTGGCCAGAACCTTAGGGAAAAAGATGGTTAATTAATTCAAAAATTAACTAATCAATTTAAAATGTTATCATGATATATATATATATATATATATATATATATATAAAAAACTGGTAAGCTAACAAGTGGGCACCTTAAGGTTGAAACAAGGCAAAGTGCACATGTCATTTACTCACTGTTACAAACACTGTGAAAAGAGACATTTGTACAATTTACAGATGATGCTACAGGCCCAAATCATCTGCAGGTCACAAAGTTAGTGGCAGAAATCCAACTCAAACCCCCATCCCCTCAATTTCAAAATTCAAGCTCTTTCCACTACACCGATGTGACCACAAACTAACATTACATATCCAAAGCCAAAGGCAATAACACGTCATTGCAATTCTGGTCTTATCGCCATCACAGAACTATGAATAATTCCAAAGACCTCGCTCAATGCAGTTTACTATCAGGAAAGATGCTAAAGACTTAATTCACAGCAACTTGTAGAAGTTTCATTAGCTTTGGTTATCCATTATCCAAATTTTTAGCAGATAAGAAGCAAACGAAATCTAATCAGATTCGCTAATAGACTAAATAAGAGATGAAAAAATAAAATCAATAAAAACAGTCTATTCAAAGATGATAAATGTTGTGGGGAAATGTAAAGAAAAAGAAAAAACAGGACACAGAACTGAATACAGTCTAATTCCAATTTTGTTTTCTTCAAAAGACTAAAATGAAATACAGCAACCTGTTTAGAGTATTAAGATTGTGAATGCTTTTCTTTTCATGCAAATGTTTTCCAAGTTTGAGAATATTTTCATGATGAGTATTTTTAGAATCAAATTTTAACTGTAACTCCAAAACTAAAAAGTAACAAATAACAATAAACGATAATTAAAAGGGGGAGGGGCAGGTAATCACTAATACACATCACTCTGACCCAAAGCCAAAGCTCAATTATGGCCACTAGCTTCTGTTTAAAAAAGGTACAAGTTTACAATGTATTGTAGAAATGAAGCCATTTATTACTGATTAAAAGTTTACTAAAAGTTACACTTGGTTCGTTATTTACATCTGTAAAAATCATGAACCTGTTATTTCCCAACCATCCCAAAGATTTTTCTTTTTATTAAAAAAAAGGCCTAGAAACAATGTGAATCAGAAAGTAAAGTGAAACCAAGTCTACTTTTCAAAATAACAGGACTGTAACAAATAGAGCCTCAAAACGCCCTACAAACCGAATACTTACTTTTAAACAGTCCCACCCCACCAAACCCCAAATTTGGAGAAGAAATGCAACTTAGGCCTTGACATAAATAACCCTGATATACAACCCTAATAATTAAAATCATGCACCAAAATTCCTTGGTTCTTAAGCAAATTCTAGATAAAATCACCTAAAGAACGGGTTTTATATCCTACTGTAGAACTAGCATATACCAGCAAATTCAAATGTGACCACGATCACTCTCTGGCCCTCTGTCTTTAAAACTGCTAGGCTTCTCACTGTACAAAACTGCTTTCTCCAGAGCTCTAAGATTTCCAGATATCTGGAATATCTAAGTCTGGTTTCTTTTTGGCTGTCCAAGTTCTAGTCCCTATATTCTTTCCCCAGAATATTCAAAGCCTTAAGAGCAACAAGAAGACACCTTTGTCTTCTCTTCAATCCTCAGTATAAAATATACAAAGGGACTAAATGTTAAAGAATCCTAATAAGCCTGGAAGGTTAAGTATTTTCTGCACATTGCAGATAAGTAAGGATCAGAAATCTTAAGAGCTTCTTCCTCAAAGTGTACACTCGCGGCTTCATACTATGCCAACTCTTAATAAATTACAACTTCTACACTATCTCTATGTACCTAGTTTCTAGTTTAAATCGTTCATAGCAAGCTTCCATTGATGAAACCAAAACCTTTGATAGATTTTTCAATTCTCTCCCATAAATTCCTAATGACCACATACTTGTAATCAGGTTTTCTAGAAATATACTTACTTTAAGTTTCCCTCTATTAAATGCACATACAGAGACTTGATAAGAAGAATGACCCATGTCTATGAAAACTACATTTCTTGGTTTCTCTTCTAAGGCAGGAAGATCTTGCTTATAGATTCCATATGCAAGAGCAACTACATTAAAAAAAAAGTTAAATTCAATATAGTATCTTATAAGTAGTACATTTAAAAATTCAGTTAAAAAAACAAATTTTTAATATAATGAATAGGACTACACAAGCTATTTTAGAAAGAATCAAATTCTTTATATCTGCATAATTTATTCATGAGGAACATGAATTTCAAAGAAGAAAATGCTGACATTCACTTAGACTTCCTTAATGTTTCCAATTTCCAATTCCAATAACTTTGTCAATTTTTCCCAAACCCCCGTTTTCCAAACATATTTCCTGGGATTTCCTCTACCTTTGTGCCGTCTTAACATCCCCACGTATCTCCTCCCTGGATGCTGTTTTACACCTCATAATAGGAGTGGAAAAAGGTTGGTTTTGAATCTAGGCACTGCTCTGACCACACAGTAACTGTTACCTTCCAAACAAATGTGATTCAAAACCAAAGTAAGTGCTAGGCAGATAAAGAAAAAGCACCAGCCAATGAATTCTTCAGGTGTGACACAGTAATCAAAAACACTACGGCACATAGGTAGTAAGTGCTACAAACAAAACAAAGAACCAGAAACCCCATGGTTTTAAGATTGTAGAACCATCTAGACTCATCAAGTCACCAATGTTAATAGTCCCTGTTACCTGCAGTAGTTTCATTCATTAATCGCAAACAATTAAGACCAGCAATTTGTGTTGCATCCATCACGGATCGTCTTTCTGCATCAGTATAGAAACAAGGAACCTACAAAACAATGCGAAAGTTTACTATATAACAGAGTCCTCATTTAAAATACACCTGCCAGAAAACAGTAAAATCCTGGGGTGTCTGGTTGATTGAGTCAGTTACGCTTCCAGACTCTTGATTTCAGATCAGGTCATGATCTCACAGTACCTGGGCTCAGGCCCTACACTGGGCAGGGCCTGCTTGGGATGCTCTCTCTTCCCCTTTCTGCCTCTCCTCAGCCCACCTGTGTTCTCTCTCAAAATAAATAAACTTAAAAAAAAAGAAAGTAAAAACCAGAAATGTCCTCAAATAAATACAATGTTTTTTTTTTAATATGATCAAGGAAGTATTTCAAACCAGTAAAGTTAGGCTATTCAGTTAAGTACTGTTGAACAAATGGATAGTCATACAGAAAAAAAAAAAAGTCAACTTACAACCTTACCACACACCTAGTAATAGATTTCAAATCAAAGATTCAACAGTTTAAAAAAAGTGAGTACTAGAAGGGAATTTTTATCATCAGAGTAAGAAATTCTCTAAGTAAAACACTAAATACAGAAGAAAAAAAGAAAGAAAAAAGTAGTATGCTTGAATAGCAAGAACAGGAAAGAATGTAGCTATACTGGTGAACATAGCATAATGTATAAGCTTATCAAATCACGAAGTTTTACACCTGAAACTAATGCAACACGACATGCCAACTAGAAGTGAAAAAAAAAGTTTTAAAGATGAATATATTTGACTCATAAAAATCCTAATGACCAAATGGGGTAAAATATTTCCAACTTCTATTATGAAAGGATAGAGCCAGGACACCTGGGTGGCTCAGTCAGATAAGCATCTGACTTCAGCTTAGGTCATGATCTTGCAGTTTGTGAATTCGGCCCCGTATCGGGCTTTGTGCTGACAGGTCAGAGCCTGAAGCCTGCTTCAAATTCTGTGTCTCCCCCTCTCTGCCCCACTCATGCTCTCTCGGTAATAAATGTTAAAAAAATTTTTTAATAAAAAAAATAAAAGGATAGAGCTCATCTATAGTAAGAACTACAAATCAAAATGTAGACCATGAACTTAAAATAAGCAAAAGGTAAGAATGTTTTACAGAAAAGGAAATACAAAAGGGCTCTTAAATTGAAAAATGTTCTCAACTTCACCTAAAGAGTAAAATATTAAAATTACATACATTATTCATCACTTACAGAATTAGCTAATTCACCAATAAGCTGTTCTGGTGAGGCTGTGGTCAAACAAGCTCTCTCACACATTGCTGGTAGAAATTTAAATTAGTAAAATTCTTTAAATGGCAATTAAACAGCAGCTGTGGCAAATTACAAATACAGACTCTGTCCTAGCAATTGTATTTCTAGGAATTTAGCCCTAAAAACAAACATCACACATGAAAAACTCTATCTGTTCAAGTTTACTCACTGCAATATGAGGTTTTTTTAAATTCTTTACAAAAAAAATTACAAAAAAAAACCTGGGTGTGCCTCGGTGACTCAATCAGTTAAGCATCTGAATCTTGATTTCAGCTCAGGTCATTATCTCACATTAGTAAGTTCCAGCCCTGAGTTGGGATCCACAGTGACAATGCAGAGCCTGCTTGGGATTCTCGGTCTCCACCTCTCTCTGTCCTTCCCCCACTCACTCTCTCTCTCTCAAAAAATAAACATTTAGGGGTGCCTGTGTGGTGAAGCATCAGACTTCAGATCAGGTCATGATCTCAGGGTTTGTGAGTTCGAGCCCCACGTCAGGCTCTGTACTGACAGCTCAGAAACTGGAATCTACTTTGGATTCTGGGTCTCCATCTTCTGCCCCTCCCCCTTCTCTCTCTCAAAAATACTTTAAAATTTTTTGAATAATAATAAAAATGAACATTTAAAAAATAAAACTGGAAGCAACTTGGAGGTCAAACAAAGACAGGTTAAAGAGATTTCAGTATTCTGTAGTCAATGAAAGGAATAAAGCCCTTTATTATCACTATGGAAGAAATAGAAGATAAATTGTCTAAAATCTGACCCAAAAAAAAAAAACAAAAAAACCCCATGAAAGTAGGGATATCTGGGTGGCTCAGCTGGTTAAGTCCAGGATTCTTGGTTTGGACTCAGGTTGTGATCTTACGATTTGTAGGATCAAGCCCACTGTTGGGCTCTGCTCTCTCAACGCAGAGCATGGTTGAGGTTCTCTCTCTCACTCTCTCTGCACCATCCCCTCTCACGCTCGCTTACTCTCTGTCTAAATAAAGGAACTTAAAAAAAAAAGAGAAAGATTATTTTAAAGATACTTGAAAAAAGTCAAAGCAGAGGGGCCCATGGGTGCCTCAGTTGGTTGAGCATCAAACTCTTGATTTCAGCTCAGGTCATGATCCCACAATTGTAGGATCAAGCCCCATCTTGGACTCTCCACTAAGCATGGAGACTACTTGAGATTCTCTCTCCTCCCTCTCTGCTCCTCTCACCCAATCTCTTTCTAAAGTAAAAAATAAAATATAAATTAAAAGAAAAAAAGAATGGGGTGAGTGAGTGGCTCAGTCAGTTAAGCATCCAACTTCAGCTCAAAATCTCATAGTTCATTAGTTCAAGCTCCATATTGGGCTCTACACTGACAGCACGGAGCCTGCTGTGGAATCTGTCTCCTTCTGTCTCTCCCCTGCACGTACTCTAATCTCTCTCAAAATAAACATTTTTTAAAAATGAAAAAAATGAAAGTTTAAAAAAGGATATGTACAGAGGCACATGGATGGCTCTGTCAGTTGGGCATCCTACTCTTGATTTCAGCTCATGTCAGGATCCAGGGTTGTGGGATAGAAACCCGTTTTGGGTTCCACACTGAGCATGGAGCTTGCTTGGGATTCAGTCTTGCCCTCTGCCCCTCTCTCCGATTGGTGCGCTCTCAAAATGAGTATTAAGAGAAAGGATATATACATATTTACTTGGGAACACAAAAACCTGTGGCAAAACCAAGTAATGAAACTTGTAACATCTGGGAAGAAAAAAAATTCCTACTACATAAGTAAGCAGAGGGCACAGAAGAGCCCACTTGATTTTTGAAAAGTGGGGCTATTACCTTTCCAAAAAATTAAAGTTTATGTTTTAACAATAATCAATCTATAAATAAATCAAAATATACCCAGGCCCTATTTATATAGCAATTAGATATAACAGGATACCAAGACCTGGGGCAGTAACTGTGCAGCAGGGTTCACATAGGAGCCAGAAACTGCTATCCTTAGAAAAGCCTGATGAAAAGGTTAGCGCTGTCCCAGCACATAGTTAACTTAAATGATAAACAGGTTACTAAATTCAAAGAAAAATCTCCCTAAATAACAAGAGTGGCTCACTGTACCTCAACTGCTTGTACAACATAACTTATACTTAACAGCTACTTTCCTGCTGGGAGTCTAGAATTTCGGTACAGGTTAGGCACAGGGTACCTACATGACTGACCTCCAGTTAGAAATCCTGGACTTGCAGATTCAGGCAGAACTTCCCTGGTGTTGAGTATCACACCTGTTACCACAACACGTTGCTGGAAGCATCAAGTGCATCAAGTACCTTGCAAGTGGACTCTTGGAAGGTTGTACCTGGTTTCTTTCAGACACTGCCCATGGACCTTTCCCTTTGTTGACTGGGCTTCTGTTATATTTTCACTGTAATAAATCTACGCATGAGTATAGCTATATGGTAAGTTCTACAAATTCTCCTGGCAAGTCACTGAAACTTAGTGTGGTCTAGAAGACCCCTAACACCTGACTTAACACATCACCTTTTAACTTGATCTCAAAAGCTGGAAAAGCCACTCAAGACATTCTGCCACTGTACATAAAATTCACTTCTACACAGACCATAATTCAGGACCAAAGTCAGTGCACTAGGTGGGGGAAACAGGAACAAATGTGAAAATATAATAGTTAGGAAAAGGCAGAAAGCATCTAAGAAACACAGTGCCTGGACTCAATCTGAGCTCTTAGGAGAAGTAGCACTTCTATTCTTTGCATCCTCAAATTATGGCACACAACAATAATCCAATCCCTGTGATAAATATCAGTTCTACTTTACTAGATAGCCAAGAACCAAGGAATCTACCAAACTACAGACTGCAGAACAAAATAGCCACCCAACAGATTCCTCAATGTTAAGACCAAACAGGCTCCAGAGCTAAAATATCAAGGTAAGAAATGCAGAGTAAGAGGATTCAGTTACAAAGCCAATACATCCACCCGAATTCAACTGTCCCTAAGGACTCCACTGTCCAACAAGCACAAAGCTACAAAGGGCCAGGCTTCCATCTTCACAGGGATGTGGAAAAGACAAAATCAACTCTACTGCTGTCTTGCCTTTAGTTCTAAATACGGGGCCAGCAAAAATATAGAAACTGAAATGAAGAAAATGACAACATAACAGAGTATTCAACTGATTCACAAATGAGAAGCTATCGTGTGCCAAGCACTATGCTACGTGCTAAAAGGAATCCAGGAGGAAATGAGCTTTGAGATAAGCCTTCAAACAAGTATAAGAGAGAAGACCTGAGTAAAAATTATGGAACAGAAAAGAATATTCAAGAAAAGTAGCGTGGTTCAGTAGATTCTTAAAATAATTACAACCTAAGGCAAAAAGCAACTTTATTTGCAATTAACAACTTTCTTTTCTCTGCGGCTTTACTCAGATCTCCAGTAAAACAAAGGGATCAAACTCACCGAAACAACACAGTCCACAACAGGCTTTTTAAGAACACTTTCTGCTGTCTCCTTCAATTTGGACAAAAGCATGGCAGTCACTTGCTCTGTAGTAAAATTTCGCTCTTCCTCCATATATGTCACCTGCAATAAAACAAAAGGATCTAGGCATATTAAAGTTTCTCATGTCCTAAAACCCTAAGAATGAGCAATGTCTAACTCATTATCAATGGGACATTATCTCTAGAAGGAACTGAACACTATTTGGGGAAGCAAAAATAACTTGAATGTCACTTTTAGCTTTTTAACATGCTTGTCAAACATGAATACTTGCAGGTAAGTATCATTACGTAAACAATATGCTGTGATCACCAACAAAACCTAAGACAATTACCTGTGCACACATAATTGTCACATGATCCACAATGCACCTCTATAAAGGGGTCTGGTGGTGGAAACTCTTGCCACTTGGACTAATATGTGCGTTTGGTTTACTGTGTTGACTTTATGATCATTTTCAAAATTAGGATCCAATCCAACTGGAGGACACAGTTTTTGTCCAATTTGTTGACTACTGTAGCCAACACCAAGGACAGACCTGACCCCCATAAGTACTTCTGAGTTAAAGAATAAATGAATAAAGCTTCAAGATACCCTACACTGCAGTAAGTGTGCAACTTGGATAAGAGTTTCAAACTTTAAATGCTGTAAGACTGCCTGGGATCAGCCTCATCCCACATGCTCATACTCCCCAAATACAATCCACACTAGAAAACAGAACTCTCTTCTTTCAGCTGCTCCAGGTGGACCTGACCACCACCTTGTCCTTACCTCTTCACTCCCCAGCCCACTCCTCATTTATTCTGGTTCACAATCGCGGACTGTCTCACTTTAGTGCCTGATAAAGGTGGGAAAGTACCCCTCCTTCCCATAAGCCTCTTTCTAAACTGCCGCTTCCTCCCTGCTATATGCTTAATTCTTAGTTCCTCCACTCTTGTACTAAGATCCACTTGTTCCCCAGGTCTTTTCCCTAGTCTCCTCCTCCTTTGGCTCTTGCAATGTGTATGACTAAATGTGCCAATACCTATCCCTAGTTCTTTCCTGACTATAAGCATCCTCTAATTACTCACCTCCTTTTCTTCCCTTTTTCCCCTCCTCTGTGCTCTAGATTTATCCATTACCAGCCCATTCAAACTACTGAGATTATTGCCACAGATATCCTAAGTAAACCCAGTGATCACTCTGTGGTTATCAGAATTCTTCACTTCCAAATTCAACCTAGTTCTCAGCTACAAAAGCACAGCTGCCTACCTTTTTCTCACCATTCTCATCATCTCTTGGATTTGAGCCTATTCCCATGATCCTGATTTCTCCAACTGGAGTGTCTCAAACACCAAATCTCCCCTTGCTAAACTCAGATGCCTGGAAAGCTCAATCCACCCTTCTGGATTCCCCTTATTATCTCTGAGTAGAGAGAAGAACGTGTCCGTCCTATCCATCCCTGAGCCTCTCACTTCCTTTTGTATGATCAGCTCACTGCATGCTTCACAAAGTCTTCTGGATGTCTCAGAGATATCAAAAACCAATCTCCCATTCCCTAAAAGAATAACACATCTTTTCAATCTAAGTCCTGTAGTCAAGAGTATGATGATACGTTTTGTTAATGACTTTTTTAAAGTGTAAATTTCTTTGCTTGGTATTCCAGAAAGTCACTCACTAAAATCCCACTAGAAAGACTGCTCCATCAGTAAACAAGACAAGAAGCCATGGCAGTGTTAACTTCATATCACGACTACCCATTAGTCCAACCCTTATATTTACAGTGTCACCCTCTCAATCAAATTCCAAGTCATTCAAAAAAATGTCAAATGCCAAATGGTCTTAACTTGCAAAAGCTTCTTCTAAACATTTGTTAACAACTTCACTACAACTTGAACTCACAATAGTACATATATACTCACCTGATAAAATAAAACACCATATCATAAGGCATCACTTTGAGAACCTTACCTTTATACCCGTTAATCCAGTGGGCAGCTGCACAATATCATATGCAAGGTTAGATTTTTCTGCCTCCACAAATGGGTCAGAGAATGCTCGGCCATGGAATCTTTTAAATCCTTGGACTGTGTTCTTTGCGTTGGAAATTACCTAAGAGAAGGAATATCAGAGACAAAAAGTAAAAAGACTAAGAGCAATTAAACTAGAAAAAAAATTCAGGGATGTCTGGGTGTCTCAGTCAGTTAAGAGTCTGACTTACTTTCAACTCAGGGCATGATCTCACAGTTCATGGGATCAAGCCCCACATCAAGCTCTGTGCTGACAGCTTGGAGACCGCTTGGGATTCTCTCTAATCCTCTTTTTTACCCCTCGCCTGCTCACACTCATGTGTGCTGTGCTCTCTCTCAAAATAAATAAACTTTTTAAAAAAATCAGCAGCCTCTGATTCAATTAGCATCATTTTAACTCCATAAAGTTTCCTTCTGAGTTTCGTTTTCTTCAGCATTATACCCTTCGGGATGAGGTCTGCTCACACACCACAGTGGCAGGGATGGCACTGGAGCCCAGCTTGTCCTACGACTCCATGAAGACCTGTACAAAGGTATCTCCGATTCTTAAACTTCTAATCAACATTTACATAAAATGACCTTTAATATTTAAAAATTACCACAGTGTGTGACTCAAACTTTTCAAGAATCAATTTGGCAGTATCAATTCAGAAATTCTCATGAAAGAAACTTAACATTGGGGGAAAAAAGATAACATTTAAGTACACAAAAATAAATATAAGAAGACAATGACCAAGTGTAATTTGTAACAGCAGAAGACTGGAAACAGCCTGGATGGTTGGTTAACAGGAGAAAGGATTAAAAAAAACAAATAAACAAACAAACAAACAAACACGGGGCACCTGGGTGGCTCAGTCGGTTAGGCGTCCAACTTGGGCTCAGGTCATGATCTCACGGTTCGTGGGTTCGAGCCCTACATCGGGCTCTGTGCTGACAGCTAGCTCAGAGCCTGCAGCCTGCTTCAGATTCTGTATCTCCCTCTCTCTCTCTCTCCCTCTCTCTCTCTCTCTCTCTCTCTCTCTCTCTCTGACCCTCCCTGCTCACGCAGTCTCTCAAAAAATAAATAAAAAACATTAAAAAAAATTTTTAATAAAGAGAAAAAAAGAAAAAGATGTATCCATACAGTGGGTAACATTATTTTAGAAGGCTAGAAGACAAGTATCTATATGGTAAGATCTCACTTTTAGAGTTGAGGAATCATTTAAATCCTTAGAAAGTACAAAAAGACATCAAGATACTAAAAGTGATTTGTGGACAATGATACTATGTGTAACTATAATTACAAATTTCTTTTACTTTTATAAGAACTCCAGAACTCCTCCTCAATGGCTATGTTAAAAGGCAGACAGAAGCCCCTTTACGAAACAATACGAGGCCTCCAAAATCAGGCCCTTCTTCAAATTTAGTAGGTTGCTAAGCCGAAACTCAGCATCACAATGACTATGTTATCCTAGAGGTTGACAGGTTGAATACAGTTAACTATTCTCAATAATGAAAGCAAGTTTCAAAACAGAAGAACTCACTGGAATTTTAGAAGGCAAGACATCTCAAACTGGTTCTCTACTTGCTATCTACTACTTCCTATCTACTACTTCCTACCATATCTTCAACTTTTTGAAAATCAAATTATAAAACACCCAATGTTCTATATGTGATTAAAAATCAATTGGCTAAGCACCATTTTTTTTGGCTTTTTTTTTTTTTTGTTAAGTTTATTCATTGATTTTTTTTTAGTAACCTCTACACTCAACATGGCACTCGAACTCAAGACCCCAAGATCAAGAGTTGCATGGTCTTTCAACTGAGCCAGCCAGGGACTGGGTATAAATTGGAAGCCCTACCCAGAACAGAAAAAAAGACAGAACCAGAAAAAGGTCAGATACGCAACTCCTTAATTTTACAGTTACCTCAGGCCCTCACACTCAGAACTCTTGGGAGTTCTGCCACTCTGGTTACTCAGAAACCAACAAATATGTCAAGTTCCTGTTTCATAAAGTAAACTAATGTCAAGTGTGCTTCTACAAGTATGCTTTCCTTCTTCAAGAACCTTGATTAACAAGATCAAATCTACAAACAACAATGACTCTAAGTAGAAGATGAAGACTCAAAAGCACAGACTTTAAGAAACATGTAAAATACACAAGAATATAAGCTTTGCTTAAACAAGACCTGGCAAAATACATCCTGGTAGCTTACATTAAACAGATTATCCTGTTTGTGTCATTTTAAAAAGCTATTTGATCCTCACTCAAGCACAGGAGACTAGATCAGGCCTGTCTTTCTCAGCTGTCCACCTAGGGACTGGTGTACTAGGCACATAATGGGCACTCCAAAAACTGCTGAAAGAAAAGACGGACAAAACAGAGATGTCAGTCATTTTAGGAAAAAACAAAACTCTACCTGGCTTTTAGCTGCTGCTCCAATTGAACGATTCTTAGGACCAAAAGAAATGCAAGCCCTAGAAGAAAAAACATTTAAGTGTAAAACCTTACTGCAACATTATATCCAGGTAGAATTACATCACCAGAGAAGGCAAGTTTTCTGAATGTGCAATAAAAAGTCACATTTGTAAAAGCACACAGTAAATCCCATTTTGACCTCTCCACTGAGTAAAACCATCCATGAGAATGGACAGCATCTGGAGTCATGTCATTTAGACTTTGAAGCACAAATCTGATGTGATAACCATCTGCCTCACGATACTTCTGAGAGGTGGCCCAGCCAATCTCCACTATTCTCTTCTTCAAGTCTGGGGCTCAAAATCCCAATACAAAATAATGTACCCTCTTACCAATACATCTTTGTCTTTTCAAACAGCTTACAACCTCACCAAGTAGTCTATAAACCTTGAGAACAACTTCTGTCCTCCTATATATTAGTAAAAGATAAATAACATCAAGTATAAAACCTGCTTATGTGTATAACCTCATTAAATTCTCTAGAGCAACCCATCTTATTCCTCTTTTATAGGAAAAGAAAAGGAGTTCAAAAAGCTGAAGTGAACTTATCCAAGGTCACCCAATTTAAAAGCAATGGAGCCAGGGGTGCCTGGGTGGCTCAGTCGGTTAAGCATCCAACCTCAGCTCAGGTCATGATCTCACAGTCCGTGGGTTCAAGTCCCATGTCGAGCTCTGTGCTAACAGCTCAGAGCCTGGAGCCTGCTTCAGATTCTGTGTCTCCCTCTCTCTGTGCCCCCTCCCGCTTGCTCTCTGTCTCTCAAAATAAAATAATGACATAAAAAAAATTTCAAGCAATGGAGTCAGACTCTAGATCGTTTCTCCATACCTTACACCCCACTTTGACCCTCTCTATATCTGCCCTAGACCCCTAGTTCTTTCAATTCAGAGTAAATAAACTCGAGTCATACTGCCTTGGTCCAAATCCAACTGTATTTAGATGACATCTTGAGAATATTTTAAACGCACTAGCCCTGTTCAATCTGCCAGGACACTGGGCCTTTCTGTGCCTCAGTGGCCCTTTCCACCCAACAGGGTAAGAACCCCTGTGAACCAATCTCCCAAAGCAGTTGAAGGTAGCTGTGCCCTGTAGGAGTATGGCATGACCTGGGATCTCTTCAGATCTGCTCTGAACCCTAAACTCTACAGGACTAGAATGTGCTGGTGGTAGCCTCCAAGAAACACAGGTGGTCAAGCTTAGCTTTTCTGCCTATGTATAACACTAATCACTAAAATTTCTTTTTAAATGTTATCACTAGCAGGTATCTCTCCTATCACAGCCCATACTGCCCTTCAGGAAAATGCTAAAGATAATCTTATCCACTCTATTCACCCTCTCCACTGCTAAAAGGCCTTCTAGCCTAAGCTACTAACAATGGTAAAAGCACATCTTTTCTAACGCCACCAGAGCTGAATTTCTAAGGTGTATCAAACCACCACCTCAATCCCAACATAATTACATGCAGTATTATTTATCTTCCATTGTTTCCTGCAGCCCTTTCTTCAAAACAAGTGCACAAAACAAGTGCTGGATCTTACAATAAAAAAGATTAATGTTCCCAACTTCATTATACGTCCTGATGAAGGTTTTCTCTTCTACCTGTATAAATCTGAAGTGGTCTTGCTTGTGATTATCTTCTGAACAAAATAAATAACCAACAAATAAAGCCCAGGTTCTTTCACTTAAGGGCTCTCACCATCCCAACCCCATTTTCCACCTGCATCTCAGGCACAGTGACCCAACACAAGTTCATCATTCAATCTTTCTGCTTTGCTCATACCACTTCCACCAGCTGAAATGCCTTGGTCCTTCTATAGGTATCTCACTCCTTCTCCAGAAACATACCCTCTTTGTCCCTCAAGTAAACTTAATCTTATTTTTACTTCTTAAAACTTACCAAAATTGACTTTAAAAACTTAATGGACTTTGGGCAATGCAATATAGAACGAACACCTAATATGTTCTATTATACAGAGCTGCTCTAGGTAATATTTTCACTTGAAGTCAGTTAACATTTTTACTTACTTTTAAAAATCTACATCTGCTTTAACAGTAAATATATGGTTTTATTTTGAAATTTAACTTATAAACCTTTACATATTTGACTTACCAGAAATTTGTTCTTGTATGTGGTTTGAGGTAGGGATCTAAAATGTTTGGGTTGCCTGGGTGGCTCAGTCAGTTAAGTGCCCAACTTTGATTCAGGTCAAGATCTCACGGTTCATGGGTTCAAACCTCGCATTGGGCTCTATGCTAAAAACTCAGAGCCTGGAGCCTGCTTCGGATTCTGTGTCTCCCTCTCTCTCTGCCCCTCCCCAGATTGTGCTCTGTCTCTCTCTTCCAAAAATAAATAAATGTTAAAAAAAAAAAAAAATTAAAGAAAAAGAACTGTTTTGCACATCCTGAAAAGGTAAATAAAAAGTTGGTGTCAGTTCAAATTACAGATGACCCTTAAACAACAATGGTTTGAATTATAGGTATTTTGTGATATGGTATAGTACCATAAATGTATTTTCTCTTCCTCATTATTTTCTTACTGACATTGTTTTCTCTAGCTTACTTTATTCTAAAATATAAGATACATATAACACATAAAACGTGTTGACTTTTTTCATTATCAGTAATGCTACCAATCAACAGTAGACTGTTAATAGTTAAGTTTTAGGTTCGTCAAGTTACAAGGTTTTCAACTGTGCAAAGGATTGTCACCCCCTAAAACTGTTCAAGAGTCAGCTGTATTCATGTTTTGGCTCATACACACCCACGCTACTGTTACAACTTTTTACAGAACAATCAAATGTCTCTACTGGAATGTCAATCCTCACCATGTGATACAGCAGTAACACCTCAAACAAGGGACAACTCTTGCAAAGTATGCAGAAAGTCCACATTTTCCTTAGCGTTATCATAGAAAATCATCAATATCCTACCACTACAAAGCAAATTACATTCCAGAAAGTTCTTTCATAGTAAGCCCATTGCACTAAAGAAAGAAATCCCTAGGTTTTCCACTTTGCCATCAACTTTGATTTGAATACAAGTATAGTAAGAGCTCAGACTCTAGGATCCATAAAATCAGTATGGGTCTGTCCAAATCCCTTCTCAGCCTTTCTAGCTGCATGATTAACATCTCTGAAATTCTATCTGCTCATCTCTAAAATGGGGGAATTAAGGTATCAGCCCTAACAGCTGAGGAGAGCAGGAGGCGGTCCCAGTGGCAGAAGATGGCTCCTTTTCCTACCAAATGCAAAGCTCACTCTGCTGAGAGGTCCAAGTATCATTCTAAAGATAAAGGGGCCACCAAGGAGTCCAGTGAGAATGGTCACCACAAGAACAAAGCTTGGAAGAGGCGCAGTACCCCAGTGCTTTCCCTGGCGGCAGCAACAGCAGGTCACCGTC
This sequence comes from Suricata suricatta, assembly GCF_006229205.1. Lineage (NCBI taxonomy): Eukaryota > Metazoa > Chordata > Mammalia > Carnivora > Herpestidae > Suricata > Suricata suricatta. Next base: position 24,304,174 of record NC_043705.1, on the reverse strand, counting down.
CAGCTCTACCACCGGCGCAGGTGTGAGTAGAGGCTCTCACGGCTCTTCAGCATCTAGCTGCTGGGGAAGTTCCAGCAAGCTCTGCAGCTCCAGCTCCAGCAGTTCCTCTGGCTCATGGAGTCCTTCTAAGCACAGATATGACAACAGTGTTCCCACTCCAAATCCAAACCAGCCAAAAGAGGTGAAAAGAAAAAGGAAAAAGCGGACCCCTTCCCCTAAACCAACCAAAGGGCACATCAAAGGGCTCACTAGGAATGTGAGCATGGACCACATCATGGAGATATTCTCCACCTCTGGGAAAATTTAAATGATTGACGTGCTTGTAGAAAAGATGCACCCCCATCTGTCTAAAGGCTAATCATCTATGGAGTTTGAGAATCCAGATGAACAAGGTACTGGAAAAAGGACAAATCGATGGCCAGGAGATCATCAGCACACCTGTGCTGGCTCCCTGGCCTAGGCCGGCCCCACGTGACTCAGCCCTCCAAGAAGAATGAGGCCACCCCCCACCCCCCCACCCCCGCATGTGGCACCAGTTGCCCCCAAGGATAAAAAGACAGAGTTCCCGGGGGCGTAGGCCTCCCCGTGTGCCGGGGATGTCGCTCCCCTGGCTGCTGCCGCCACAGGAGCTGCTCCAGTGCCAACTACTCTCAATGAAGAGGGCCACCAAACCTCTGTACCCTCTGACTTCTATTCCATCCACTTCAGTTTTGTCACTTTTCTAAGCAAAAGAGGATTGGTAGGAAAGAAAAAAATTCTTCATTCAAGGCCTGGCTCTTAAACGACAGCAACTGAGACATTTCCTCTGATGACAGACATTACCTTTCCAGGTGCAGGAACATTACTGGTTTGGGGTTGTGCCCATAAGGATGCTCTCCAGTTTTCAGGAGCTCCTGAGTCAATTTAGTGGCAAAGCCATCAAGGACAAGCAGGGTAAGAGTGCGGCCCCAGCCTGAGGGTATAGGATTTTCATTCCCACAAATGACAGGGGTCTCATCTGGTGGCCAGGTCATGCCCTTGCTTATTGGTCTGCAGGATCTCTTGGGAAGGAACGTACTTTTGAGCAGCTGCTGTTCCCGCTAGCCTGGCCCTGCTCCCCTGCTCCGGTCTCTTCCAATGTCTAGGGTCAAACGCCCTGTGTTAGTTCCCGAAAATGGTTCTATTTTTACATGTACTCATGCACACACACCCACACCCCAGGTTACATTTCTCTCCGAAATTGGTGAGCAAGTTGAGATCCATTTCTGCAGGGTTATCACTGCACGGACCCGTCTGTGGCAGCTGTTCTTCATGGGGGTCTTTTGCAGGCTACCTTGGCAGTATGTACAGTACTTTTTGGCTTTAATGATAGTACTGTAAATTTGTTTTGAGTTCTACAACTTGTAGCACTTTGGGCACTGTTGTGTTTATATTTTACTGTGTAGAATGAAAGGACTGTGTTGAATAAACCTGGGATTAGAATGCAGATTGGAAAAAAGATAAAAATAAATAAAAGGGGGAAAATTACAGCACCTACCTTACACCTGTTATGAGATTAAATGTGTTGATTCACTGTTAAAGGGCTTATATCAGAAACTGGTACATCATAAATAATATTAGCTATCATTACAGCTCCCGTGAAAGCCCTGGTTTGAGTTTCATATAAAAATACACCAACCAGTTTGCGATAAGGTCTGCTTCACCTTCTCAAGCTATCCACTGAAATCCAGTCAGCCATCTTCAAAATCACCTACCCAGGAGGAATATAAAGTCCTACTTCCATTCAAAAAGAACAAATTTGGGGCACCTGGGTGGCTCCATTGGTTAAGCACCCGACTTCGGCTCAGGTCATGATCTTGCAGTTTTTGAGTTCGAGCCTCACATCAGGCTCTGTGCTGACAGCTCAGAGCCTGAAGCCTGCTTCGGATTCTGTGTCTCCCCCCTCTGCCCTCCTCTGCTCGTGCTCTGTCTCTCTCCATGTCTCAATAATAAACGTTAAACATTAAAAAAAAAAAAAACAAACAAACAAATGAATGAGGGCCAGCCAATACAGCAAAGAGCACAAATCAGAGCACAAATCGAAGGATTTTTAAAATAAAACCTTACACAAAGTAACCTAATAGTCAAATGTGACAAAAGCTCAAAGAGACTAAGAAATATTAGGGCCTCTTCTAGAACCTAGTGCTTTCTAGTTGGTATAAACTCACTGCACAAAATTAGAAAAAAAAGAAAGTATGGCAAAGAAAATAAACCGTAATTCCACAAGCACCATCCCCACCATGGATGGCCACTATCAGCATTTAATTAAATTAGCATTTAATTAAATACTCCTACAGAATTCTAATAAATATAATAGGTCCTAAAAACACATAAGCTCAAATTTAGTTTGCTTCTCTTCAACACAGCATCTGAAGAACGTCTGGGACTGAACTATCGCAGCAGGATTTTTACACGGAACATGGACAGAACAAGCTATTAAAAAGAAACATATCTACTTACTCCACATTCACCAGGAACGTCCAAACTTTGCACACAGCCTGCACCCAATCTTTATGCCAGGAAGCCTCTCCTTCACTCCCACACCTTTCATAGGCCAAGCAGTGTACTGAGCACTCCACACCTGATTTTCCCAGGTACTTCGAGAAAAGAACTACCACTGACCCAATTTTATAAAAGAAATTAATGCACCCCAAAACATAACTGGTAAATATCAGCATCCAAGATTCAAACCCCATATATATCTACTTTTTGTACTGCCCATCAAACCCCTTAAATTTATTCCCATGCTTTCCTCCAGGTGTTTTAATCTGTGTGCTCAACCCCCATTCCTGCCTTTCCTGATCACTCCCCTCTATCCCCAATGCATGCAACCTCTCCTCTGCCTGATAGCTTAAGTCTGTACTTAATACCTGTCCACAACTGTACTTACTCTCTTAAGCTACTTACTACCACTTTATCTTATTCATAGTTCCAACTAGAACGGTTACATCTAGGCACCAAGAATCTTTATCTTGTACTTCCTCTCTATGCCACGCATCTCAAAGTCAATGCTGCTAAAAACAGACATTGGCTAAGTGACTGACATTACTTTTCCTCCACTCCCAATTACAGGTTTCTTTACAGGAAATTAATTCAAATTAAGTTCAAGACCCCCTTGTTCTAATCATTAAGTCCTAGAAATAATCATCTTCTTTAGGCCAGAGAATAACATCATTCTCCCTTTCCTGGGCAAAACATACTACTGACCAAATATTTATGCACATTCTAATGGGATGTTATGAACGGCTGCAATCAACACAGATCCTTAAAAGGCAGTTTCATGTTTATAAGAATGTGTAGAACTGCTCAGGATATTAGAAGAGCTGTTGCTCTAATTCGCTTTCTTAACCACTAAGAAAATGAGTTTATCAGAGAATTCACAATAGTCTGGAGACTATCAAATAAAAGACTTAAGCAAAAATGTCATGGAAAAGATCAGAATATCCTTTGCTTACTGTCTTATCCCTGAACTAGAAAGTACCCCCCAATATTAACATCAAACAGCCCAAATAACTGACACTTAATACAACATACCACTCCTAAAGCACAGCAAATTCTTTTTCTTATGAGAGAACACGAGAGAGCTCGAGAACAGGGAAGGGGCAGAGAGAAGAGGGAAAGAGGATGCGAAGCAGTCACTATGCTGACAGCAGAGAGCCCGATACAGGGCTCAAACTCACTTTTTTTTAAGTAGGCTCCAGACCCAGCATGAAGCCAACATGGAGCTTAACCTCATGAGCTGGAGATAAAGACCTGAGCAAGATCAAGACCTGAGCAGAGATCAAGAGTCAGTTAACCTACTGAGCTACCCAGGAGCCCCTAGCACAGCAAATTCTTGAGGCATTAAGATTCCCACATTACAAGCTGTAAATTATGAACCCTTAAAGCAAACTTCAGTAATTTCATCTGACCCTAACATATAATCCACTAATGAAGAGAATTAATAAAAAAATACAAAAAGGTGGTAACAACAATACTAGGAAATACTTGGAAATATTTACTACGTCTGCCTTTATCCTAAACACTTTGCATAGTTTCAACTCATTACAATCCTCACAATTCCAGTGAAAGAAATCACTTATCTTCCTGTTATAAATTAATCCTTCATAATTGTGTCAAGTATCCTGGTGATAATATTTTAAGCATATACAGTTGAACTTTGAACAACACAGGTTTGAATTGTGTGGGTCCACTTATGCATGGAATTTTTGATACAGTACAGTGGTATAAATGTAATTTTTCTTATGATCTTAACATTTTCTTTCGTCAACTGTTTGTTATCAGTAAGGCTTCTGGTCAACGGTTGGCTAATAGTAAGTGAAGTTATCGGAGTTTAAGTTTTTACACACAGACCTTCAACTGCACAGAAGTCAGCACCCCTAAACCCCACACTGATATACACGATCAACTGTATACTCTATGTCCCAGCAATTTCACATCTGGAACTCTATCCAACAGAAATAAAAGGACAGGGGTGCCTGAGCAGGCAGTCAGTTAAGTGTCCGAGTCTGATTTCAGCTCAGATCATTATCTAGGGTTAGTAAGACTGAGCAGCAAGTCCACCTCAGTGCAGAACACAGAGACTACTTGGGACAGACTCTCTCTCAAAATAATTTTTCTAATTATACATTTAAAAAGGTAGATTCCTACTGATGGACGTCTAAAATATATGTGAAATAAAATTTACAAAATATAGTATTTGTTCAAACACACACTCCCCCATGTATATTTATACAAGTTTGGGGAAAAGTTATACAAGGATACGCAACAAACAGCAAATAAAGAGAAAGACAATAAACTTGAGTACCTCAGTGTTTTTATTGATATAACAAACAAGTATATCATATATATATCATTATGTATCAATAACCAACAAGTATATTAGAAAACCCAGTTCAGGGGGTGGCTGGGTGGCTCGTTGGTTAAGCGCTTTGGCTCAAGTCATGATCTCACAATTTGTGGGTTTGAGCCCCAAGTCGGGCTCTGTGTGGACAGCTCAGAGCCTGGAACCTATTTCAGATTCTGTGTCTCCCTCTCTCTCTGCCCCTCCCCCACTCCTTCAGCTCTCTACCCCCCTCCCCTTCTTGAAAAGAAACATTAATTTTTTTTTTAAATTTAAACCCTAATGACCTAAAGTTCCTGTCAATTAGTCTACCCGATTTGTACACAAAGTTGTATTTTAGCTCTTTAAGATTCTAAGGAACTACTTTCACGATTTCTACAATTACACGTATGAGGGTGAATGCGGTAAGCAGTTTGAACTTTAGTTAACAAAGTAACTTTCCTTTTCTTTGAATCCAAAAGATCCAAGATCCATCTGCTGTACTTACCTCTACAGAATATGCAAAACCATGAAATTTATAGGAACTTTCCTCACACAAGTATCAGATATTAATCTCCCAGAAAGTACATACTTTCAGCTTTTGCCCTCTCAAGGGCAGCTAATACGACAATTTAGTCTCTTCAAATATACTGTTTTATTAGGAACTAGGTCCACGAAAAGGGTAATATAAACAATTCACATAAAGAAATTATTTTCATTAATTAAGTAACTCATTTTTCTGTCCCATAAACTGTTCTTTTTGGAAAGCCCAATTCTTCCATAACATTTGGCACTCCAGTAACATATTTTCTTTCCAATGCTTGAAGGTTGTACCCTTACTAGTGTAATAATTCCACTAAATATAAGGTTTTCATCTTATTCCAAAGCCTATGGATCAACATCAACTTGGATGCTCCTAATTTACAACTCCAAAGTTTATCTCACACCCACACTCCCCTCTGCCTCACCAGGCTACTACACTAGTGGGGAGCCACATCAACCCCCCATGTACTAAATATTGCAAGAACCTAAGTAACACCCTGCTTCTTCCCTTCCCCTTCTCAGATAAATCCACTCTCCAAAAAAAGGCCAATCATACTTTTAAAACTTAAATTCTAATAACTCCCAGTGCACTTAAATGAAAACCCTTAACATGATTTTATAAAGTTCTGCCTCACTCTCTCCAGTCCACCTCACACCACTCTCTCAAATGGCTCAAGAGTAGTTATGCTCTTCTCAGGCAAGTGTACCAAGCTCTTTCAAACACCTCAGGTCTTCACTTGCTGTTCCTTCTGCCTGGATCAGCTCTTCCTTACACCCACCCACCATCTCCATGGAAATTTCTACTTGTCTGCCAGGACCTACCTGAAATGGCACTTCTTTAAAAGTACCTTCCAACTCCACTGCACATCCAATTTAAATTAGGTGTCCCCATTCCCCACCCGCCATCATCACATTCTATACTTTCCCATCTGGACCTTTACCGCAGTTAGTAATTACAAGTTTGTTTAGCATCTGGGTTTCTTCCCCCCACTACCCAGGTCCATAATGGCAGGATCCTGTTTATTTGTCCAGAATACCTTGAGGGCTTAGCACAATGGCTGGGGCCTACTGAAGGCACTCCCTATTCCCTAAAATGAAGAAAGCCTCTATTTGGTGTAAAAGCAAAGGTCTCTTCTGGACGAGACTCAACAGGATCCTCAAAAACTGAATCCAAATACTGTTAAACCTACAATTTGAAATGAGGTAATTCCATAATAGCCAACTCTTCAAAAATTGCATCTTATTTCCACTATCACACTAAAGCAAATCTACATCAGGGCACCTGGGTGGCTCAGTCATCTGAGAGTCTGACTTCAGCTCAGGTTGTGATCTCTCTCTTTCAAAAATAAATAAATGTAAAAAAAAATTTTTTTTAATAAAAATAAAGCAAGCCTACATCATACTCTGTGTGCATGAGACAAAAATCCATTTTTCCGTAACTACTATAAAAATCAACCTTTCCACTCCCACCTTCTATTTTGGGACTCCAAGAAAGAAATTTAAGCTAATCAAAATCATAGTTCAAAATGTATGGTGTCTCGACCAAGTCCCTGGAAAATATAAAATATGGGGAAAATATAAAGAAAATCATTTAAAGTATATAAATAGTATTTTCTTACCACAGTTACATGATGTATCTGGTCACCCATCACCTAGTCTTTGAGGCAAATTTAATTTCAATTTGGAAAGATTAATCTTTTTATTCTCCAGTTCGTTAACATGCCCTGTAGTTTTAGCTTTAGGAGTAAAACTCAGTGATTCATCTCTTAAATATGACACCCAGTGCTCAAACTGCAAAGTGCCCCCCATAATGCCCATCACCCATTTAACCCATATCCCCACCCACACCCCATCAGCCCTCAGTTTGCTTAATCTTTTTTTCCTTAAACAACCCTTTCCAGTTCAAACAATGGAATTCATGGTAAAACCATTGTAGCCATTGTCTTAAAAATTAAATTAAATCAAAACATAAAATAACAGTCTGAAAGAAAATGCAGGAATATTGTTAGTTACAATTCTCCTTGGAGCATAATCACATTCAAATCTAGGCAGGAAAGGACCAGAAAGTTAAATACCTGATTCAGTATGCGACCTTTACAAATGAAGAAAACTTGGATGTACACAGGAAGACAAAATCAAATAGAAAACTGATGTTAGGGGCACCTGGGTGGCTCAGTCGGTTGAGCATCTGGCTGGGGTTCAGGTCATGATTTCACAGTTCACGGGTTCAAGTCCCGCATCAGGCTGTGTGCTGACAGCTCAGAGCCTGGAGTCTGTCTTCGGATTCTGTGTCTCCCTCTTTCTCTGACCCTCCCCTGCTCATACAATCTCCCTCTCCCTCTCTCTCTCTCAAAAATTAAAAAAAAAAAAAAAAAAAATTAAAAAAAAAGAAAAAGAAGAAAATTGATGCTTAAACACTCAAAAACAAAAACTTCAACGCCTGGGGGGGGGGACTATACAATACCTTCCCTGGAATAACAAATTAGAACATAAAAACCACTGTTAAAAACTAAAAATATGAAGGGGTCTGACAGCTAATGAATACAAAATTTCTTTTTGGAGGGATGAAAATGGTTTAAAATTGTGGGGTCGTGCTCGCTTCCACAGAACATATACTAAAATTGTGGAGTCAACTGCAGTGTTTGGGTACTACGCTAAAAACCATCAAACTGCACATTTTAACAGAATTAACTGTACAGAATGTGGATTGTATCTCAGTAAAGCGGCTAAAAATTATGAGTAAATCGAGAAAGAGCCATCGAACCCCATCTTAGGATCTGGGATGAGCTTTCAGGGAAGTGCCTGGTCTACCAAAAACAGGGAGCAGCCATCTCTCAAGTGGAACCGTGAGCCCCTGGCCAGCAAAGAGCAGACTAGTGGACAGAGCAATCTAGTCTGGCTGCCAATCTGCTGAAAGGTGACAAAGTTCGGATGAAAAATGGGCCTTGGAACAAAAGCCCTTGAAGGGCCACCTAGCAAATAATAAGAGAACCTAGAAAATAAAAATCTTCTTAAAAGATTTTGTCCCCAAAGACAATGGACTGAAAAGTATCTCTATGGTCAACAAGCAGGCTCTTTAACCAGGGAAATACCTGAGTGAGTCAGGATTTTTTAGAGCTGTGTCTATACTGGCCCCATAACTTACTATAGATTCTAGAAGTCAAAGTGAACCCCTGAGTCATTCAATAACAATCGCGGCCAATACCCTGGTAGGAGTGGAACGTTGTTAGGTGTGGATGCGCGCAGAATGAAAGCAGAGAATGACCCAACATGGCTCCATATGCTGAAACGAAGCGAAAAACCAATGCAAATGCAAAAGTATCAAGACGACACAGTTTTTAAGTACTTTTTGGGGACTGTCGGTTCCAACCAGAGCTCCAGATCCCTCTCTTCCGGGTGCTGGCCCGCCCCCACTCACGTGGGATTCTGGTAGCACCATCTTCAGACCGCCGGCAGACTCCAGAACCCGTACAATTCAACTAACTTTTATTAGGCGCCTGCTGTTTGCAAAGCTCCAAGCTCTGTAGTGGGTTCAAGAAACGCTAGTACGCCCTGCGCCTGTCTCTGCCCTCTAAAGGAAGATCTCGGTCCACTATACATCCCAAGTCTACCTTCCCTCCAGGTCCTACCCATGCCCTCCGCTGGTACGAGTACAAGCTTACAGCCTTCGCTCAACCGGCAGGCCAGTGAAAAAGGGCCTCGCCGCTGGCGCGGACCCTCAGGGCGAGCCGCGGCCACTGTGACCTGACACCCAGGGGGAGTTGCTTATCTATCGAGCCCGCGACTCGAAACGGAGGAGATTCCCCGGACCGCGCTTCCCAAGGCGCGAGGGTCTCAGCAAGCGCTACCTCCCCACCTCTCTACCCACCCCCTCCCCGTGCACGCGGCCGACTGGCCCACACTCACGGCGTGCAGCGGTCGCTGTACTCATTAGCGATGGTCTCGATGCCGCCGGCGCGGGCCACAGCGACGTAGCAGCTCTGGAAGCCCAGGTCTATGCCCACCACCGACATGGCGCCGGCTACAGTTCGGGCTCGAGCCCAGGTCCGGCCGGCGAAACAGGACACGGACCCCGGCGGGGCTGGCGCGCGGAGAGCAAGCCGCGTGGGCCGGGGGATAGGGACTCTCGGGAGAAGGGAGGGTGTCCTCGCAGGCGCCTAGGTCTGGGAAGGAAGCCGCAGCGGAGAACGCCGCTCAGGCCGGCTCCGGCTCAGCGGCCGCAGAAGAAGGCACCGGTAGCGGGGGCGGAGAAGATCTCGAAAGATCTCGTCGCTACGAGACTGAAGCTGTAGCGCGAGAACTGCGAAGGAAAGGAACGTTCTCGCGAGACCCCGGTTCAGACGTCTTTCCTTCTAAGGTTCCGCCCCCAATTACGACAAGCGGACGTCACGTCCAGGCACGAGATTATGGAAGGACAGAGCGGCTGAAAGATGATTGGAAAGCCAAACGCCGCAGCGACTCCCCACGGCGGCAAAGAGCAGTGGGGCACCTCCCCTCCCCTAAGAAAGTAGGAGAGCCGGCTTGAGGCAAAATATGGAGGAGGCACCGTTGTTCTACTTCCGCCGTCTTTATCAAAGAAACTTCCGGTGGCGGGACGTTTTGCGACCCCAAAATGGCATCGCAAACTAGTCTTCGAAATCCAGAGACTTCTCCTCGGTGTAGGTCAGTCGATAGGGGACAAGGACGCCCTTGAATGCGGCCCTCAGCAGGGCCTAAGGTAGTGCCTCTGTTGAAGTCCGAGATATCGCCCCCTCCGGCGGAGGGCGGGAACGCTCTCAGTCCCACGCGGTGTTTTTTTTTCACTCAGCCTTTCCTTACCATTCTCTAGGGGCCTACGTGACTTAAACCTGAAATCTCCAGCACATGCCAAGCCCTTGTTCTGAGCTGAATGGGAGGGACGCGGATGGATGACACGCTACCTAGTTTTCGTTCAGACCGCCACTAAATGACATTACTCGAGTCTAAGGAATCTTAAACTTTAGGGTCCCTCACTTCTGGAATGTTCCAGGTTGAGGATGGGAAGCCAGCATGCCATCGGAAAGCGACTCTGTACAATAAGAATTTCTGATAAACTGAGGGAATCTCAGGAGTGGAATCTGGACCTCCGAGACTCTAGTAACTTGTGACTTTTCTTGTTAATATTTATTTTGTGTCTTCTCTTTAAGGGTATAGTGTATAATCTTCCAACCCCCCAAACCCTGAATCCAAAACTGCTCATAAGGATAACCGGAAAAAGTAAAAGGGATCCCAGTACAAGGTGGCAAGTGTTATGCACAAAGCGATGGAGACTAGGACTTTGCAGAAAAGTAAAATCTGCTCTCAAGTTGTTAAAAAAAAAAAAAAAACAGCAAGAAAGTTAGTCTGGGTTGCAGAGAACTACAAGAACTTCTACACTGTTGGAACCTAGACAGAGTTGAAGATCTCAATCTCAAAGCTAGAACAGTAAGGCCATTTAATGAATGAGCTAAGAAGAAAGCGCATTTTTTTAAATCTACACTCCCCACACATACACCTCAGCCACCTGGAGCAATGCCTGGAGGCCAGATTGTTTGCCTTTACACTTGCAAATTGTCACGCAGTTCTTACATTTTTGGCTAAACCAAATGGGCTTTGTCTTTAAAAACAAGCACTGTGTGTGCTACCTGGGGTGGAAGGTTGAGGGAGGTGGGCTATGGGAGCGGAGGCAGTAAGATAAAGCCTTTTTTTTACGTTTCTTTATTTTAAGAGAAAGAGCCCGCAGGGGAAGGGCAGAAAGAAGGATGAGAAAGGATCCTAAGCAAACTCTACTGTCAGCACAGAGCCCGACAGCTCTATCCCACAAACCATGATATCATGACCTGAATGAAATCAAGAGTCAGATGCCTAGCCGACTGAGCCACCTAGGTGCCCCCTTAATTATTTGTAATGTTTATTTTTGAGAGAGATAGAGCATGAGATGGAAGAGAGAGAGAGAGAGAAATAACAGAATCCAAAACAGGCTCCAGGCTCAGAGCCGAAAAGTAGGGCTGAAATCCACAAACAGAGAGATCATGACCTGAGCAAAAATCCAATTCTTAACTGACTAAATCACCAGGCACCCCAGAAAACGCCTTTCAACAAAGAGCAGGGATGAACAGGTACTCTACACCCATGTTCAAAGCATTATTCACAATAATTACCAGAAAAGGAAAATTCCACATGTTCTCATACATCCTCATCTTCCCATTTTAACTATGGCCCACCACCCCCACTGCCTTTTGGCAGACAGATTCTACTTTGCTGTCCTGCCCACCACTTCCTTGTGGTGTATTCAATAAACCTCTATCTCTTTTGTTTTGCCTAGGATGAATCCTTTCTTTCACCACCCACGCCACTAGACCTCTACCTGAGCAGGTTGCCCCGCATTTGGTGGCCCCCATCCAATCAGGAAACCCCTGAGAAACCAAAATAAGCAAATTCATAGAAACAAAATAGAACAGTGGTTAGCCAGGGCATGTGATTAGAGCGGAATGGAGAGTTACCGTTTAATGGGTATCAGGTTTCAGTTTGGGATGATGAAAAGTTCTGGCGATGCGTGTAGCCACACAACAACGCAAATACACTTAACGCCACTGGTTTATATACTTTAAGATGGTTAAATTGATAAGATTTATGTTATGTGTATTTTACCACCATGAAAAGTCAAAACAAAACAAAAACAGTTGACCTTGGGGCACCAGCGTGGCTCAGTCAAGTTAAGCCTCTGACTTTGGCTCAGGTCATGATCTTACCATTCCTGAGTTTGAACCCCTTGTCCAGCCCTGTGCTGACAGCTCAGAGCCTGGAGCCTGCTTCAGGTTCTGTGTGTGTGTCTCTCTCCCCCTCCCCCACTCGCTCTCTGTCTCTCAAAAATGAATAAACTTAAAAAAAATTTTTTAAAGGTCGATCTTGACCTTCCTTTTTCTATCTTATATTTTTCTCCTACCTCGGAGGGTATCAATGACACCAAGAACAGAATTGGCCTTTGTAATGACAAAAAGTCTTCTGTCTGTCTGCTCTGGATTATAAGCACTGGGCAGAGGCCAGGCTGCCATAGGCTAAAGTGACTTTTCTACTTAAAATATCACTAGGTCTGGGTATAGACTCTGTCTCTGACTTACTTCTTGTGGGATACCTCCCCAGCCATTAACTAAACTGGCAAAAAAAAAAAAAAGTACTACATCTATATCTTTTTACATTCCACCTTCATACCCACCTACCTTATTTACCTTGGCCCTGCTTTCAGTTTAAAATACCATGGGCCCTATCAATCTTTTTAATGATTTGTTCTTCTCAAAATAAAACATAACATCAGTCACAGAGAGTACTCATCTTGCTATAAATAGTTTCCTGGATCATCCAACTTACAGTTCAAGAGGCTATTCTGGGATATTTAAGTAAATGAAATCAGAAAAAAGGTATTTAAGAATTCTGAAGAATCCAAAATGACAAGTTTCCAAGAATCACAATTGTGAAGCAATGAAGTTGTCAAAACATTTCTTGTTGAAGGCATTGTGGTTGAAGCACAAGTAACTTTGATTCAGCAGAGCATCTTGAGAATTTTAAAAGAAGGAAGTTGTTGCATTCTTTTCTCTGGTATGATGATTAAATTAGGTTCTAAGCAATCAGGAAGATGTTTGGTTTAAATATACAGTGTTTATTAACTGCCCACCATGAGACAAGAGTTTCATCATCTTCCTGCCAAGTGTCCAGTAGAATCCTGTCCTACACTCTGGGCAGCTTCTGGAATTCTTTGCTTCAGGAGGAAGCTACAAGCTCTGATGATGGTATTTTCCAGCCTCCTTGATATCACAGTGAGTGGACTAGTGCCCTTAACCAAACCAGCACTCCTTTCTTAAACTCTAAAATTCTAGTAACTCCATAATAGTGGTAATTACATCATCTCTAGATCCCACACCATGTGCCAGACCTTCTGTTGAGTGATTTGGACATCATGATTCAATTAATCTTCATAATAAACCCATTAGGTAGATATTACTTTCCAGGTTTAATAAATGAGAAAACTGAGACCTGATGAGATTAAGGAACTGGTTCAAGGTGATGCAGCTTTGAAAGCTCCTGACATCAACATTGGTCTCCTACAACTGTATCACTCTTTTCTTTCCATTCATGTTCTTTGTAAAGGTTTATTAGAATTAATTTAGAAACACAAAAGAGTAAGAGAAGTTAAAAAAAGAAATAATTCAAGTAGTATTATTCACTGTTAACATTTTAGAACACATTTCTTCCTCTAATTTTGTTACATATGATGGTTGAATTGGGGATGTGCCTTTTTAACATTAAATTAACCACCCTTTCCCAAACTGTGGTCCATCAGATAGTGTTTCATGAGACAATAATAGATTAATCTTGATGGGGTTTGGGAGTGGTGGGAGTTCTGAGCTGATGGCCAAGAAAGAATTCTTGAAGATGTCTTTGGTGTAAAAAGGGGATTTTACTGCATGGGGACAGGACCCATGGACAGAAAGAGCTGCATTGGAGTGACGGGTTACATACTATGGAGTTGGGGGAGGTAAGGCAAAAGGGCGGCCACCAGAAGAACTTTCACATGCTAACGAGGACTCCTTAAATACCTGAGGCCTTGCTATTGTCAAGCTAAGGTTGTTTTTCCTCTAGTAGGGCATTAACATTAGGACAGTAGGGGGTTCCTGGAGAAATGTTACACTCTGCATTTGCCTCAAGTATTTGTCAATGGGCTGCAGGTTATACAGAAAGTTAACATTACCTGCCATTTCCTTCTTACCTTCTTACCTTTGTTCTCCATAGGGGAGGGTGATGTTGGGGCTCCAGGAAACTGAGTCTATAGGTTTCTGGAGATTAGGCTATTGATGATTGCCTTTTTCTTATAATTTACTAAGATATTTGTAAACTAATGGAGACATGTCCTACACGTGTGATCTCTATCAATTAACCATTTGTTTTCTTTCCTTTCTTTGTAGAGTGCCTGAGGAATATCACACGCTGGGCGGGGGGCAGGGGGGGGGAGAGTGCTAGCTTGTGCTTTGCTTTCAGCTAGCCTTTTGCCTTATGCTCTCTCAACAAATATTACCATTTTAAAGACACTGTGAAGTTCTATAGAAAATCTGTTTACCTTTGTTTAATCACAAATGCAAGTATAAATATAAGAAATACTATTTAAGGAATGATAGAGCACAATTTAGTCTCCTTTTTTCCTAAAGTATTTTCCCCTTTTTATAATTTTTTTATTTTTTTTTTTTTGAGAGACAGAGAGAGACAGCATGAGTAGGTGAGGATCAGAGAGAGAGAGGGAGACACAGAAGCCGAAACAGGCTCCAGGTTCTGAGCTAGCTGTCAGCACAGAGCCTGATGCAGGGCTCGAACCCATGAACCCTGAGATCCTGACCTGAGCCGAAGCCAGAAGCTTAACCGACTGAGCCACCCAGGTGCCCCTATAATTTTTTTAAATTTACTTTTTGAGAGAAAGAGCAAGCCAGGGAGAGGCAGCAAAGTAGAAAGAAATCCCAAGCAGATTCCATGCTGCCAGTGCAGAGCCCAACAAGGGGCTCAATCTCATGAACTGTAAAATCATGATGTAAGCTGGAAACCAAGAATTGGAAGCTAAACCGACTGAGCCACCCAAGCACCCCCTCAAGCAATTTTTCTAATCCTAATTGCTCTTTTGGTATAAAAGCTACCATTGAAATTCACTTGTAAGTCCAAACTGCCTGAATTTTTAGGGTCCTTCCTCACTCTCTCAAACTGTCTGCTTACATAGTAGCACCATGATCTCATTCTGAAATCCTTCCCCAAATCCCCACTTCTTTTTACCTTATTTGGTCTGATTATAGTGATTATACGGCTGCAGTGTCATTACCAATCCCAGTCCTTTCCCTCTGTATACACTTAAGATGCTGGATGAACTTTACACAAATTTCTGCAGGCCACACAAGCTGATATGGTCATTGAAAATGTAACCCCTTTATCTAGATCCCGTAATCAACACTAATTTTTCTGGCTTGGCTCACAACCTCCTTATCCATTGGTTCAAGCCTCTCCTCAGCCAGCACAGATTCAGTCTTCTTCCACCTCTAGTAGATGACACTCCAGCTCCATCCCAAGGTCCTCCCTGTTGAACTGGTCTGCTGAGAGCAGAACATGATCCTGACCTGCACAGCCCAGCTCTGCTAGGGCTTTCCTGTCCCTGAGCACAGAGGGACCCCCAGGAGCTGTCTTGCCACAGTAACAGCTGCCATCTCATTTCTACAAAGTACAAATCTTTCTTAACAAGATTGTTCATTTTAACAATCAAATTCATCAGGGCACCATGTATCCTATGCTGGTTTCCCTTCAACTGAATACAACTCATTTCCCAAGACAGATGCCCTTTGCTTCTTGCTCTAGATTCAGAGAAAATGATTTTTAAAAGCCCTGTCGCCTCTGATAATAATTCACTCTTCAGGTTTCCTGATTTAATAGGACTTCAGGCACCTAGGTGGCTCAGTCGGTTGGGCGGTCAACATTGGCTCAGGTCATGATCTTGCAGTTCACAAGTTCAAGCCCCACGTCAGGCTCTATGCTGACAGCTCAGAGCCTGGAGTCTGCTTTAGATTGTGTCTCCCTTTCTCTCTGTCCCTCCTCTGCTCATGCTCTGTCTGTCCCTCTCTCTCTCTCAAAAACAAACAAACATAAAAAAAAAAGAGGACTCTGGAGCATGGAGTGTGAATATCTGTAAATTGATTAAGAATCACAGTTACAGGGTGCCTGGATGGCTTAGTCAGTCAAGTGTCTGACTTCAGCTTAAGTCATGATCTCATGGTTCATGAGTTCAAGCCCTGCATCAGGCTCTGAGCTGTCAGCTCAGAACATCAAGCTTCAGATTCAGTGTCTCCCTCTCTCTGTCCTTCCCCCACTTATGCGCGCACTCTCTCTCTCTCTCTCTCTGTCTCTCAAAAGTAAATAAATAAACATTAGGGGCACCTGGGTGGCTCAGTCCATTAGGCAGCCGGCTTCAGCTCAGGTCATGATCTCACGGTTCATGGGTTTGAGCCCTGCGTCAGGCTCTGTGCTGACAGCTAGCTCAGATCCTGGAGACTGCCTCAGATTCTGTGTCTCCCTCTCTCTCTGACCCTCCCCTGCTCACACTGTCTCTCTCTGTCTCTCAAAAATAAACAAAAAGACATAAAAAATAAAAATAAATAAACATTTAAAAAAATGTTTTAAAGGAACCACTGTTACTATAAACAGCGTTACCATGAACAAGCGCATGTGGCATCCTGCCCATACATTGCTTCATAACCAGAAGGGGACCATTTATATTCTTCTTGACATGTAGTTAATGTTCAAATGCAACGGGAGTTCAAAATCTAAATATATCACAGGCAATTACAGTTTGACACTGAATGTGAGCAGTGCAAGCCCTAACTCAGAGGAGAGTGACTAACATGTTTTCCTGGCAGTGGCACAGGATTCCATCCTATGGTCAAAGGCAACAGCAACAGCAGGCTAAAACAAGAGCAGAGATGATTTGAGCTCACTAGAAGCATCAGAATTTCCTTTCCAGACTAGATAAAGACAAGTCTGGGAAAGGTGACCAGACTTCCATTATACAGATATCATGAAATAAAAAGCATAGTAAGAACTTTGTGTATTCTTGAAATACTTTGAAAAAATAAGATACTCAGCAGAGAATAGAAATGTGATTAACAAGTCATTCTTCAAAACTGGATGACCAGCCCTTTTAGGATATTATTTAGTCCTTAAATATGGATATATTTTGTGCCATTTCCACTACAGGCAGATGTTTATTTTTATTTTAAAAATTTTAGGGGAGGGTCAGAGAGAGGAGGAGACATAGAATCCAAAGTAGGCGCCAGGCTCCAAGCTGTCAGCACAGAGCCCAAGGTCGAAGTTGAACGCTTAACCGACTGAGCCACTCAGGTGCCCCAGAAGTTTATTTTTACAGAAAGATCAGTGGCTTAGAGCTTCTTCTTTAAAAGTGAAATGCCCTTCCAAAGTCAAGAGAACATAGTGATAATCTGGCATCTCTATGTAAATGAACAGAAAGTATAACCACACAAATGAGGGGAAGTTCATGAATGGCTTCTCCACACCCCACCCTCCACCTTGGCAGGTGAGTGGGCACATGCACCTGTGTACACAAATGCATATGCGTGCACACACACGCGCACGCGCACATACAGACACACACACACACACACACCGATCTGCTTTTACTTTGACTGCTTAGGTGACGGTCTTGTCCTAGAACTTTCAATGGAATTTTCTAAAGCATGCAACACATTTTCATTGCAATACTTGAAAGTTGCGGCTACGTGTAAAGACAATAGCCAAAATACGGCAACTAGCCAAGTGTCCATCAACAGGTGAATGGATAAATAAAATATAGGCTATACATGCGATGGAATATTATTCTGCCATAAAGCAGGGGTGAAGTGCTGATACATGCTACAATATGATTAAACCTTGAAAAGTTGATGCTAAGGGAAATAAGCCAGTCACAAAAGGACAAATATTGCATGATTCCACATATATGGGGTACCTAAAAGAAGCAAATTCACAAAACGTAAACTAAAGACTACCATGGACTGTGAGGTAGAGCAAACCCTAATTTTTTTAAATGTTTATTTATTTACTTTGAGAGAGTGTGTGTGTGTATGTGCAAGGGAGGGGCAGAGAGAGGAGAGAGAGAATCCCAGCAGTCTTTTGTGCTTTTAGTGTAGAGCCCCCTTCAGATCTTCTGTCTCCCTCTCCCTCTGCCCCTCCCTGGTGTGCGCTCGCTCTCTCTCTCTCTCTCTCTTTCTCTCTCTCTCTCAAAAATAAACAAACAAGACGGAAAAAGGAGTATAGTAGACTGTTGTAGATTCTGCAGCCCTACCACCTCGGCCTGAGTACCACTTACACTATAATTGTCTGAGTACACTTAGGCAAGTAGCTTAATATTCTCTAAGCCTCAGTTTCCTCACCTGCAAAATGGGAGAAATAAAATGCCCTACCTCATAGGGTTGATGTGATGATTAAACAGGACAGTTAATATAAAATGTGCATTGCTCAGGGCACCTGAGTGGCTCAATCAGTTAAGGGGTCGACTCTTTTTTTTTTTTTTAATGTTTTTTTAAAGTTTACTTACTTTGAAAGAGAGAGGGGGAGAGAGAATGAGCGAGGGAGGGCAGTGAGGGGGAGGGAGACAGGATCCCAAGCAGGCTCTACAATGTCAGCACAAAGCCCGACACAGGGCTCAAACCCACAAACCATGAGATCATCACCTAATCTGAAACCAAGAATCATGATCTCCCGGTTCATAAGTTAGAGCCCTACATCAGGCTCCACACTGAAGGTACAGAGCCTACTTGGGATTCTCTCTCTCTCTCCATATCTATCTGCCCTTCTCCTGCTTGTCAGCATGCACTTGCTTGCTCGCCTCTCAAAATAAATAAACTTTAAAAATAAATAAATAAAATGTGCATTGCCTGACACACAGCAATTTATCAAGAAACATTAGAGGGGTTCTGGCTTGCTCAGCCCCTATAGCATGCAGCTCTTGATCTCAGAGTCATAAGTTTGAGCCCCACGTTAGGTACAGAAATTACTTAAAAATAAAATCTTTAAGGGAAACCTGGGTGGCTCAGTAAGTTAAGCATCTGAATCTTCATCTCAGGGTCTTGATGTCAGGGTTGTGAGTTCACAACCTGGGCTCCACACTGGGTGTGGAGCCTCCTTCAAAAAAAAAAAAGGCTTTGGGGCACCTGGGTGACTCAGTCGGGTAAGCATTTAACTTTGGCTCAGATCATGATCACATGTTTTCGAGCCCCACATGGGGCTCTATGCTCACAGCCCAGAGCTTGGAACTTGCTTGGGATTCTGTCTCTCTCTCTCTCTCTTAAAAATAAAACATTTAAAAAATTAAAAAGAACACTAACTTAAAAAAAGATTTAAGAAATAAAAAAAGATGTTAGAGACGGTTTTTATTTTTTTTAATGTTTTTATTTTATTTTTGAGAGAGAGATAGAATGCTAGCAGGGGAGGGGCAGAGAGAGAGGGAGACAGAATCTGAGGCAGGCTCCAACCTCTGAGCTATCAGCACAGAGCCCGCCATGGGGCTCAAACTCCCAGACTGTGAGATCATGACCTGACCTGAAGTCAGACGCTCAACTAACTGAGCCACTCAGGCGCCCTGAGATGTTATTATAGTTGTTTTAACAGAATATGGCATAGATTTTTCCCAGTTGTCCCAGAAATGGTGATTAAGAACAAAAGTGCTCACTAACCCACATCCTTAAGAACATTGCCAGCGAAGCCGTTGGAGCCAGCCAATTCCCCCAGGAGACTAGGCAGAAACAGCCAGGCTGCTTCCCATTCCAACCACCCCAACCCTCTAGTCTCTGTAGGAGAAGTGGGGAGAAAGGAAAGGAGATGGGAATTTGCCTTGTGGAGAGTACAGAGTCACTTCAAGGTGAGAAGAGATTTCCTGCCAGTAGGAAAGAAGTGGAAGGTGCTGTCTCTCAGGAAAAGACAAGTGAGAGAGAGGCTCTGGTAAAGACTAGAGAGAAGCGCATGCAAGGAAGGGAGATCTCCGTTCTAGGCCTCAGTTGGCCATCTGCCGACGCAGTGCACTAGCCAATTTTCTTCTCTGAACAAAAGAGGCACAAATACCAACAAAAGAGAAGAAAACTGGGGAGGCTAGCTATCAGAAGGGACCAGGAGAGGAAAGCAGTGTCATGACAAAGGAATATATCTTTCCCCCAGATCCACTGCACACTGGAATAGGTGGCTGACCTTGGACTATCTCACAGACCCTACCCAGGAAGACCCCGGCTACAAGAGGGGACCCATGCAGCAAGAGGCAACAGTTGAGAAGGAATGGTCAGCTTGGAGCTAGGATCTCCCTCGCTAGGGAACTGTGGAGTAGAAGGTGCCTCTGAGGACACCTCTACCGGATGGCTGCCACCCACTGGGCATTAACATAGACCCCAATCAGCATCAACCAGAGAAACAGGGACCATGAACAAGGAGAGCATTACATACTCAGGGAAGTATGAAAACTTTCGAGTTGAGATTTCTATGACTTTCAGCTAAAAGTATCTTAATATACTTCTTTCTCTGCAGAGCATGTACTGACTGCCCTCAGCTTGGAGTTTACATACTTTAAGCCCAGCCCTACACAGGGATGAACACTGTAGACTTTCAGCTCTTTTTTTTTTTAATGTTTATTTATTTTTGAGAGAGAGATACAGCATGAGTGAGGAAGGGACAGAGAGAGAGGGAGACATAGACTCCAAAGCAAGCTCCAGGTTCTGAGCTGTTAGCACAGAGCCCGATGCAGGGCCCAAACGCACCATCTGTGAGATCATGACCTGAGCCAAAGGAAGTCGAACACTCAACTGATTGAGCCATCCAGGCACCTCTCTACGATTTTATTTTTAAGTAATCTCCACACCCAAAGTGGGGCTCAAACTCACACCCCTGAAATCAAGAGTGGCATGTTCCACCAACTGAGCCAGCTAGGCACCCCATAGACCTTCAGTTCTAATATAAAATTCCCAGGTAAGAGATCCTATTTGCTTCAGCTTGGATCAGTCTAGCTAGTTCAGTCAGGTATAACCGGGAACACAGGGTTACTAACACCTAGTCTCAGAGGACTGTCATCATGATGCAGAAAGACACCTCCAAAGATGGCTCACAGTGTCTGTGTAGTGAAAGAAAATGTTTGACCAGAATACTAGAGAGCTGAGGAATCCAGGGAGGCTGGAGTAGGCTTTGAAACAAACGTTACACTGGGGAGAGAGGAAAGGGCATTTACTATTCTTCACTTTCTGGAGTTTCACAAGGGGATGTGTAGGGACTCTGGGTTTTGGAAGGGGCAGAGGGGTCCTGATCTGAGATGAAGGGAGGTCAGTGATTGCCACAGAGAAAGAGAGTTGGGGTCACCTTCCACTGAAACCCATAAATCAACCATAAATTATGAGATGCTCGGTGGGCACCTGCAAGGGGAATGAAGCTTCATACATCCAAGTATGACCCAGGGTAGGAACAGAGACAGAGATGCCTAAAAGGAATCAAACCATTAAATATAGAGAGTACTCTGTGAGTTACCCCAGAGGCTGGATACTGGAGCCAAGTTTGCTAAATAATGTGAGTTCAATGAAGCTTACAATTTTATTGGCAAGTAAATAAGTAAATGAAACAACAAAGATTTGACCAACAGAAACATGATTAAATCACTTGTGGCTAAATTATTATTTTTAAATTTTTTTGTTGTTTTTTTTTTGAGAGACAGAGAGAGACAGCATGAGCTGGGGAGGGTCAGAGAGGGAGATATAGAATCCAAAGACAGGCTCCAGGCTCTGAGCTAGCTGTCAGCACAGAGCCCGATGTGGGGCTCGAACCCACAAAGTGTGAGTGGGTAACTTAACTGAATGAGCCACCCAGGCGCCCCCCTTAAGGCTAAATTAAATCCAGCTGATGACACATTGGGACCCTGATCCTTCACACGAGGGGGTTTTTCTGCGTTCTGTTTCCCTACCTACAGTTGGTCTGGTGAAATGGAAAGTGGAAAGGTGAGGCATTTAAAAACCCTTTAGTGTAGTTTATAGTCTAAGACTTCCAGTCCATATGTGCTTCTTTAGGCACTAGCTGCTCCAAGGAGTCAAATTTCCCTGGGACCTTGTTAGAGTGTGCGGTTTTCTCCCTACACTTATTCATAACCTTTGAGGACTTGCAGCTCCTTAGTGGTGGACAAAGAACATTCTGTGATTCCTAAATCACATTAAGCCCAAATTGGCCTTGAAGTAGAATGGGAAAGCGGCAAGTACCTTGAAAAAAATTGTAAAAAGATAAAAATAATAAGTAGAGGCGCCTGGCTGACTCAGTCAGTGGACCATGCTACTACTCTTGATCCCAGGGTTGTGGGTTTGAGCCCCAAATTGGGTACAGAATTTACTTGAAAATAAAATCTTTAAAAGGAAAAACAGAACAAGTACCTTACTAAAGGCTCTCAATATTTGTGGTTTCATTTGTAAAGCACTGACTGAAAAGGAGGAGGGGCAATTTTCCTGAGGATAGAAACATAGGATATCATGTGAGACTCCACAAACTGTCTGAAGTTCTAGAAAAAGGATTCATGGTAATTTACCAGTACTATTACTACAGCACCACTATTTAATTTTGAACAAAGGTTTGTGTCTTCTTTGGCTTTAAAGAAAAATTCTCAAATTTAGTTTTATTGGAATTGAACTGTGAACGTTTTCCCACTGTGCAGCCATTTTTTTTGTTGTTGCTTTGCCCAGTACCTTTTCCCTTTACCACTCTGACAACAGGGGTGGGCCTCACCCAGGCTGACTCATTCACAGCACTTCCTCCCATGGGGCCACAAAGACTAAATCAGAGAAGGCAGATGAGCATGGGACTTGGAGGGGGACTTTCTTTCTCTCTTCTCCATCTTGATTATGTTGAACTTTACCTAAGCCCTGTGTTCCTAGAAAACTGAAATGGTAAAGAAATTCCCCTATTTCATGTTCCAACTTAGGGCAGAAAACCACTCTTCCTCGTGTGATGTAGATAAGCCCCCAACGTGGCCCCCTTGTGTACCTATGATAAGGCCAGGCTAAAACTCTCCAAATTTCCACCACACTGTCTTATAAATGATTATGTGAATTGTCTGTTCCCCTGAAACTAGCTAGACACAAACCTTTCCATTCAGCTGGCTGAGACCCCTTGATTACAAAAAGCAATTCCAACTATAAAATACCCCACTGGGCAGTTGCCTACTTCTCCCTAGAAAAGTCTCCAGACTTTTAAAACACTAAAAAAAAAATTTTTTTACAGTAGACACTATTGTCTTGTAAAAGGCATCCCATCCTTGGTTCTAAAGGCCTAGTTGCCTAGAGCTGCCCTGCTTTGTCATCTACCAGTATTTATCCCTTAAGTCCTCTCTTTTTTTTTTAATGTTTTTTTTATTTATTTATGAGAGAGAGAGAAAGTGCAAGAAGGGGAGGGTCAGAGAAAGAGGGAGACACAGAATATGAAGCAGGCTCCAGGCTCTAAGCTGTCAGCTCAGAGCCCGATGCAAGGCTCGAACCTACGACCATGAGATCATGACCTCAGCCAAAGCCGGCCACTTAACTGACTGAGCCACCCAGGCGCCCCTCTTTTTTTTACAGTGTATTTTTTTATCCTGGTTTCTGTCACCTGAATAGACCTGACTGATAAATCCACCACATTCAAAATTCACCTTGCAAGTGCAGTAACTATAATCATATAAAAATACTGGGGATTAAAATTCATTTGGGGATGATTTATCAGTGATAAAAAGCCTATCTTGCCATTCTTATTTATAACACAAAGTATAATTACTATTTTCTCTCTGCTTTACACACCACATAAAATAAATCTTGATTTGGTATTTTTCTGATTAGCATTCAAATGAAAGGTGAGTTAGAAGAATTTATTTTGAAATATTTTCAAGAGGTTCGAGCCTGATGCGAGGCTCGAACCTACGACCATGAGATCATGACCTGAGCCAAAGCCAGCCACTTGAAAAAATAGGGGCGCCTGGGTGGCTTAGTCAGTTGAGCATCTGACTTCGGCTCAGGTTACGATCTCACGGTTCATGGGTTCAAGCCCCATGTCGGGCTCTGTGCTGACCACTAGCTCAGAGCCTGGAGCCTGCTTCGGATTCTGTGTCTCTCTCTGCCCCTCCCCTGTTCACGCTTTGTCTGTCTGTCTCTCAAAAAATAAATAAATGTAAAAAAAAATTTTTTTAAGAAAAAATAAAGTTTTCAGAAGTTTTATCTATCACAAAGAAGAGCATTTAATACTATAAAATGTTACTTGCTTCACATTCCTAAGGACCTATAGGTAAATTCTGTGTTTTCCTATGTTTTGCATTAACCAAAAGTAAACTTTTTAAAAGTAGAAAAGTTAAGAAATCATTTTGTTTAGGGGCACCTGAGTGGCTTGGTCAGTTAAGGATCTGACTTCAGCACAAGTCATGATCTCAGGGTTGGTGAGTTCGAGCCCCACATCAGGCTCTCTACTGTCAGCACAGAGTTCACTTAGGATAGTCTGTCCCACCCCCTCTCTCTGCCCCTCTCCTGCTTTGTCTCGTAAAAAAATAAGTAAAAACTTTTTAAAAATTAAAAAAATAATAATTTTGGGGTGCCTGGGTGGCTCAGTCGGTTAAGCCTCCGACTTTGGCTAAAGTCAGATCTCACACTCGTGGGTTCGAGCCCCGCATCGGGCTCTGTGCAGACAGCTAGCTCAGAGCCTGGAGCCTGCGTTCGGTTCTGTGTCTCCTTCTCTCTTTGCCCCTCCCCCTCTCATGCTCTGTCTCTCTCTGTATCAAAAATAAATAAAACATTAAAAAAAATAATTTTGTCTAGACTGAATAGAGTAAGTAGGTCTATATGAAATTCAACTTTTCAAAAAGTACATTCTTCAGGGAAAGTAACAGTTTTTATGCAAATACCAGGGCACCTGGGTGGCTCATTGGCGTTAAGCATCCAACTTCAGCTCAGGTCATGATCTCATGGATCGTGGGTTCAAGCCCTGGGTTGGGCTCTGTGCTGCCAGTTCAGAGCCTGGAGCCTGTCTTCAGATTCTGTGTCTCCCTCTCTGACCTTCCCCTGCTTGCACTGTCTCCCTCTCTCTCAAAAATAAGACATTAAAAAAAATTTTAAGATGGTAATACCTGGCAGGCTTAATACATGTATTAAGCATGTGACTTCAGCTCAGCTAGTGATCTCGAAGTTCCTGAGTTCAAGCCCCACAGTGGTCTCCTGCTGACAGTTCAGAGCCCACTTCGAATCCTCTGTCCCCCTCTCTCTGGCTCTCCCATGCTCATGCTCTGCCTCTCTCTCTCAAAAATAAATGAACATTAAAACAAAATTAAAATTCCTCAAATATATATTGTCTGTGATCATTTAAAATGTGTTACAATTAGTTAAGGTTTGATGATGGATATAGGAAATAGCTACATTTCCCAAAAGAGAACTGCAAACATCTCTTTCTGTAGATAGCAGAAGGTAAGATACATTATTTTTTCTTAATTTCTGTTTCCAAGTTTTTCCATAATGAAAACGGATTACTTGTGTTTATTTTAATTTTTTTTAACATTTACTTATTTTTGAGAGAGCAAGACATAGAGTGTGAGCAGCAGAGGGTCAGAGAAAGAGAGGAAGACACAGAATCAGAAGCAGGCTCCGGGCTATGAGTTGTTAGCACAGAGCCTGGCACAAGGCTCAAACCCATGAACTATGAGATCATGACCTGAGCTGAAGTTGGCTGTTTAACCAACTGAGCCACCCAGGCGCCCCACACTTGTGTTTAAAAAGGAGTAGGGGTGCCTGGGTGGTTCAGTCAGTTAAATGTCTGACTCTTCATTTCAGGTCAAGTCATGATCTCACAGTCATGTGATCAAGCCCCATGTCGGGCTCCACATCCACGTGAGTATGGAACCTGCTTGGGAATTCCTCTCTCTCTCTCTCTCTCTCTCTCTGGCCTTCTTCTTAGCTCACACACTCTCTCTCAAAATAAATAAATAAATAAAATTTTTAAAAAGGAATGGTTTCTTTTTTTTATTATTTATTTTTGAGAGACAGAGAGAGACATTGCAAGCAGGGGAGGATCAGAGAGAGAGGGAGACACAGAATCTGAAGCAGGCTCCAGGCTCTGAGCTAGCTGTCAGTACAGAGCCCAACGTGGGCCTCGAACCCACAAACCATGAGATTATGACCTGAGCCGAAGGCAGAAGCCGGACACTTAACCGACTGAGCCACCCAGGTGCCCCAAAAAGGAGTGGATTCAAGACTATTAAATTCAATCTAGAATAAAGTCATTTTAGCCTCAGGATCCATAATGCTGGTAAGGTGCAGTGGAAGGCGTGGGAAGCCAGAGAAGTTCAGTGAATAGAGGTCTGTCAAGAAGAAATGTTAGAGCATCATTCTGAAGTTCATATGAACTTTAATAAAACATTCACTATATATCCGACTTAGGCAGTCAAAATGATTGGATTTAGAGCACAGAAGTTTATCATCTTCACCAGAAAAGACAACTGAGATGGGGAGTCTCGTTTCAGCTAATTTCCTTTGGGTTTGCTATATGACATCTGTAAACGTTAGCTCACTGTAGGCCTTCACAAAGCACTGTGATCTCTCCCATTCTATCTAGCTGTGAACAATTTACAGAAAAGATCTTGTCAAAAGGTCCTATTACAGGATGTAAGGTACCTCTTTTGTTTTTTTCTGCTCAGCATTCACTCCTTAAGGTGTTCCTCTGATCTCCCTCTTTCTGGCGGGCTGCTAACGGTGGGACCCCAGCCCTGACTAGAAGGATGGACACATCTCAGTAAGCAGCCAGGCAGCTCTTACAGGGAACTTGACTGTTGACCTAAGACAGGAGGTACACAAACACTGCAAGAGATTGGATCCAACCATCTGATGGCCATGACCTAAAGAAGTAGCACACAAGTTCCCCACCAGCAAGATCTGGATTTTTTTTGGTTCAGGACCCTTTCAAGGCTGGACGTGCAATTTCTCCTTCTATACTATGATCTAGCTAATACACTGCCAATAAATTCTTTGTTTATTTAGCCAAAGTTTTGTTTCATTTCTCGAAGTTGAATCCTCAGTGATGTAAGGGAAGTGGTTCTATATTATTTCAAAATAAACCAAACTGGCTAGAGGGAAGGGAATGGTATGTAATGAAAAAAGTTCAGGGCCATGGACCTTGGATAAATCACTTAACAAAGACACCTGACGCTTAGCACAGTGGCGGTATTGAGTGAATGAGATTCATCAGAGGCATACTTATTTCTTTATTTTTATGTTTGTTTATTTTTGAGAGAGAGAGAAAAGAGAGCATGAGTGGGGGAGGGCCAGAGAGAGAGGGAGACAGGGCTTGAACTGACAAACTGCAAGATCAAGACCTGAACTGAAGTTAGGCACCTAACCAAATGAGACACCCAGGCGCCCAGGCACAATCATGTTTTTTTTTTTAATGTTTTATTTATTTATTTATTTATTTATAAAAAAATTTTAATGTTTTATTTATTTTTGATACAGAGAGAGACAGAGCATGAGAGGGGGGAGGGGCAGAGAGAGAAGGAGACACAGAACCGGAAGCAGGCTCCAGGCTCTGAGTTGTCAGCACAGAGCCTGACGTGGGGCTTGAACCCACAAACGTGAGATCTGACCTGAGCTGAAATTGGAGGCTTAACCGACTGAGCCACCCAGGCACCCCTATTATTTAATTTTTAAGAGAGAGAGAGTGTGTGTGTGAGCAGGGGAGGGTCAGAGAAAGAGGAAGACACAGAATCTGAAGACACACTCAAGGCTCTGAGCTAGCTGCCAGCACAAAGCCCAATGCAAGGCCTGGACCCACAAACCAAGAGATCATGACCTGAACCAAAATTGGACACTTAACCGACTGAACCACCCAGGCGCCCCCTGGCACAATTATTTCTAACTGAATATTCTTCCCAATCCCCTGCCTACAGGACTTGAAATGAAGATGCCTGAGTCTCTCAGTCCCTTCATTTGTAAAGTGGGGATAAACTCTACCTCTGGTGATAAAGTCAAATAATTCTTTGGGGGAAAATACAGAAACCCACCTTGAACCATCATTTTTTTCTTTTTTAAAGTAGGCTCCACCCCCAACCTGAGGATTAAATTCATGGCCCTGAGACGAAAAGTTCCATGCTCTACTGACTGAGCCAGCCAGGTGGCCCTCATTTGAACCATCTTAATCACAAAAGGGATTTACTAAAAAGCAGCCATGATAATCCAAAGAGAAAACAATCAAGTCTGGGTAGTCTCTCAACTCTGCTCTTTCTAGCACATCCCTCACCTTCCTCTCCCCCTACTGCAGATCAGCTCAGATTACAAGAGAAAGGGGGTGCCTGGTGACTCAGTTGGGCAATGGACTTCAGCTCAGGTCATGCTCTCTTGGTCTGTGGATCTCAGCCCCACATCGGAAGGGAAGGAGGGGCAGTGAGGGAGGGAGACACAGAATCTGAAGCAGGCTCCAAACTCTGAGCTGTCAGTGCAGAGCCCGACACGAGGTTCGAACCCACGAACCGCGAGATCATGACCTGAGCTGAGGTCAGACACTTAACCCACCCAGGTGCCCCCAAAATTTTTAAATAAATAAATTACGAGAGAAGGAATCAGTAAATCCTGGACTCACAATCACACAGCTTTATGAGCACTGCTTGGAGCCACGTCACAGCAGAGTATTCTATCAAGGCCCAAAGACTGTGAGGAGCCCAAGCAGCTCTGTCTGAAGGTGAGAGAACGTGACACAACTTTTGAGTACCGTGTTTAGTTTTCAAGCCATCTTGAAAAGTGGGAAGAACTGAGGAAGGCAGCTCTCATCGGATTCCAGGGAGCCTCTGGCACTGTTCTCACCTCCATGCCCAGAGGTGGATGCACAAACCGTCCTTTTTTCATACAGGGAACCAGAGCCTCATATCCACAAAGGCCCAGAAGCCCTCTCACCAGTCCTCTTGCAGGGCCACTCCTCTGACAAAACTCCTCTCCCTGCTCTGGACCTCTTTCTCATTTAGCCAATTTGGTCAAATTCTCTTATCCTGCTGGGAAGAAAAGGGCTCCTTTTGTGGTATGAAAAAAGCATATGAAGGGAGAGCCCGCATGTGATGTTGCCCCAGGATCCAGTTGTACAACACTGAGGTTTCTTGAATAGTTAGAATAACTAGTTGTAAAACATACTGAAAGGATAAAAAAACCATATTTTTGTTTTAAACAATAGCCGTCAATCTTCAGGGAAAAGACCCAGTTATGAATTCCAGGAAGGGTGGGATCGGTTCCCTCCCCTCTTCAGATCCTGGTGGAGCTAGTTTGCATTTCACTCCAAGTGAAAACACTTTGAACAACTTCCAGTGCAGACCAGTTACATCATGTATAGGGACCAGTGCAAAATTAAAATGCGGGGCTCCCTGTTCAAAAGTTATTATGAAGTTTTAGATGGTAGTAGCAGAGCATTACACCAAATGTGGGACTTTTCTAAGCACGGGGCCTTGAAATGTATACAATTTGCCCATGAAGCAGGCCCCATTCTGCGGGCAGCTCTCCAACCACAGGTGCCCCCTGACAGGTCAGGGTCAGAGCAGGAAACATCCTGCCCCAAAGCAATCCAGGCCAGAAGGATGCAACATTCCATCCAACACATGCCTTGTATTTACATCCATCCCTCCCCCAGTTCTTTGAGACTTCTTATATAACTGAAAGACATTTGGGGAGGTTTTCCTAGAATAAAGAAATAGTCTGCTTAAAGACTAGTAAAATGTTCATTCTTGCCAGATAGAAATTACTTGCAGCTTTCCCCAGTTTTTAATTCCTTCAGCTGCTACCCATTAAGGTTTACAAAAAGTCAGCATCTGACTTTTAGCCTAAATTCCCTGAACAAAGATGAGGGTCCCTCAAGCCCATAGGCCTCAACGGGAAGCAGCTACATTGGCTTCCTCTTGGAATTGAAAAAGTAAGTTATTATTGTATTTTGTGTATATGATGTATCTGACCCCAATGGTGAAATCTCAAGAGGCTTTTAATTCTTGTAGGCTTTTCCACTATGCAACCAAATCATCACAAACAATGCCATTTGCAGGGCACCTGGGTAGCTCAGTCACTTAAGTGCCTCACTCTTGACTTTGGCTCAGGTCATGATCTCATGGTCAGTGGGAGCTTGGAACCTATTTTAGATTTTGTGTCCCTCTATCACTCTCTGCCCCTCCCGTACTCTGCCTCTCACAAAAATAAACATTTAACAAAGTTGTTTCAGTCTTAGTGACGAAATATATTTGAGTAAAACCTATTTAAAGGACACTAGGTAATACCAATCAAAATTTAAAATGCACAAACCTTCTGACCTGGTGATTCTACTTCTAGAAGATCAGATTACCCAAACAGTACCTAAAATTTTGTACATCCCATCTTTGTAGTAAATGATCTAATTGTTTATCAGTAGGGTACTGGTTGGATAAATAGTGGAATGTCCATATAATCCATATAACATAGAAAAAGAATAAATTAAATCTGTATGTACTGACATTTTACATGGGGAAAGATGTCCAGAAGTGCATTGAGAATTGAACAAAGCAAGCTGAAGAATAGAACAGATAATAAGATTCCACTTTGTCAAGAACAAGATGTGCTCAAAGGTTAAGAATATCACATTCTCTAACTCCCAGTGCTAAATCACTTTTTATGTCATTGGTCATTGCCTTGGCTTATCATTTGTAGAAAACTCCATGTGTGCAAGGACTTTACCTGTTCAATGCTCTATCCTCAATTTTGAAAACATTTTGGGTGCTTCATAAATATTAATTGAAAAAAATGAACAGACCCCCAGAAACATCCTTTTATACATACCTCAAAAAGTTGTGTTTCAAAGAATGTAGATTTAAGGGAATAAAATTTCCATGATCTGACACTAAATGATCAATCCATTAATATTAATATCTTTTTCTATGGCACCTGGGTGGCTCAGTGGGTTAAGTAAGCATTGGACTTAGGCTCAGGTCATGATTACAGGGTTTGCGGGTTGGAGCCAGGCATTAAGCTCTGTGCTGACAGCTCGGAGCCTGCTTCGGATTCTGGGTCTCTCTCTGTCTCTGCCCCTCCCTGGCTTGTGCTCTGTCTCTCTCTCAAAGACAAATAAATATTAAAAAAAATTTTTAATATATTAGTATCTTTTTCCAGTGGACAAAGTAGCTTTAGTTACATCATCTCATTTGGTCCTAATAAAGTCCCTATGAAATACATAAGTATAGAGTTAATTAACATATATTTCACTATAGTCAGTCTTTCAATTTATGGTCCCAATGTTGCTCAAGTCATGACTTTTTATTTCTTTTTTAAAAGCTCATTCCTTTTTATTTTGCTCTCCAGACTCGTTTCTGAACAATGAACAGTTTTCTTCATATATTTATGTGTATAAATATACATTATATAACATATATAAATATATATATTTCTCTTATTTGAGAATGTTTCTCCCAGCTTCTCCATGCAATATACCTGTACTCATCCTTCAAAAGCCTGTTCATGCAAGACAACCGGCCTCATTCTTCTTTCTTAAACTAGACACCTACAGTGGTGACAAGACACATCGGCTACCCTCCTCTGCTTACCGCAAAGTCGGCCACAGACGCCCGCGAGGCCTGACTGGCTCCGCCCACGCAGGCCGCCGCGTGGGTTCGAAGGGCCCGCCCCTTCCGAGGAGTTTCCCAAAACCCAGCGCGGCAGTCTCAGCCGCGCAAGATGGCGACTCCCATGCATCGGCTCATAGCTCGGAGACAAGCGTAAGTGAGGGCCCGACTAGGGCCGCGGGGCGGGCTGGGGGCGGGGAGAAACGCGTCAGCCGGTGAGTGAGCAGGGGCCGGGATGCTGGGCTGGTGTCGGATCCTCAGTGCGGACAGGCGGAGGGTGGTCGTTTCTTTCACTTGTTGCTGCTGCGCAGGGGCTCGGCCCAGGCGATAAGTTTGGTTTCCACGGGCTAGTGATTGCGTGGAAGACGGCTGCGTAAGGTCTCCGGGGCGGGATCTAGGCTGCGAGGTGGGATAAGGGGTGTTTTGAAGAAAGCCTAGCGTTTGCTTTCCGCAAAAGAAACCCCCAGGAGTTGGGCAGTAAGTGGTGTGTGCCCCTTTGCCCACCCAGCCGCCCACCCCACGGGTGGCCTGAAGCCCTGATCCGACACCCTCCGCTCTCACCGACGTAAATCTTCAACTCCCTGTTAAGTCTCCAGCCTGTCTTTTCCTGCCCCCTTCCAATCGCCTTCCCTAGGAACAGCCTGACTACAACGCCGATTTTTCTCCCAAGTTGTTTTCTCACTTTCTGCCATTCATTTTCTTCAGTAAATATTCATTATCTGCCGCTCTCTGCCAGAATTTGGGTACAAAGAAAAGGAGGAGTTCAAGACCGCAATTACTACTTTCAGGAAACTTGTATTTCATTGGTGAAAAGAGTGGAACACCTAAACATTTTAAGTAAATACAGTTGGTGATAAGAGCTTTGAAGGAAATAGGTGATAGAGAGAAAGGTCTAGGTTAGGTTGGTTGGACTGGAAAGGAATATCTGCAGATGTAGCGTTTGAACAGAGATCAAAAGTGTGAGAAAAGAGGCGCGCCCAGGTGGCTCAGTCCCTTGAGCTTTTGACTCATGATTTCAGCTCAGGTGGTGATCCCAGTGTCGGTATTCTGACTCTCTCTCTCTCTCTCTCTCAAAAAAAAAAAAAAAAGAAAGAAAAAGTGAGAAAAGAGCCAATCATGAGAGGATTTGGGGAAGGAGCTTCCAAACAGTGTCATAATTGCTTTGAGACAGGAAGAACTTTAATTTTTAAGAACTGGGGGCTCCTGGGTGGCTCAGTCGGGTGAGCGTGAGCGGCTGACTTTGGCTCAGGTCATGATCTCACAGTTCATGGGTTCGAGCTCCCTATCAGGCTTTGTACTGACAGCTCAGAGCCTGGAGCCCGCTTCAGATTCTGTGTCTCCCTCTTTCTTTCTGCCCCTCCCCAGCTCATGCTCTGTTTCTGTCTCAATAATAAATAAAAATATAAGAAAAAAAAAAAGAACCAAAAGCTGGCCACCGTGGCTAATGAGTGAGAGGCAGTGCTGTGAACACATAATGCAGGAAGGAATCATCCCAGACGTCCCTCTCTGGTAAAAGCCTTTTTTCTTCTATCAACAGGACACCGAAACTGCTATTTTTTCACTCTCTTAGCATTTCATGTTGTTGCCATTTGCAAGTCCATAATTTATCGCTCATAGCTTGCATGTATATGTATGTGTATCTTTTTACATTTCTGTTTTTTTATTCTTGGTTGTTGTTCCTCTCTCCATGAATTTTACCTGTCACACCTGAAAGAAAGAGTTTCTTGGGCTTATGGATAAACACCTAGGGAGTCAGGGTAGTATGCCTCCTGGAGGAGAAGGCTTTGAAGTCCGACAGTTCTGAACTCAAAAATAGAGTGAATATAACATTTAATAGGTGTGCTAAATTATGTCACCAGAGTCTGCTCTCTGACTCTCAGATTTGATCTTTTGTGTGTTGGATCCACACTTGGGTAGATCTACTCCATTGGTCCCAAGATGACTGTACTATCTAGGGTCCTTTATATCCTCTCAACTTCAAGTTGATAGCATCTCATTGTCTAGACTGAATCATGTCTATGGGATTATCATGTTCTGATTAGCAGATCTCATTCTTTTTTTTTAAATTTGTTTATGTTTATTTATTACTGAGACAGAGAGAAACAGAGCATGAGTAGGGGAGGGTCAGAGAGAGAGGGAGACACAGAATCCGAAGGCAGGCTCCAGGCTCTGAGCTAGCTGTCAGCACAGAGCCCAATGCAGGTCTCGAACACACAAATCGTGAGATTATGACCTGCGCTGAAGCTGGACGCTTAACTGACTGAGCCACCCAGCCGCCCCCATAATAACAAGTTTTAAACTATTTTTATATTAGTTATGTGAAGTGAGGAAGTACTATTGTCATTCTTTTTAAGAGTCTTTGCACTAATCGAAGAAAAATAATTCTTTGGGATCCTGAAAACATGGTTCCGGAATTCAGTGGAAGGTTTAGCCGAAGAATGACCCTAGATAGTGCCCAGTTGAGACCCCAGTTGAGAGAATATTAGTTGGACTGATAAAAGAAAAAAAGAGAGAGAGCGCGCCTAAATTTGAACTTCCCATTCAGCAGAGTTAATTGAAATGGAATTATCTTTAGTTTGTAAATTGTAATTACATCTACTTATATATAAATAGGTTTGTAGAATCTTGGCACTATCTGGGGTCTTTTCTTCTGCTAAACCTTCCACTGAATTCCAGTGCCATCTCTTCAGCATCTGGTAGAATTATCTAACTTAGACTTGGATAGGAAGGACATATTTACCTCCTGAAACAGCCTGTTACATTTCTCATATCTATCAAAAAGTTTATGTTGAACTGAAAGGAAAATCGTATTTATGAAGCTAAACTCTGCTCCCTTTTAACTTCCTAGCTTTGGACCTACACTGTGATTTCAGTCATTTAAAAACCCTAGATGTTATCCGCTTGAATTGCCATCAGGTCAAACTTCCCCTGTCTTGTACTTATATTGATTTTCTGGACTTAAGTGTCAGACTTACTTTTACCCTTGTTAAATTTCATCTTGTTAGATTTGACATTCAGTTTTAGCCTGTCAGGACCTTTTTAGATCCTGATTTGGTCATCCTTTGTGTTTTCCATCCCTCTTAACTTTGTGTCAGCTACAGGTCTGAGAAATATGCACATCTGTATCCTGTTCTCATCCAAGTCATTTATAATATGTTGAACAAATCCAGGGGCACCTGGGTGGCTCAGTCAGTTAAGTGTCGGACTTCAGCTCAGGCCATGATCTCACAGTTCATGAGTTCACGCCCCGCGTAAGGCTGTGTGCTGACAGCTCAGAGCCTGGAGCCTGCTTTGGATTCTGTGCCTCCCTCTCTCTCTGCCCTACCCCTGCTCATAGTCTGTCTCTATCTCTTTTTCTATCTCTATCTCAAAAATAAATAAACATTAAAAATTTTTTTTTTAATGTTACACAAATCCAAACTGAGAACCAAGCCTTCAGGCCATCACTGGATACTTCTTTGTACATTTACTTCAACCCATTAAACAGTACTCTTTTGTCCATGATGTTCAACTGATCTATTACCAAGATGCCTTATTGAAATGCAAATACTAATGAAATGAAATGCATTAATACTAATACTCTTAGTATTAGTCTGTAATGATTTGATAGTTAGTGATCTGGACTTTCCTTTCTGAATGGATTTAATAAATCCAGCCAGAATTTTGCCTGGAATAGATGTGAAGTTCACTGGCACAGTTTGTGGAATCTACCTTTCTCTCTACTTTGAAACTCAAAACAGCATTTGCGTACTTTCAGACTTTCAGCACCACTCATATTTGCCAGGGTTTCTCACATTACCAGCAGCCATACAGTCATCTCACCTGGAAGACCTCTGGTATGTTGGGGAGCAGTCAGTTGGACCATGTGACTTAAACACATTCAGAATGGATAAAAGCGCTCTGTTACTCATCCCTCACTATCTTGAAATTCACTTCTACTCTTTTCATTCTGCATATAATTGTGTCTGAGTTTAGAATGAAGCAAAATGAAAATAATCCTGCTTGTTCTTTAGCCTGTAACCCAACATTGATGACTGATTTGCCTAGCATCCCAAATAATAAGACTGTCCCTTTTTTGGTTGATAGTGCTTTATTCCACAGGCTGCATGTCCCATGCCCCCCCCCCCACAGTTCTTTGTGCCTTAGATGGAACTGAAACACAAAACAATTTTGATGTTCTTGATATTTTTCACTACTCTCAGCTTTTTTTGGTAGAATATTTATTTTATATTAGATTTAGATATTTCTTAGGCCTGTAGCACTCTTCTGTACTCATTAGTTATATGATACTTTGAAAGACATCTTTTCAAATTTGTTTTATGAGTTCACATGCAATCCATGTTTATTGTAGGAAAGTTATAGAATACAGATAAAGAAAAACTGTATTAAAACTCTACCCCAAAGATAATATTTTTTACACTTTATTTATTTATTTTGAGAGAGACAGAGATAGTGTGAGCAGGGGAAGGGCAGAAAGAGAGAATCCCAAGTGAGATTCGAGCTGACAGCTGTGGGACCAGATGTAGGGCTTGAACCCACAAAACTGTGAGATCATTACCTGAGTGAATCCAGAAGTTGGATGCTTAAGCAATTGAGCCATCCAAGCGCACCAGCCATTTTTTACATTGCAATGTATAACCTTTTACAATTTTTTACCATTATAAATGGCCTCATAGTGTTCTTTATGGACACACAGTAACTTTTTGGCCATTTCCATTGCTGTTGAATATTAGGTTTACTCTTTTTTTTTTTTTTTTTTTTGAGACTATTTGACACACAATGTTACATTAGTTTCAGGGGTATATCATAGTGATTATAGTGATTCCACAAGCTTATACATTATGCTATGCTCATGGCAAATTTAACTACCATCTGTCAGGTTTACTCTTATAAACCATATTATACTTCCCATAATAAATATGCAACTAAATTTTGGCATATATGTATCCATTATTGTGGGTTAACTGATAAGAACTTTTTTAAAAGTTTATTTATTTATTTTGAGTGTGGGGTTCAGAGATAGGAGAGAGAGAATCTGAAGCAGGCTTCGCACAATCAGCACAGAGCCCAACATGGGGCTCAGTCTCACAAACTGTGAGAATATGACCTCAACCACAGTCAAGAGTCAGATGCTTAACTGACTGAGCCCCCTGGATGTCCCAATAAAGTCAGGTTTACTCAAAACAGATGAACATATGGAAGGTAGGGGAAAAGAAGAGATGGAAACAAACCACAAGAAACTCTTAATGACAGAGAACAAACTGAGGTTTGATGGGGGAGGGAGAGGGACTAGATGAGTGATGGGTATTAAGGAGGGCACTTGTGATGAGCACTGGGTAGTGTATGTAAGTGATGAATCACTGAATTCTACTCCTGAAACCAGTATTGCATGGTATGTTAACTAACTAAAATTAAAAAAAAAAAAGTCAGGTTTACTGAGGTTTAATTTATATTTTAAAATTTTTTTAATGTTTTATTTATTTTTGATACAGAGAGAGACAGAGCATGAGAGGGGGAGGGGCAGAGAGAGAGGGAGACACAGAACCGGAAGCAGGCTCCAGGCTCTGAGCTAGCTGTCAGCACAGAGCCTGACACGGGGCTCGAACCCACGAACATGAGATCTGACCTGAGCTGAAGTCGGAGGTTTAACCAACTGAGTCACCCAGGCGCCCTAATTTATATTTAGTGAGGGGTGCCTGGGTGGCTCATTCAGTTAAGTGTTCAGCTCTTGGTTTCGGTTCAGGTCATGATCTCGTGGTTCATGGGATCAGGCCCCCCATTGGGCTCTGCGCTGATACTATAGGGCCTGCTTGGGATTTTCTTTTCCTCTCTATACCCCTACCCTGATGGCATGTGCACATGTTATCTCTCTTTTTCTCAAAAATAAATAAACTTAAAAAAATTACATTTACTGAAATTCATCCTTTATATTTTTTAAGATTATTTACTTATTTTAGAGAGAGAGTACACGAGCAAGAGAGAGGGTCAGAGGGAGAGAGAGAGGCTCTTTAAATTTTTTTAAAGTTTATTTATTTATTTTGAGAGAGAGAGAGAATGAACAATGGGCACAGAGAGGGGGAGAAACAGAGAGAATCCCAGTCAGGCTGTGCACTGTCAATGCACAGCCCAACTTGGGGCCCAAACCCACAAACTATGAGATCATGACCTGAGCTGAAATCAGGAGTTAGACACTTAATCAACTGAGCCACCCAGGCACCCCAAGAGAGAGAAGCTTAAACAGGCTCCATACTCAGGGCAGAGCCCAATGCAGGGCTTGATCCCATAACTGTGGGATCATGACCTGAGTCAAAATTAAGAGTTGGACATCCAACCTGAGCTACCCAGATGTACCTAGATATTTTTATTTTTAAGTAATCCCTACACCCAATGTGGGGACTCAGATTTACAATCCCAAGATCAAGAGTCACGTGCTCTACCAATTCAGCCAGGCAGGGGCCCCAAACTTCATCTTTTTTAATGTACAGTTCTGTGAGCTCTGACAGATCCCTATAGTCATGGAAGCACCACCAAAACCAAGATACAGAACAATTTTATCATGAAATATTTCTTCATGACCTCTTGTAAGTAAACCCTTAACAGCCCCTGGAAACCACTGATCTTTATCTGTCACTGTAATTTTACCATTTCCAGAATGTTGTGTGAATAGAATCAGTCTGTAGCCTTTGAGTCCATCATTTTTCATGTGTTTAATTCCTTGAGATCCACTAAAGTTCTTGCATATAATAATAGTGCATTCTTTTTTTCATTTTTATTTATTTTTGAGAGAGAAAGGGAGAAACGGGGATAGGGGCAGGTGGGGGATCGGGAACAGAGAATCCGAAGCAGGCTCTATCCTGACAGCAAAGAGCCTGTTAAGGAGCTTGAACCCATGAATCCTGAGATCATGACCTGAGCCAAAGTGATATGCTTAACCAGCTGAGCCACCCAGGTGCCCCTCTTGTTTTAATTATTGCTAATATATCCCATTGTATGGATATACAAGTTTGTTTATCCATTTTCCAGTTTAAGGACATTTTGATTATTTCAAGTTTGGTGTTCTTTTGAACACAACTGCTATAAACATTTTAATGTTTATTTATTTTTGAGAGAGAGAGAGTGTGAGTGTGAGTGTGAGTGGAGGAGGGGCAGAGAGAGAGACGGAGATGCAGAATCTGAGGCAGGCTCCAGGCCCTGAGCTGTCAGTACAGAGCCCAACGCAGGCTAGAACCCCTGGAACCTGAGATCATGACCTGAGCCGAAGTCAGATGCTTAACCGATTGAGCCACCCAGGTGCCCCACCAATTGTTGAAAAGACATTTTGCTTCACTTGATTTCTTTTTTAAAAATTATTTATTTATTTATTTATTTTATTTATTTATTTTGAGAGAGGAAAAGACAGGGTGAGTGGGGGAGGGACAGAAAAAGAGAGAGAGAACCCTAAGCAGGTTCCATGCTGCTGGTGCAGATCCTGATGTGGGGCTCAATCCCACAAAGCTGTGAGACCATGACCTGAGCCAAAACCAGGACTCACACACTCAACTGACTGAGCCATCCAGGTGCCCCCTCCACTGAATTTCGTTTGTACCTTTGTCAAACAAAAGCTGCCTCTGTATGTGTATGGATTCTATTCCATGGATAATGTTTTTAATCACTGAGATCTTAAGTTATAAGTTTATTAATTTGGGGAAAACAACCTCTGGGTTGGAGAAGACTTTATTTTCTTGATTCTGAGAGGTTTCCTCACACTATCAATCCTATTTTCATTGTTAGGAAATACTGTGAAAGGCTTTGAAATGGATTTCATAAAAAAATTACTATATATATATCATGTCTAATCCACTCTTCCAGGCTTTGTGACTCTATGAGGGCCTATCCATCATTGTCTTTGAGCTATTTTATAACTCTGTAAATTGTAGAAAACCAATAGGAAAGATTCTTACCCATATGTACACATTATGATTGATTCTTGGGATGTGGCTATTGACTAGTTTTTAACTATGTATAAATTCATTTCAGCATTTTTTTCCTAATGTTTATTTATTTTTGAGATAGGGCACATGCACATGGGAGCTGGGGAGGGGCAGGGAGAGGGAGATAGAATCTGAAGCCAGGCTTTCTGCTGACAGCAGAGGGCCCGATGCAAGGCTTGAACCCACCAACTGTGAAATCACAACTTAAGGCTAAGTCAGACTCTAAATCGACTGAGCCACCCAGGCACCCCCATTTCACCATTCCTGATTGAATTCTTTTTTTAACCACTTTGACCATCTAGCTCCTTTATTTTTAAAAATATACATTTTTTTAATGTTTGTTTATTTTTGAGAGACAGAGACAGAGTACAAGCGGGGAAGGGGCAGAAAGGGAGACAAAGAATCCTGAAGCAGGGTACAGGCTCTGAGCTGTCAGCACAGAGCCCAACACAGGGCTCAAACCCTGTAAGATCATGACCTGAGCTGAAGTCAGATGGTCAACTGACTGAGCCACCCAGGCACCCTGTTACTAGTTCCTTTATTAATTAATGATTAAATAAAAGGTTTTTGATGTGTGTTTGTTTTGTATGTATTTGGTTTTTTTGTTTGTTTTCAAGAGTTTACTCACAGGCTGTTTTGTATGTATTTGTAGGAGAGTCAATGATTTTACACTTAAAAAAAGTTTTGTTTTTTTTTTATTGTTTGCTTGAGAGGGAGGGAGGGAAGGGCGGAGAGAGAGAGGGGGAGACAGAATCAGAAGCAGGCTCCAGGCTCTGAGCTGTTAGCACAGAGCCCGATGAGATGTGGGCCTCAAACTCACAAACCATAAGATCATGACCTGAGCCGAAGTTGGGCATTTAACTGAGCCACCCAAACACCCAAATACTTTTTATTCTTAATGTTTATTTATTTGGGGGGAGAGAGTGCATGTGAGCTGGGGAGGGGCAGAGATGGAAGAAGACAGAGGATGTGAAGTTGGTTCTGTGCTGACAGCACTGAGCCTGATGTGGGGCTTGAACCCAAGAACCATATCATGACCTGAGCCAAAGTCTGTGTTTACAAATTATCTTTGATGTTTCTGAATATATTATTATTAGGGTGCATTTTGCAGTTGTTTATGTGTTAAATGTGTTAGTGGTTCTTTTTGCCTCAAAAGCTTATAAGTCCACAGAGTGTTTTATTATTCATGACTTTGAAAGTTTGCTATGACATTACATATTCAGATGAGGTCTGAAATTATTATCATGGTTCTGGCAGTTGCTTGCTGAAATTTAAGAACTATTACTAAGAAGAAAAAAGAGAACTATTACTAAGGAAAAGGCTGGGTCTTCTTTATTATCTTTTAGTACTATACTGAAATAGTCTTAGTTCTTTAATTGTAACATTAGTACTTCAGATTAGGAATAGTTTAAATTTTGGACAGGTGCTAAAACTAAATTATTGTCAAGATTACAGAACCTAGTCCACAATTCAGGAATTAACTAATAAAAAGCCTACTATAAGCAAGATATATTCTCTTAAGCCATGGTCTGTTTCAGCAATCATTCATTTTACAAACATCTACTGAATACCAATTATGTGTTCTCCAGGGATAACAGAGGTGAGTCTTGTAGGTCAGAGTTAAGAACTCAGCATGTCATCATGCAACCACGTTAGGAGAAAATTTAAAGTGCCATGTATCATTAATCCAGATTATTGATTAGCCTAATAATGTAGGTTGGCAATAACTCCCAATTAAATGTGTATTACCTTACACCAGATGCCTTACTGCTTGCTGAATATACGTCCTAGTTTATAAAATGGGAATAGTTCTTTCAAACTCACTGGGTTGTTATGGAGATTGGGGGTGATTATTCATAACTGATACCTAGCTAAATTCCTGGCACATGGTAAATATAGACCCTGGTTATGGTCTCATCTAATTCTCACAATAACATAGTAAAAGTGGGTTTACATTTTTCAGAAGAGGAATCTAAGGTTCCAAAATCAGTTTTCTAAAGAGCATACAGCTATGTAGGGAAAGAGCCAAGATTTAAAAAAACTTTTTTAATGTTTACTCTTAAGAGAGAGAGACAGAGTACGAGTCAGGGAGGGTTGGAGGGGAGGAGACACAGAATGTGAAGCAGGCTCCAGGCACTGAGCTGTCACCACAGAGACTGACATGGGGCTCGAACGCACAAACTGTAAGATCATGACCTGAGCTAAAGTTGGACACTTAACTAAGCCACCCAGGTGCTCCAAAAGCCAAGATTTTTAAAAAATTTTATTGTGAAATAAAGCGCATATACAAAAATGTTCAAACAACATAACTATGCCACTTAATAAATTATTGTAAAGGGAACATTCCACTTGATTACTGATGTGGAAATGTTCAGGTTTGGAGTGAACAGTCAAGAAAGAGTTCTTGAGACAACTTAAGTGCAAAAAGATGGTTTTATTAAAGCATAGGAACAGAATCCACAGGCAGAAGGAGCTACACTGGGCTTGTGACAGGTAACTGCTTTTAAACTTTCAGGTTGCAAGGGTGTTAAGGAGAGCATTAAGTCTCTAAGGAATTTTGAAAACAAGGTTTCCATACCGCGAGGGTGGTAGCCATTGCTTGGAAGAGGTCTTTTATTACTCTTTAGTAAACCCTCAGTCTTGAGACCCTTCAGATGTCTATCAGTAGGCCATATGCTTGAAGGATGATTGCTAACATATATGTTGGGGAGTAGAGATAAAGGGAGTTTCCAAAGGAATTTCTTATATGTTTAAAATAGAATCACAGGATCCTGAGGGGTTGGGATAATGTTAAGCTAAGATTGCCTTTTGCCCTTAGCAAAATGTCAACATCAAGGCAGCTGAGCTTCTCTTGGAAGGTCACTCACTCTTCCTATTTCAAGGACTTGTCAATGGGCTGTAAGTAGTAATGAGATTGAATTTTTTCTTTTGCCTTCATTTCCCATATCAATTACCACCCAGGTCAGGTAATAAAATTGCCAATATACCAGAAGCCATTAAGGCCTTCCCAGTCATGACCTTCCTCATTCCAAAGGTAACTAGTCACCCAACTCTTAGGGTAATTGTTTCCTTGCTTCTCTTTGTGCTTTTACCGTCTAACCATGCACTGGAGTTTAATTTTGCCTGTCTTTGAACTTTATACAAAATCAGACAATTTGTATTCTTTTGAATAATTGGGCTTCTTAAATCTAAGATTCTTATAAGTTAAACTGTGAAGTTTGTTCATTTTTAATATCATGAATTATTTCACTGTATTCTGTACCACAAATTATCCATTCCACTTCAATGTTATCTCCAGTTTTGAGGAAATTACAGATAATGCTACTACAAATATTCTTTAGTTCTTCCTCTTCATTTCTTGAACAAGCCACCCATAAAGCCATTAAGTAGTATAGCGCAAGATAGGCTTCCGTGCAGAGTGTTGACTTGGCATTGGAGTATTGGAGCTGAAGTGGAGTAAGGAGGGCATCTACATAGACATGTGACGTGATCTGCACCAGTGGGGGAAAGGGCCGGTGTAGGATGTCAGATCCCAAAAGAGGGAGGAAGGTCCAGTGTAGGGTATCAGATCCCAAGCAAGGTGAGGAAGGTGTCCACACAGAGGAGCAATTTAGCATAAGTTGTCATCATTATAGAGAGAATATCCACACAGGGAAGGGGAAGTGTAACTGGTAAGAGGTGTCAAGCCTAAGTAGAAAGAGAAATGTGACTCTATATATCATCAGGGCTCCATCAGTCTGACTGCAGGCTGGGACAGGGAAAGTAGATGATCCTGTAATTTTTTGTTGTACCAGAAATCAAGGAAGTACTCCCCAAAT
Organism: Suricata suricatta; assembly: GCF_006229205.1. Taxonomy (NCBI): domain Eukaryota; kingdom Metazoa; phylum Chordata; class Mammalia; order Carnivora; family Herpestidae; genus Suricata; species Suricata suricatta. The sequence continues at coordinate 24,260,845 of NC_043705.1, read as the reverse complement.
GAAGAAGCTGTGTCAAAAGAACACAGAATGGGAAAAGATAGTTGCAAACGACATATCAGATAAAGGGCTAATATCGAAAATGTACAAGGAACTCACCAAACTTCACACTCACAAAACAAATAATCCAGTGAAGAAATGGGCAGAAGACATGAACAGACACTTC
>NC_043705.1:24150085-24260582 GCF_006229205.1 Suricata suricatta | reverse complement strand
ATATACACGATGGAGTACTACATGGCAATGAGAGGGAATGACATATGGCCATTGGTAGGAAAGTGGATGGACCTTGAGGGTGTCATGCTGAGCGAAGTAAGCCAGGCAGAGAAGGACAGAAACCATATGTTTGCACTCATAGGTCTAACAGGAGAACAGGAGAAACCTAATGGAGGACCAGGGGGAGGGGAAGAGGGAAGGAGAGTTGGGGAGAGAGAGGGATGCAAAACCTGAGAGACAATTGAATACTGAAAATGAACTGAGGGTTGGAGGGGAAGGGGGAGGGGGGAAAAGAGGTGGTGGTGATGGAGGAGGGCACTTGAGGGGAAGAGCACTGGGTGTTGTATGGAAAACAATTTGACAATAAAATATTATGGGAAAAAAAAGTACACAGAATCTAGCTTGAAAGGATTCCTTTCCACTGACTACATCTAGGACAGTCTGAGTATCCAAATAAATCATGTAACGAATTATACCTCATTGAATAAAATAGACAAGTGTGAGTTCATACTGATAGATGAATAAATGAACTAAAAACTTAGTGGGCAAGATATTTATGTTCTTTGACATACCAGCCCACAAAATACTTACTGTTATACCAGTTGACACTTAAACTTGTGTGACAAATCACCCCAGAACGTAGTGGCTTCTTTTGTTTTGTAATATGTTTATTTATTTTTGAGAGAGACAGAGTATGAGCAGGGAAGGGGCAGAGAGAGAGGGAGACACAGAATCTGAAGCAGCCTCTAGGCTCTGAGCTATCAGCACAGAGCCTGATGCGAGGCTCAAACTTAAGAACCATAAAATCATGGCCTGAGCTGATGTTGAATGTCTAACCCACTGAGCCATCTGAGGTTTATTTAATTAATTTATTTTTATTTATTTTACTTATTTTTTGCTTTTTATTTTTTTATTTTATCAGAATCTTTTATTTATTTATTTAATAATAGTTTATTGTCAAATTGTTTCCATATAACACCCAGTGCTCTTCCCCATAAGTGCCCTCCTCCATGACCACCACCTCTTTTCCCCCCTCCCACTCCCCTCTCAACCCTCAGTTCGTTTTCAGTATTCAATAGTCAGGTTTTGTGTCCCTCTCTCTCCTCAACTCTTTCCCTCTTCCCCTCCCCATGGTCCTCCATTAAGTTTCTCCTGTTCTCCTGTTAGACCTATGAGTGAAAACATATGGTTTCTGTCCTTCTCTGCCTGACTTATTTCACTTAGCATGACACCCTCGAGGTCCATCCACTTTCCTACAAATGGCCAGATTTCATTCTTTCTCATTGCCATGTAATATTCCATTGAATATATATATATACATACATATATATATATATATATACACACACACACATATATATGTAAATATATATATATCACATCTTCTTGATCTATTCATCAGGTGATGGACATTTAGGCCCTTTCCATGATTTGGCTATTGTTGACAGTGCTGCTATGAACATTGGGGTACATGTGCCCCTATGTGTCAGCACATCTGTATCCCTTGAATAAATCCCTAGCAGTACTATTGCTGGGTCATAGGAGAGTTCTATTGATAGTTTTTTGAGGAACCTCCACACTTTTCCAGAGCGGCTGCACCAGTTTACATTCCCACCAACGGTGTAGGAGGGTGCCCGTTTCTCCACATCCTCGCCAGCATCTATAGTCTCTTGATTTGTTCATTTTTACCACTCTGACTGGCGTGAGGTGGTATCTCAGTGTGGTTTTGATTTGTGTTTCCCTGATGATGAGTGATGTTGAGCATTGTTTTATGTGTCTGTAGGCCATCTAGATGTCCTCTTTGGAGAAGTGTCTGTTTATATCTTCTGCCCATTTCTTCACTGGGTTATTTGTTTTTTGGTTGTGGAGTTTGGCGAGTTCCTTGTAGATTTTGGATACTAGCCCTTTATCTGATATGTCTTTTGCAACTATCTTTTCCCATTCCATCGGTTGCCTATGTTCTTGATTGTTTCCTTTGCCTTACAGAAGATTTTTATCTTGATGAGGTCCCAATAGTTCATGTTTGCTCTTGATTCCCTTGTGTTTGGGGATGTGTCGAGTAGGAAATTGCTGTGGTTGAGGTCAAGGAGGTTGTTTCCTACTTTCTCCTCAAGGGTTTTGATGGTTTCCTGTCTCACATTCAGGTCCTTCAGCCATTTTGAGTTTATTTTTGTGGATGGTGTAAGAAAGTGGTCTAGTTTCATTCTTCTGCATGTTGCTGTCCAGTTCTCCCAGCACCACCTGCTAAAGAGGCAGTCTTTTTTCCATCGCATACTCTTTCCTGCTTTGTCAAAAATGAATTGGCCATACATTTGTGGGCCCAGTTCTGGGTTCTCTATTCTATTCCATTGTTTTTTTTTTTTTTTTTTTTGCCAATACCATACTGTCTTGATGATGACAGCTTTGTAATACAGGCTAAAGTCTGGGATTGTGATGCCTCCTGTTTTGGTTTTCTTCTTCAATGTTATTTTGGCTATTTGGGGTCTTTTGTGGTTCCATATGAATTTTAGGATAGGTTGTTCCAGCTTTGCGAAGAATGTTGGTGCAATTTTGATGGGGATTGCATTGAATGTGTAGATTGCTTTGGGTAGTAATGACATTTTCACAATGTTTATTCTTCCGATCCATGAGCATGGAATGTTGTTCCATTTCTTGGTGTCTTTTTCAATCACTTTCATACGTTTTCTATAGTTTTCATCATATCGGTCTTTTACATCCTTGGTTAGGTTTACTCCTAGGCATTTTAGGTTTTTCGTGCAATTGTGAACGGGCTCCGTTTCTTGATTTCTCTCTCTGCTGCTTCATTCTTGGTGTATAGGAATACAACTGATTTCTTTACATTGATTTTTTACCCTGCAACTTTACTCAATTCATGGATCAGTTCTAAAAGGCTTCTGGTGGAGTCACTTGGGTTTTCCATGTAGAGTATCATGTCATTTGTGAAAAGTGAATGTTTGACTTCTTCTTTGCCGATTCTGATGTCTTTTATTTCCTTTTGTTGTCTGATTGCTGATGCTAGGACTTCCAGCACTATGTTAAACAACAGTGGTGAGAGTGGACACCCCTGTTTGTTTCTGATCTCAGGGGGAAAGCTCTCAGTTTTTCCCCATTGAAGATGATATTAGCTGTGGGCTTTTCATAAATTGCTTTTATAAAGTTTAAGTAAGTTCCTTGTATTCCAGATTTTTCCAAGGTTTTTATTAAGAAAGGGTGCTGTATTTTGTCAAATGCCTTTTCTGCATTTATTGACAGGATCATATGGTTTTTATCTTTTCTTTTGTTAATGAGATGTATTACGTTGATAGATTTGCGAATATTGAACCAGCCCTGTAACCCAGGAATGATTCCCACTTGATCATGATGGATAATTTTTTTATATGCTGTTTAATTTGATTTGTTAGTATCTTGTTGAGTATTTTTGCATCTGTATTCATTAAGGATATTGGTCTGTAGTTGTCTTTTTTTGCTGGGTCTATTTATTTATTTTTAATGTTTATTTATTTTTGAGAGAGTGAGAGAGACAGTGTGAGCAGGTGAGGGGCAGAGAGAGCTGTCAGCACAGAGCCAGACCTGTGGCTTGAACTCACGGACCAGGAGAGCATGACCTAAGCCAAAGTGGGACGTGTAACCAACTGCGCCACCTAGATGCCCTTTTCACTTTTTGATTGTTTATTTATTTATTTTTTAAAATTTCCTCTCTCAACATGGGGCCTCAAGATCATGCTCTTCCAACCGAGTCAGCCAGTTGCCCCCCCATGTCACTTTTTTATGCCATCTTGTAAAACATATATTATTTGACTAGTCTGTAATCAATGTTTGCATATGTCTCATTTTTTCCGTATGCAGAACCAGTGGTCCCTGTACAATTAAATCTGTCTTTTCCCCTACTGCTCTCTAGTGCCCTGGTTGTCATAAATGAAATGTTCTTATATACATTAGTCTATTTTTGGGCAGTCTATTCTGTTCTATGGACTCGTGTATCTTTGCTCCAATTTCATGTTTTTAATTGATATAGCTGTATCATAAGTCAGTGACTTTTAATCTAAGTCTTCCCCACTTGTACCTTTACAAGGGCATTTTGGCTCTTCTTGGCCTTTTGAATTCTATTTACATTTTAGAATAAGTGTTAGCAAAACAAACAAAAACCTGTTTTGATTTTCATTGGCATTGCTTTGAATCTTTGGATCAGTTTGTAGAGAATGAGCATTTTAAAATTAATGAGTTTTCCAGTCTGTGAACATATTTTTCCATGTAGCTACGTACTTAGATGTTTAATTTCTCTTATAATGTTTATATTGTGCAAAGAATTCCTGTACATATTTTCTTTGTATTTCTAGGTATTTGGTATTTTTCAGGAAATTATAAATATCACCTTTTAAAATGTTATCTTAGGGACACCTGACTGGCTCAGTCGGTTAAGCTTCCGGCTTCAGCTCAGGTCATGATCTCACGGTTCATGGGTTCAAGCCCTGCATCGGGCTCTGTACTGACCGTTAGCTCAAAGCCTGGAGCCTGCTTCAGATTCTGTATCTCCCTCTCTCTCTCTGACCCTCCCTTGCTTGTGCTGTCTCTGTCTCTCAAAAAATAAAAAGTAAAAATAAATAAACCTTACCTGTTTTCATTATATAGAAATTCTATTGACTTTTATATGTTTACTTTGTATCTAATACAGAGTTCAGCAAACAGTTGTCTGCTGAATCCTACTTGCTGCTTGTGTTGGTGGGCTTGCAAGAATGTTAATTACAGGGCACCTGGGTGGCTCAGTCAGTTAAGCACCAGACTTTGACTCAGGTCCTGATCTCACCCACATCCGGGAGCTCGTGCCCCACTTCAGGTGAACAACACAAGCCTTGCTCCTCTCTCTCTCTCTCTCTGCCCCTCACTTACTTACACCCTCTCTCAATTAAAATAAAATAAGAAGAATGTTAATTAATGTATATATGTATCATCAGTTGGATAATAGGAAACTTTCACACAACTTTCAGCCTCTGGTGAGTGCAATGTTATCTTCTAGAAAAGAATTCCATTCTTCTCCCTCATAAACCTTTTATGAGGAATATTTTTATTAATAAAATATTTGTGGATTTAAGTTTTTCTCTTGTTATGTAAGTACCTGCATAATACCATCAATTTTGCCTCCTGATCGGCAAAGCCTGAAATTTTTACTGACTCTATACAATGTTTGCTGACCCCTATCTAAAATCTTGCTGATCTTATGAATTACAACTATTTCAAAATACTGTACTTGTAGATTCTTTTTGATTTGCCATGTACATAATATGTTATCAGTGAGGAATGACCATTTTATTTTCTCCATTCCAATTCTTTCATCTGTTTGTCTTGCTGCGTCTTACTCCTTTTTCAGGGATTATGGGATTGAGATTTTTCTTCTTCTCCTAGATGACTAGAAGCTGAGCTGTATTCCGTCTATACTTGGTTTATTCTTGGAGTAGAACTCTTCAGACACCTAACCCTGGATACACAGTTTGTTTCCCTCCCGTGTTATAAGTGTGGTTTACCCAATGGGCAAACACTCCCAGCTCAAGAGTTGACTTAAATACAGGGCTGACTGCTCTGAATTTCCTCTTTTTTCCGTATCTTGGCTTGGTTAGTCTTCACCCTGTTGTTTGTTCTCTGATGCCTCAAGCAGGTTGTTAAAAATGTTTTGACTTGTCTTTTCTATTTCTCAGCCGAGGAGTTGGTCTGAGTTACTTACTCTGCCATTAGTGGGTTGGAATTGAGGAATGAAGATTTGAACTGAATTCTAATTCCCAAGGTCCATACTCTTGGCCACTTACTATACTGCCTTGTAATTAAATCTAACAAAATAAACAATTTAAAGTATAAATTTATGTTTATTTTTGACCTTAAAAAATGTTTATATTATGTATATTTTTCATGATAGAAAATGTCAAGTCAAAATCTTAAGGCCTGTATTCTATTTTTTTTGCCCTGCAGTGAAGCAAATAAGCAACATGTAAGATGTCAGAAATGTCTAGAATTTGGACATTGGACTTATGAATGCACAGGAAAAAGAAAATACCTACATAGGCCTTCAAGAACAGCAGAACTAAAGAAAGCTTTAAAAGAAAAAGAAAACAGATTATTATTATTACAACAAAGGTAAGTTTACATGTGGGAATTTCTTTGTTTTTTTTTTGTTTTTAATTTTTTTTAATGTTTACTTATTTTTTAAAGAGACAGACTGTGAGTCGGGGAGGGGCAGAGAGAGAGAAGGAGACACAGACTCTGAAACTGGCTCCAGGCTCTGAGATGTCAGCACAGAGCTCCACGTGGGGCTTTAACTCCCCATCCGTGAGATCATGACCTGAGCCGAAGTCGGATGCCCAAGTAATTGAGCCACCCAGGTGTCCCCCACCCCTGCTTTTTTTTTTTTTTAAGGCTTCACGCCCAGTGCAGTGTCTGAACCCACAACCACAAGATCAAGACCTGAGCTGAGATCAGGAGTCACACACTCAACCATCTGAGCCACCCAGGCACTCTCCAAAGTAGTATTGTTATTTTTTTATTTTTTTAAATGTTTTTATTTATTTTTGATACAGAGAGAGACAGAGCATGAGAGGGGGAGGGGCAGAGAGGGAAGGAGATACAGAACCGGAAGCAGGCTCCAGGCTCTGAGCTAGTTGTCAGCACAGAGCCCAACACGAGGCTCGAACCCACGAACGTGAGATCTGACCTGAGCCGGAGGCTTAACCAACTGAGCCACCCAGGCGCCCCGTATTGTTATTTATAGAATTTATTAACAACTAAATGTCTCACGGTGGTTATCCAGATTTAGATTATAATATAAGCTAACATTTAGTGAGTGCTTACTATTTCCTAGGCACTGTATAAGTTCTTGACAAGTATTAGCTTATTTGAGCATCTTATCTGTACAGTTAAGGTGGGTACTATTATCTGCATTTTACACGTGAAGAAACTGGGGCCTGGAAAAGTTCAGTGACTTGTCACTGTCACACAGTAAGTGGAAAGATTAAGTGTTAACCCAGCCAGCCTGTGTGCTTAATCATTGTACTCTGTTGACTTAACTGCCAGTGAAATGACAGCAGACTATGAGGTAGGTTATATGAGCCATCAACTTGAAAGATAAAATGGCTCGTTGTTATTTTACCAGCAAAATGAGTTTATTTGGGAATAACAAAGGAATTGCAATCCAGGACAAACAAACCATGGCAAACTATAGGCAGGTTCTGGGAACAGAGGAGAAGGGTTTGCTTTTATTGAGGAAAAGAGGAAATTGAGAGGGGCTGTTTCTGTTTGTTTTTAAGTTTATTTATTTATTTTGAGAGAGACAGAAACAGTCCACGTGAGGAAGGGGGAGAGAGAATCCCAGGCTCCTCACTGCCAGCCCAGAGCCCGATATTGGGCTTGAACTCACAAAACCGTGAGCCAGCCAAAAGCAAGAGGCGGACACTTAACTGACTGAGCCATCCAGGTGCTCCAAGAAGGACTGTTATAAAGAAAAGTCCATTGAAGAGAATAAGAGATCAAGATTCTCATTGGACGACTGTGGCAATTTCTCCCTGGCTGTTGCTCTTGCTAGGCAAGAAGAAGAGTGTCCTCCTTGTAAAAGTAAGCTTCTTCCTACTGAAGAATGCAAGGTACTATTCTTCGTGTTGGGGTCATGATGCGTGGTAGTGTGTGAGAACTTCCTTCAGGGCTTCCCAGTTCCTTTTATTTTTATAGAACTCACGTGGAAAGACATCCAAGATACTTAAACTAAGTATATAAAATGGGTAGAGAACAGTGTATATAATATTCTCTCATTTATGTGAAAAAAGCAGAAAAGGAATAATGGAATTTTTTTTTGAAACATAAATGAGCCATATTAGTGGCTCCTTTCTAGAAGGAGAACTGGGTCGAAGGGCAACTGGAAATGTATTACTTACCCTTTTATATCCTTAGAATAAAGCTTTTAAAATTGCTACGACTGGGGCCCTGGGTGGCTAAGTTGGTTAAGTATCTGACTTCAGCTCAGGTCACGATCTCACTGATCCCAAGTTCAAGCCCCATGTCAGGCTCCGTCCTGACAGCTCAGAGCCTGGAGCCTGTTTCAGATTCTGTGTCTCCCTTTCTGTCTCTGTCCCTCCCCCTGCTCGTGTTCTGTCTCTCTCTCTCTCTCAAAAAATAATGAACATTTAAAAAAAATTTGCTGTGAAATAAGTAAGTAAACATGTTTTAGAAACTGAAATGGGAAGGTGCAGGTGTATTCAGTGCTACAGATTAGAAACAGCATCTTCATGAGGACTGTCAGCTCTAGAATGGTCTCAGAAACATGTGGACTTTCAAGGTAGCAGTCTCCCAGTTTGTGAAAATGAATGCTCTTCAAGGCTTATGCAGGAATAGGTAGGTAATCAATATCTAGGTCATCAACATTCATATATACTTTTTCCAAAACTAAATTGTATGAAAACTTGCCTGCTAGTTCTCCTTTTCCATTTCTCTTTCTTCGTGTGTAAAAACCTACACATTTTTCAAAATAGTGGTGTTTGTATAAAGAAAGTGAATAGCTCTATTAGGAACAAATTGTTTTGCAATTTTTTCCCCCAGCAAACTTGAAGGAGGACCTAATTGAGCTGCCAATTTAAAAGGTTCTTTTTTTAATGTTTATTTATTAATTTATTTTGAGAGAGAGCACAGCAAGCATGAGCAGGGGAGGGACAGAGGGAGACAGTCCCAACCAGGCTCCACACTGCCAGCATAGCCCGACATGGGGCTCAAATCATGAAACGTGAGATCGTGACCCGAGCTGAAATCATGAGTCAGCCACTTAACCAACTGAGCCACCCAGATCCCCTAAAAGTATTTTCTGATGATACATTTTTGTGACTCATGGAATACAACATTGGAGGAGCTCAAACAGTGACATTGCTACGACAAAACTCTATTCCCATCTATGTGTTTAAGTTAAGAAGGTTTCTTAGGTTTAAATCTATCCAAATAGAGGAATTGAATTAATGCTGAACCTTGTCACAATCCAGCAATAAGATCCATGGATACATAAACTGGAAAAACACTTGATGTCATTAAGAGATGCATTTCCAACTAATTTACTTTGATGTATAATAATTATTAAAATTTATAATGCATTGGGGCACCTGGGTGGCTCAGTCAGTTAAGTGTATAACTTTTTTTTTTATGTTTTATTTATTTTTGAGAGAGAGACAGCGTGAGCAGGGGAGGGTCAGAGAGAGAGGGAGACATAGAATCTGAAGCAGGCTCCAGGCTCTGAGCTGTCAGCACAGAGCCCGACGTGGGGCTTGAACCCACAAACTGAGAGATCATGACCTGAGCGGAAGCCAGACGCTCAACTGACTGAGCCACCCGGGCACCCCAAGTGTCTAACTTTGGATCTTGGCTCAGGTCATGCTCTCAGTTTCATGGGTTCAAGACTCGTGTCAGGCTCTGTACTGGCAGCCTGGAGCCTACTTGGGATTCTGTCCCTTTCTCCTTCTCTCTCTCTCTCTCAAAATAAATAAATACACTTTAAAATTTATAATGTAGTTCTACATTGTTATGATCAATTGTATAGTGATATCAATAATAGTTACCCAATTCAGAATTTTTAAGCACTTTTAAACTCTTATGATAACATGTAATTAAAAGATACAGTTTTAGGTTATGTCTGTGTTTTGATTGCAGAGAAATGTTATAAGTGATCACTAAAAATTTTTGCCATAAAAATATATTAGGATACATTCTATAGGGAAACCAGAATAAAAGTACAAGTTCAGGGGTACCTGGTTGGCTCAGTCAGTAGAGCATGTGACTCTTGATCTCAGATCCATGTTGAGTGTGGAGCCTACTTAAAAAAAAAATGGGGCGTCTGGATGGTTAAGCAAGTTAGGCAGCCAACTTCAGTTCAGGTCATGATCTCGCAGTTTGTGAGTTCGAGCCCCACGTCAGGCTCTGTGCTGACAGCCCAGAGACTGCAGCCTGCTGCAGATTCTATGTCTCCTTCTCTCTCTGCCCTCTCCTGCTCATGCTCTCTCTGTCTCTCAAAAATAAACAAACACTAAAAAAAAAGTTAAAAGAAAAAAAGTACAAGTTCAGGGAGGAAAAAAGACAATGTAAAAGTACCAACAAAGATAAGCTTGTTCATAATTTTTGAGTGAATTACCATAGGTATCAAATTATTGTAGCATTTACTTTCCATTGGATACAATTACCAAATGGTATAATAATTTTCTTTTATAAATATCAAGATACATATAAAGGGCCAATATTAAAACTTGGAATTAAAAAAGTAAGACAAAAATTTTTTCAAGCTCTTTTAATAAGAATGTAAAAGGGGCGCACCTGGGGGCTCAGTTGGTTAAGTGTCCAACTCTTGATTTTGGCTCAGGGCAAGATCTCAGTTCTTGAGATCAAGCCCCATGTCTGTCAGTACGGAGGCTGCTTGGGATTTTCTCTCTCCCTCTCTCTCTCTTCCTCTCCCATGTTTGCATATGTGTGCGCTCGCATGCTCTCTCTCTCTCTCTCTCTCTCTCTCTCTCTCTCTCTCTCTCTCACACACACACACACACACACACACACACACACAATAAATAAGTGTTTCTTAAGAAAGAATGTAAGCAAAAGGGGGGAACCTGCGGGGCTCATCAGTTGAGCATTCAGCTCTTGTTTTCTGTGGAGGTCATGATCCCAGGGTCGTGGGATCAAGCCCTACATCAGGCTCTGCACTGAACATGGAGATTCTCCTGGGATTCTCTCTCCCCCTCTCTCTCTCTCTGCCCTTCCCCTGGTTGTGCTCTCTCTCCTGAAAATAAATAAACATTAAAAAATTTAAAAAATATAAAACATAAGTTATGAATAATTTCAACGTTTCTGTTTTTCTAGTTGTATTACATGAATATTTTGTTCCTATTTTAAAAAATTTTTTTTATATTTACTTATTTTTGAGAGCAAGAGAGACAGAGCATGAGCTGGTGAGGGGCAGCGAGAGAGGGAGACACAGAATCCAAAGCAGGCTCCAGGCTCCGAGACATCAGCACAGAGCCCGACATAGGGCTCGAACCCATGGACTATATCATGACCTGAGCCAAAGGAAGTCAGATGCCTAACCGACTGAGACACCCAGGTGCCCCTTTTGTTCTTAAAAATACATAAAATGAGTGTCACCTGGATGGCTGTCAGTTAAGTGTCTGACTCTCCATTTTGCCTCAGGTCATGATCTCATGGTTGATAAGATCAAGCCCTGCATCAGGCTTTGGAGTCTGCTTGGGGTTTTCTCTCCCGCTCTGTCTGCCCCTCTCAAAATAAAAAAATAAATACATGTTCAAAAAATACATAAAACTACATGAATTTTAGATATGACTGTATTATATAAAAAGTGCTGATTTTTGGTTCATTGATAAAAGGATGAAAGTATATGAATCTCAGTGATCATGAATTCTTGTGATGTGACTTGATAAATGTGCTCCTACCACTCATTTTACCCTGAAAATAACAATTGTAGTAATTCCATTATGTAAGGCAACTTTGCATAAATATATATTTATATTTGAAGACTCAGGAAATAAGGATAGAAATATCTAGGAAATATAGAGAAGTCAAGAATATAAAAATGTTAAATTTACAGGACAGTGTTACAGTAATAGAAGTAATTATGTAATTTGAAAACCTGATTTAGTATGCATGTTTGGCAGAAATATAGCAGTAAACCAGTTGTAAATTTCCTTCAAAAATCATCAGACTTTGTTCTTTATAAATAATGTCAGGGAACACAGTCTTGAGTATTAAATGTCTGGTTTTAATAATAGTAAATAACCAAAGGTGCCTGGTTGACTTAGTTGGTTAAGTGTCGAATTCTTGATCTCAGCTCAGGTCTTGATCTCGGGGTCATTAGTTCAAGCCCTGCATTGGGCTTCACACTGGGAGTGGGACCTGCTTAAAAAAATTTTTTTAATAAATAAAATAGTAAATAACTGAACATTTAGGGGACATGCAGAAAAAGAAATGGCTATTTTATTTTATTATTTTTTTTTTTTTATTAGAGAGAGTGAGTGGGCGAGGGGGTAAGAGGGAGAGAGAGAAAATCGTAAGCATTTCTCCATGTCCACTGCAGAGTCCAACACAGGGTTCCATCCCATGACTCTTGGATCAATGGCCAAAATCAAAAGTCACATGCTCAACTGACTAAGCTACCCAGGTGCCCTAGCAATGGTTATTTTATTTTATTTTTAAATTTTTTGAAGGAGAGAGAGACAGGGCATGACTACAACAGGGGAAGAGAGAGAGAGGAAGAACAGAATCTGAAGCAGGCTCCAGGCTCTGAGCTGTCTGCACAGAGCCCCACGCAGGATTCGAACCCATGAACTGTGAGATCATGACCTGAACTGAAGTCTAAGGCTCAACAGACTGGGCCATCCAAGTGCCCCCAAAAATGGTTATTTTATAGACCTGGGTTTTTTTTTTAATGTTTTTATTATTTATTTATGAGAAAGAGAGAGAGAGAGAGTGCGGGCAAGGAAGGGGCAAAGAAAGAAGGAGACACAGAATCTGAAGCAGGCTCTGAGCTGTAAGCACAGAGCCCAAGGTGGGGCTCAAGCTTATGAACTGTGAAATCACGACCTGAGCGGAAGTCAGATGCTTAACCACCTGAGCCACCCAGGTTATGGTTATTTTATTTTATTAAAAAAATTTTTTGTAATGTTTATTTTTGAGAGACAACACGAGCAGAGGAGGGGTAGAGAGAGAGGGAGACACAGAATCTGAAGCAGGCTCTAGGCTCTGAGCTGTCAGCACAGAGCCCGATGCAGGGCTTGAACTCACAGACTGTGAGATCATGACCTGAGCTGAAGTCAGACACTTAAATGACTGAGCCACCCAGGCGCCCCTGGAAATGGTTATTTTAAATTAAAGGTTGCTTTCCTTTGTTTTTGTTTTAATGAAATAGTCATTTATAAGATAACTCTGGGAGCTGAAATTATAAGTTACAGTTGTTGGGGCGCCTGGGTGGCTCAGTCAGTTAAGCCTCCGACTTCGGCTCAGGTCAGATCTCACGTTCGTGGGTTCGAGCCCCGTGTCAGGCTCTGTGCTGACAGCTAGCTCAGAGCCTGGAGCCTGTTTCCGGTTCTGTGTCTCCTTCTCTCTCTGCCCCTCCCCCTCTCATGCTCCGTCTCTCTCTGTATCAAAATAAATAAAACATTAAAAAAATTTTTTATAAGTTACAGTTGTTGTTTTGCTGTTGTTTTGTTACTCAATAAATAGTTGATTTAGCCATGTCCACCTTACTTAGCTCAGAACTAAAAAAGAATCAAATTGGTTCACTCCTCTCAACCACCAACTTCCCTGGCTTCTAAGATACAGTTGCTAACATCTATCTAATCTTCCAAGTACTGATTGAGTTGACTGCATGTATCCTATGTAGCCTACAATAGGAAACTTACTTATTGGTTATAACAAGAAAATACTAGACTCAGTACATGTCATGAAAGACAGAGTGTTTCTCCAAAGTAAAACCGTTTTAGGGGTAGCTGAAGCGTTTACCTGAGCTGTATAATCACTATTAACAGGAGCTTTTTCCCTCCCTCATGTTTATCAGCATTGGAGAAACTAATGTAGAAAGAAAGACGAAGAAAAAAAGGTAAGTGTGGCTTTGGGGAGTATTATGTAGATAATAAAGAATACCAGTTGGAGGGATGGGAAGAGTGATTTTAAAACACTGGCGAAAAAATTTGGATCTGAAGTCTCTTGTCTGTATTTCATGATTAAGTATCATCCCTTTTTCAGATATGTTCCTCTCTTTACCTGACTGGAATTTATTGCCTTCATTTTCTCTTTTTTCTCCACCTTTCCAGAGTATACCTGGAAGTAGTAAATAATTTTTCTTAGAAATCTGTCTTATTCTATTAGAATAAGAAATATTATTAGACTGGTAAAAAGTAAATTTAGTGACCATGTATATCTGGTTCAAAGTAAAGATTATGAAACATGTACCATGTGCCCTGAGGCTTAAGTAAACCCACGGTTACACTGCACCTTTACTCTAACATGATTCATTCAGGAGCCTATTAAGAGTAGCAACACTGCCATTGAACTCCATCCAAGAGAGTTAAATTGCTATCGGGAAACCTGCGGTTGCTGCAGGATCGCTAGTGATACCGTCTGCAGCGCCTCGAGTCTAGGGATCGCACGCTAGCCACGCTCGCGGGTGCGCGTACCTCGTTTTCCCAGGAAATGGCTTTTAGACATTCTGTTCTGCGGCAGCTTCCCACGCGTCCGCCTACTCACTGTCTAACAGGTCTAAGAGCGTAACCAGTTCCAGTAGCAACAGCAGTGACAGCTCAGCCAGTGATTCTTCATCCGAGAGTGAAGAAACATCTACCTCATCCTCCTCTGAGGACAGTGACACCGATGACAGCTCCTCCAGTTCCTCATCCTCATCCTCCTCCACGAGCTCTTCCTCGTCCTCTGAGTCAGATTCGGATTCCAGCTCTTCCAGTAGCAGCAGCACCAGCACAGAGAGCAGCTCGGAGGATGAACCACCAAAGAAGAAGAAAAAGAAATAGAATTGCTCCATGCCTATTGGACTGCCGGACTGAGAACGTTAATGCGATTCTTGAAAGGGAACTTAGAGTAGGTTAAGGCCGAATAGGATGCCCAGTCAGCATTTCTAGAGTTGAGAGTTTCTAAATGTTTTACACATCATAAGAGCATAAAGAGTATTAATTATGGATTATATATATAAAAGACTTTTATTTTAAGGGTAAATCTTGTTTTTCTTTTTAATCTTTAATATATATATATCTCTAAAAATGAAAGCTGAATCCAGTAAATCTGTTTTTGTGATGAAACTTTCCTTTTCTCCCTGTGAAATAAATGCTGTGCTTTGTTATATGTTAGCGCTGTGCGTCAGACATGTTTTCAGGGTGATGCACTCAGGACCTGGCAGTGAATTTCTAATGCTTTTGGCTGTATGTTACTATGTAAGATTTAACACCTTGTTACTATAAACTTGGAAGTTTTCCTCTTAATAAATGTGCTCTGTTTTTATGTTTATGTTCATAAAGTTATTCTGACTCCTTATCTTAAACGAAAAGCTCAAGGAACCCATTAATATATTTATGCCTTTTCAGCAGTACAAGTGTCCACTTACTGTGTTACGCTATTCCTTTTCTAATGGTTCTTAAAGTTACTCTCTTCTGAGGAATATCAATCTAGAAGAACTAAAAAGGAACCACAATTCTGAAACGACTTAGGAGTCGAATCTTGGTGCCTTTTGATAAATTGTGTGTATCAGAAAAAAGTCACTTTTAAGTGAAAGTGATAGAAATTTCTTCGTGTTAATATGCTATAAAAGGCAGAAGAGGAAGAGGGAGGAAGAAAGGTGGTTTTTACCGAAAATTAGGGTGATGTTAAGTTTGTCCAAACTTTCACAAAGATTGCCTTTTGTCGTTTTTGAAATTGTAATTTAACCATTTATGTGGCAACTGGTCATACATGGTGGTCTACTGCGTAAATATGAATGACTTGGATTAACCTCCTGTGTTTACATAGCACAGACAGTTGAAATGTAGCATGACAGATTAAAAAATACTGCACAATCCTTCTTACAAGTGAAATGCTCTGCTGTGGTGAAATTACTTAGTTTTGCATGACATCATTCTGGGATGTCTTAAGCTTTTTGGAAAGAGGTATTTTTTGTAGAAAAATCTTGATGTGGGCTACATAAGGGTTTTTAAACTATGAATGTTGTCTTTTTTATATTTTTATGAGAAAGTAGAAAATTGCTTTTGACAAAATGAGCTTCTATTTAAATGTTGAAATATACTTATGTTGTAAGTTTAAGGAGCTTGTGATTCCTTGTATGTTTTATAGATCCAGCTGTTTTTAGTGATTGTAAAAAAAACTCTCAAAAACATCATTTCAGAGGCTCCATACAGAACATATCAACTAACAGGTAAATTTCATAAATTACTAACTAATACCATTTTACAATGGTAGTCTCTGTAAGGGCATTTTTAGCAGTTAAAAAACTTGGAAGAGAAAAAAGTATACTTAGGTTGCAACACTTGCAATTAAATAAAACTCTTCATTTGTGCTTACAAGCTTAAGCATCTATTATCTCTTTGCTATTTTACTTAATGCTAGCTCTTATTCGTTTTGAGGGTAAGGACATTTAAGCAAATTCTAATTATGTTTACTGTTGTAACTGTTACAAAGTCAACCTAAGAGGTGCAGAAAGCAGGAATTCTTTTCTAGTCAGACAGTTCATTCAAAACAGAATCAGTGGTGGGGCGCCTGGGTGGCTCAGTTGGTTGAGCAACTGACTCTTGATTTTCACTCAGGTTATGATCCAAGTATGTGGGATTGAGCCTTGTGTAGGGCTCTGTGCTGAGTGTAGAACCTGCTTGAGATTCTCTCTCTTCCTCTGCCCCTCCCTCCTGAAACAAATAACAAAGTAACAAAAACAAAAACAAAAAAGAATCAATGGCAAAGTATAGTCTAACCTTGGAAGAGTTTCTCCCTATCCTGCTTGAAAGCAAAAATCTCTTAAGTTGAGTCCCTGACAAATGTCTTTTTTTTTTTAATGTCATTTATTTTTCAGAGAGAGAGAAAGAGTACAGGAAGGGGAGGGGCAGAGAGAGAGAGGAAGACAGAGAATTTGAAGCAGGCTCCACACTATCAGTGTAAAGCCCAACACAGGGCTCGAACTCACAAATGGAGATCATGATTTGAGCCGAAGTCAGACGCTCAACCAACTGAGCCATTCAGGTGACCCCCTGGCAAATGCCTTAAATGTATCATTTCTCAACCATAACCATATCAAGAAGAATCATCAGATCATAGGTTTTCATTCCACAAACATTTCATTAGTACTTTGTCCTGAATTCAGATATAGTTATAGGCTACACATTAGCCCTAGTAATGGAAAAGAGTGCAAAGAAGGTATATTTCACATTCATAGTTTGCAGAAATATTGCAAAAATGCTATTGTTAACATATATACCTCACCCAGCTTCCCCTTATGTTAACATCTTCCATAACCATAGTTCACCAGCTTTTCTATGAATGTCTTTATTCTGTTCCAGAATATGCAGAATATGACCCAAAAAATCCAGTTTGCTACTAGCAAATATGCTTCTGTCTATAACAGTTCCTTGGTCTTTCCTAGTCTTTTGTACACTTACTGTTTTATAAGAGTGTTTATCAGTTGTTTTATCTGATGTCCCTCAATTTGGATTTATTGGTGTTGTCTTGTGATTGAACTGAGGCCATACTTTTTGGAAGAAGATGACAGCAGGGAAGCTGTTCTCCATCCACCCTGTCACAGGATTTCGAGTGTCAATATGTATTAATTATTATTAGTGATGTGGACATTGATTATTTGCCTAATGTGGTTTCTGTCAGATTTCTCCATTGTAAAGTTCCCTTTTTAGTTGACAGGTGTCTTGAGGGAGATAGATAGAGACCAAAGTGTTCCTCCGTTCTCACCCACTAGTTCTAGGGCATCTCATCTACAGTTATTACTGTGATGTTTTGCAAATGGTGATTTTCTGTTTCCCTCTCACCTTCTATGCTAATTGGAACTCTCCAAGTTAGAGTTGTCTTCTCTCCCCCATTTTTTAATCTTTTAATTTTCTGAAGATCCAGTTGGCTTTATTAAGTAATTCATTAATTGATTAACATTCCATCTAGCAAGTAGAGAGACACTCCTCTCCCATTTATTGAATTGATTTTTTTATACTGTGTTCAGATGTTTATTTTATCCTGTGAGTTAAAAACCAATAATACCATTGTTTGTTTTGTTGCTCACATTGTTCACCTTTGGCTATTAGAAGAGCTCCTTCAGGTTGGCTCCTTTATTCTTTCAACAAATTCTCAATTATTGTTTGTTTGTTTGTTTGTTTTTAGTATTTCCTTACGTTCTGGACCCACAAGATGTCCCAGGTTTCATGTTCCAGTTCAGGTGTCCCTGATCCACCTTTGGAACCAACCACTTCTCAAAGAGATCCGCCTTGGTTTTTGATTGAGGAATTGTATTTAGATAGAATCCAGGATCTTGCTGCTGTCTATGTTTTATGCATTGTGAGTAGTAGTGTACTAAGGTAGTTAGACAAAACATGGAGTCTTGCCATTAGCTGGAGGAAAGAGTCATCATCTTCAACATCTCTTACCTAGCTTTACTTCTACAGGACTTCTCGGGAGCACTGCTTTCTCTGACAGTAGTTGGAAGAGGCAAAGTCTTTCATTAAAAATTATCACTACAGAGGCGCCTGGGTAGCTCAGTCGGTTATGCATCGGACTTTGGCTCAGGTCATGATCTCATGGTTTATGGGTTCAAGCCCCACGCCGGACTCTGCTGACAGGTCAGAGCCTGGAGCCTGCCTTGGATTCTGTCTCCTCCTCTTTCTTCCCCTCACCCACTTATATTCTGTTTCTCTCTGTCTCAATAATAAATGTTAAAAAAAAATTTTTTTTTAATTGTCACTACCGACTCGTTTTTCCCACTGTAATATATCTAAATTCAGACACGGGCCAAATAGCTGTTTTCTGACACCAGGCTGAGCTGTCAACAGGGAAAAAAAAAAATTTATGTCTGTGTGACTGTACTGCCATACCTTGGATTGTGGGGCCTTCATTGGAAGAAGTTGGCCCAAAGCAATATGTCACATTGTATGCTTGTATGCTGCCTTGCCTTTTTATGTGCCTTAAAAAGATTTAGATGGGGGATGTATGTGTGTGTGTGTGTGTGTGTGTGTGTGTGTGATAAAGAGGGAGTGGGGGAAAAGAGGGAGAAATGTGTCATTAAAGAGGAAAAGAGAAAGGAAAGCCAATATGGTACATGGGCTGCAGATGTTAGATTAATTTTAGGAAAGGGTACAAGTGGAAGTTGAAGACCTAGAAATTGCCAGTGTTCTTGAAAAGTCTTTTATGTAACCTCAAGGGTACTGTGCTGGCTATTCAAGGTAATCGTAGTATCAACCATAAACATAAGTAGAATACCTATTTGGAAGGTCCTACACAATGTATAATAACCCCTCAACAGTAGTTTCCTTGGAGTTCACACTCTAGTTGGGAAAAGCAGACACACAGAAACCAGAACAATGAAGAAAACTTTCAGTTAAACATGGCAAATTGGACCCATGTGTTTATTACCATTCCTCCTGAAATCCAAATAGATGGCATCGAAAAACAAAAAACAAACCCATAAGGCAAAGAGAAAAGGAAAGGAAACGAGAGTAGATGAAACACGAGAAATGACAAGTCTTTTGGAAGCTGTAATGTTGATGGAATAATGGGTGCCGGCTGAAACGAAGCGCGGCCAGAGCACAAGCTGGCAGCAAGAGAAAAGCGAGAGGAAGCCAGCCCATTTGTGCCACGGAACTCTGGACAGGCTCCAAACTTGATGGCATCGTACACTTGTCAGCCAAAGTGCAGGGGAGGCTTGAAGACAAGAAGACCAGAGGAATGTTTACGTGAGAACCTGTACCTCTGTGCGCTCCTCTCCTGTTCCTGCTGTCTTGATGGTTTTGTTTTATATTTAATCCCTTTATTGTGAAATTTTACGAATATACCACAGTGAGCCCCACTGTTCCACCTGCCATGATTAATAATTATCAAGGTAATTTAAAATTAAAGATGGTACAAGTTGCCATATGCAGAGAGCTACTTGAGGTGTAGACCATAAATGCTATTATACCTAGCTAGATCTTACTCTCCCCAAATTTTTCTGGACAAGATCAAGAATGAAATAGAATTGCTGAGTAATTTTTTGATATGGACTTTTTTTGCACATTTCATAAAATGATTACCTTCCTTAGGGAGTCCTGAGGGCACTTTGAAAAGATGGTTTCTGTACTAGGCAAATCCATAATAAAATATGGGATCACAAAACATGTACACCAAGGCTGTTAGATATTTGCACAAAGAAATCCCTGATGAGTTAGCTCTCTTGAAGGGAATGGTGAGTATGTGGACAAAGAAACAAACACTAATTCATGCAAAATTTAACAGCTATTGCTAAGTACCTGTCTCTGTCCACCAAGGATTCCCTTATTAATTAACAATTACAGATAGTGCATAAGTGATAAAAAGAAGTTGCTCAAGAGTTTAGAGGCTGAAATATTTGCTCGGAGAGTTTGGATAAGCCTTTCACAGGAGGTGTATTTGGCTGAGGAAGAATTGGTGGGCATGGTTGGAAGGCTGCTTGTGTGGAGAGCAGCAGGGGTTGAGGCTCTGGAGGGTGGGGGGAGGGGTTGCTATATTTACAAGGCTTATATATCACCCTAAGGAATTTGTATTTTATCTGGGAGATGACAGGAAAGCCTCACATTCAAAAAAACATTTAAAATCTCAAGAATGTCAAAATTAGAAGTAAAGAGGACCTGTTCAGTGACTTGATCTATAAGCAAAGCCAAGTCCCAAGACGCCACTAAGAACCAAATTGTATTGCAGGCACCTGGGTGGCTCAGTTGGTTGAGTGTCCAACTTCAGCTCAGGGCATGATCTCACAGCTCATGAGTTCATGAGTCCCAGCCCCACATCCGGCTCCGTGCTGATATCTCAGAGCCTGAAACCGGCGTCAGATTCTGTCTGTCTCCCTCCCTCTCTCTACCCCCTCCCTCAAAAATAAATAAACATTAAAAGAAAATTGTGACCCAAATCCTATAATCTCTGTTTGTGATGGTATAGCTTTACTTTTGGAACTGGTATTATTAATGTAATTCTAGGAAGAAATAAAAATATTAGATCCTTCACAAAATATCAAAAAAGGGAGAAAAGAATAGCAGAATTAGGAAAATTCTGTACAGGAATTAGGAAGAAATTAATAAAATCTATGATGTTAACGGTGTATATAAATATATATGTATGTGTGATTAATACTAATTACATAAAATATGTAGCTTAATTTTATTAATTGATCAGCTTGTAATCAGCATTTAAATGCTCAAGAAAAATTGTTTCTTCACATGTTATTAGATTTATTGGTTTAATACCTTTAGCTTTAAGTTAAAAGAGTGAGAGATATTATTGCAGGTGTCGAGGAGAGAAATGACGATCACTCCTGGGGACTTTGGGAATCAGAGACTGGACGCAGTGACCTACCCCACCGCTGAGGCCAGAGAGAACACACTCCCTTATGGTTGTCTCTGTTGTGTGATTTTTCTCCTCTTGCTTATAATTTATGCAAACTTAAGACATTTATACATACCCAGCATATAAACAATAAGAGCAGGAAGCAGATGACAAATTTGACAGAACTTAGTGATCAACCGAGTACAGTGGAGAGGTGTACCTAGGAAAGTTTCCAGATCTGTTGTTTGGATAAATATTGAAACAAAAATATCCATTTTGATAAAGTTTTATTATTAAAATTATAATAGCAACTGCAACCTTCACAACTATAAACTGACCCTGGCAACAGGAGAAAAGCTATTACATAATGGAATACTACAGTTTTAAAAAAAATTTCAGGTACCACTTGGATATCTGAAAATGTCTCTAGATTTTCATGGTTACTAAATTGCTAAGAGCTCTCGTATTTGGGTGGTAAAATTATAGATAGCATTTTTTCCTTCCAATTTTTTTTTAAAAACTTTAACATGTTTGGAACTAGAGAGTATACTGCTAAGGAAGTAAGTCAGTCAGAGAAAGACAAATACCATATTATTTTACTCATATATAAGAATTCCATACTTGCGGTGCCTGGGTGCCTCAGTCAGTTAAGCCTCCGACTTCAGCTCAGGTCATGATCTCACAGTTTGTGGGTTCAAGCCCTGCGTCAGGCTCTGTGCTGACAGCTTGCTCAGGGCCTGGAGCCGGTCTTCGGAGTCTATGTGTCTCTCTCTCTGACCCTCCCCTGCTCGCTCGCTCTCTCTCTCTCTCTCTCTCTCTCTCTCTCTCTCTCACACATTCAAAAAAAAAAGAATTCCATACTCATGGAATTTAAGAAACAAAACAAATGAGCAAAAGGAAAAAAGGAGAGAAAGAGAGAGACAAACCAAGAAACAGATTCTTAACAAGAGAAAGCAAACTGAAGGTTACCAGGGGGATGTGAGTTACAGATGAGAGGATTAAGGAGTTTGCATGTCCTGATGAGCCCTGGGTGATTATAATAAAAAGTTAAAAAAAAAAAAACTTTATTGAGGTGCGGTTGATAGAATAGTCTGTTATATATTGAAAGTGTATAATATGACATACGTATACAGTCATGAAATCAACACCACAAGCAAAATCATTAAATCTCACCCCCAAAGCTTCCATGTGTCCCTTGGTAATCCTTTCCACCCATTCCTCTCAGTTTACCAGCCACCCCCAGTAATTCCAGATAGAGTTAAACCTAATCACATCAATAATCTCATTAAATATGAATGGTCTAAACACTCTAATTAAAAGGTAGAGATTATCAGATTGGATAAAAGAGCAAGTCACGCTACCAACCAGAAATGCACAAGTAGATATGCCAACACCAATAAACAGAAAACTAAAGAATATTTATTAATAACAAAGTAGATTTCTGAAGACAGAATATTGCCAGGGCTAAGAAGTCATTTTGTATGGTAATGTGGTCAATTCATGAAGAGGACATAACAATCCTAAATATTTATGCACCTTTTAATAGTTATTGAAAATATATGGAGTAAAACTGATAGAAATAAAATGAGAAATAGACAAATCCATAACTATAGTCAGAGATTTCAAAATCCATACTCAGTAATTGATAGAACAAGTAGACAAAATCAGTAAGGATATAGAAAACTTGAACAACACAGCCAACCAATTCAATTGAGGTAGCATTTATAGAACACTCTACCCAACAATAGCAGAATACATATTTTTTTGAAGTGCACCCGGAACATTTATGAAGGTATGTTTACCAAGGTAGCCTGTATTCCTGATCATAAAACAAGTCCCATAAATAGAAAAGGATTCAAATCATACAAGGTATATACGAGGTATATCTGACCACAGTGGGATTAAACTAGAAATCAGTAACAGAACCATGTTTAGAAAATTCCCCAGTGTATGGAAATTGAATAATATACTTCTATACCTATGGGCCAAAGAAGAACTCAAAAGTTTTTTTTTTCCTCAAAAGGAAAATTAGAAAATATTTTTAATCAAGGATAAATGCAAAATATACCGATATTTGTGAGAAGCCTTTAAAGCAGTACTTAGGGAAAACTTATAGCACTAAATATTAGAAAAAAAAGGTTGCCAAATCAATGACTTCAGCATGCACCTTAAAAAACTAGAAGGGACAGGGCATCTGGCTCTATAGGTTAAGCATCTGACTTCAACTCAGGTCATGATCTCACGGTTGGTTGATGGGTTCAGGCATGAAATGGGGTGAGTTTGAGCCTCACTTCAGGTGAGCTTGAGTCCTGCTTCAGGCTCTGACCTGGTAGTACTGTCCCTTCATGGGATTCTCTGTCTCCCTTTCTCTCTGCCTCTCTCTCTACCCCTCATGAGGTTTTCTCTCTCTCGCTCTCTCTGTCCCTTGCTCACTCATGCTTCCTCTCTCAAAAGTAAATAAAGAAACAAAACCAAAAATAACTAGAAGGGGGACCTGTTTGGCTCAGTCAGTGAAGCTTCTGACTCCAGCTCAGGTCATGATCTTGAGAATAGTGGGTTTGAGCCCGACATTAGGCCCTACATCAGCCTCTCTCCTGTCAATATAGAGCCCATTCGGGATCCTCTGTTCCCCTCTCTCTCTGCCCCTTCCCTGACCATGTATTCTCTCTCTCTCCCTAAAATAAATAAATAAACTTAGGGGAAAAAAAAACTATAAAAAAGGTACACCTGAGTGCTCAGATGGTTGAGAATCTGACCCTTGATTTCAGCTCAGTTCATGAACTCAAGGTTTGTGAGATCAAGCCCCGCATCCAGCTCTGCAATGACAGATGGAGACTGCTTGGGATTCTTTTTCTGCCCCTCCCTCTCTGTTTCTGTTTCTCAAAATAAATAAATAAACATTTTTTTAAACTAGAAAAAGAAAAAAATCCAAAAATAAGCAGGGTAAAGGAAATGGTGAAGATCAGAGCAGAGATCAATGAAATAGTAAATGGACAAACAATAGAGAAAGTCAATGAATCCAAAAGGTGGTTCTATGAGAAGATTACTAAAATTAATAAACTTCTAGCCAGACTGCTCAGGATAAAAAGAGAGAAGGTACAAATGACCAATATCAGGAATGAGAGAGATAACATCACTACGGATTCCATGGATATTAAAAAGACACCAAGGGAGGGGTGCCTGAGTGCCTCAGGCAGTGGAGTGTCTGACTTCGGCACAGGTCGTGATCTCACGATTCAGAAGTTCGAGCCCTGTGTCAAGCTCTGTGCTGACAGTTCAGAGCCTAGAGCCTGCTTCCGATTCTGTGTCTTCCTCTCTCTCTGACCCTCTCCTGCTCACACTGTCTCTCTCTCTCTCTCTCAAAAATAAAGAAAACATTAAAAAAAATTTTTAATTAAAAAAATATACTTTGTTGTTCATTAGTGGGTT
Source organism: Suricata suricatta (assembly GCF_006229205.1). Classification (NCBI taxonomy): domain Eukaryota; kingdom Metazoa; phylum Chordata; class Mammalia; order Carnivora; family Herpestidae; genus Suricata; species Suricata suricatta. The sequence continues at coordinate 24,236,108 of NC_043705.1, read as the reverse complement.
TCCCCCCCTGTGTAAGTTGCTTAAAGTCACTACAAACATCTGAGAGAAAATTATGGTTTGGTTTGGTAACCAGCTAAAGAGACGGTTCTCAATGATTCTCATTTTGTTATTTATGCCCTTGTATAGCCCCGTCCCACTCTGAATCAGGGCTGATCTAAGTAGCCAGTGGAATAATACAAAAGTGACAGTGTGTGATTCCAGAGGCTAGGTCATAAAGGCACTATGGCTTCTGCCCTGTGTTTTGAAACCCTCACCATGGCATGAGGGTACTCAAGCAGTCTTATAGAGACCCCAGCGGAGAGGAACAGTCTTCCAGTCAACAGGAGGCAGTAACCTACCAGTCACGTCTGATCCTCCATCCCCAGTTAAGTCTTCAAATGATTAATTACCACGTTTCCAGAGACCTAAGCCAGAACTACCTACCAAAGCCACACCTGCCTTCCTGACCCACAGAAATTGTGAGAGATAATAAATGGTTACTATTGTTTTAAGCCACTAAGTTTTTTTTTCAACGTTTATTTATTTTTGAGAGAGACAGAGACAGAGAGAGACAGAGCACAACAGGGGAGGGGCAGAGAGAGAGGGAGACACAGAATCTGAAGCAGGCTCCAGGCTCTGAGCTGTGAGTACAGAGCCGGATGTAGGAGTCAAGCCCATGGACTGCAAGATCATGACCTGAGCTGAAGTTGGATGCTCAACTGACTGAGCCACGCAGGGGCCCCTAAGCCACTAAGTTTTGAGCCATTTGTAATGCAATAATAATTTAAAAACCGTGATGTTCATATGTTTTAAAATAAACATTTTTTAAATTTTTAAATGTTTATTTTTGAGAGAGAAAGAGGAGTAGGGGCAGTGAGAGAGGGAGACACAGAATGTGAACCAGACTCCAGGCTCTGAGCTATAAGCACAGAGCCCAACCCTAGGCTCAAACTCACAAACTGTGAGAGGTAAAGTCGGAGGCTTAACCAACTGAGCCATCCAGGCGCCCCAAAGGAAACAGTTATTGAAAGACCATATTTAAGTTTTTGCTCAGTGTTCATCTCTTGTGAGAGGTTTTTCCTAGCCAACCTAGCTAAAATAATACCTGCACTCATTCTATCCCTTTCCCCTTTTTCCTCTTTGTATTTACACCTGAAAGTTGGTCATATGTATGTATTTGTGTGTCTGTGTCTTCACTAAAATAGAATCACCACAAGGACTGTTTTTGTTCACTCCTGCCTCTACAAATCTAGAATGCTTATGATGCTGTCTGGTATATGATAGGCACTCAATGAATAATTGTTACAAAATGAATAAATGAATGATAAATAAGATTGTTAATATTTTCATTTGCCTTAATAGTATACTTGGACTCCTTTCTGGGACGGAGGGGGGAGTGATGGGCATATAGAGACGATGAGCCATGAGCAAATGTGTACTATTTTTCATAATGTTTACATTAGAATCATTACACCAAAAAAATGTTTTATGGAGGCACCTGAGTGGCTCAGTTGGTGAAATCAGCGTCTGACTCTTGATTTCAGCTTAGGTCATGATCTCAGGGTTCGTGAGTTAGAGCCTCGCATCTGGCTCTGCACTGGGGATTCTCTGTCTCCCTCTCAGTCCGCCCCTCGCTGTGTCTCTCTTGTTCTGCTGGAGACCAAGGGAGACCACTGAAGCCTAATTCAGGGAGTCTTTATTACCAGCCGGAACCACAGGGAGTTAACACAGAACTCTAAATGTGCGGCCCCGAGTCCAAGGACTTAGGGCTTTTTAATGAGCAAGCAGGCAAGTGGGCAGTAGGAAGCAGAATTGAGTGGTTATTGTACAAAGTGATAAAGAGAGCAGCCCTCATCCTGGTATGTAGGAGGACATTTGTTATTTTGAAGGCACGGTTTAGGGTTGTAGGGGTGTTTCAAGGGACTAGCCGTTATCTCAAGGACAAAGTATGCAAACTGTGTCATAAATAACCATTAACAGGGAACATTAACCCTTGTCTTCTTATTTTTTTCCTTGCACCCGGGGATGGCCATGTAGCCCTCCAAGTGCAGGCCCAGAAGGTAAACTCTGGGTCAAGATGGAAGGACTGAGGCTAAATTCATGGGCCACCCTCTCTCAAAAAAGCAATCTTTGGGATGCCTGGTGGCTTCGTTGGTTAAGCGACTGACTTTTGCTCAGGTCACGAGTGCAGGAATCGTGGCTTGTGGGTTTGGACCCTGCATCAGGCTCTCTGCTGTCAGTGCAGAGCCTGCTTGGGATCCTCGGCCTGCCTGCCTCTCTCTGCTGTGCCCCCCACTCACGCCTGCTCACACACTCTCTCTCTCAAAAATAAATAAATATTAAAAAAAAGACATCAGTTTCTTGTAAGAGATAACATTTACAAAATGTTTTACAACATGAAAAAAATACCGCTTTTCCCTGTGGAGTTTTTTTTTAATTTTTTATTTTTTGTAAAAGGGCCTTGTGGTAGGCGGCTTCTAAAATGACCCCCAGTGACTCCTGATTTGGGTTATTCATGTCCTTGTACGTCTCTTCCCAGACTGAATAGGGCTGACTTGCGCAACCAATGGAATACTGGAAATTGATGTGACTTCTGAGACTAGGTCATAAAAGACGTTGAAAATTTTAAGTGGGCTGTTGCATTACAGCTGAATGTCTTCACAAAAATTTGAAAAATGAAAAGGAGGCTATATCCCAAGTAACTTCCTAAGCAACTCATTTTGTTATCCAAGCAAAGAAAGTCATTTACTGAGGGCATGTTCATTAAATCACATTTGATTGCAGCAAAGAAATATATCCAGAGAAAGCAAAATTGTTCAAGATCATTAGCCTTTCTATTTGAACAGTTACCCAGTGTTAAGGAACAAACTAAGTGATATCAACTGATTTTCCTGGACCTTCTTTTTTTCATAATAACTTCTTGAGTTATAGTTATCATACTATACATTTACCCATTTACAGTGTGTAGTTCAGAGTTGTGCATCATCACCAGAATAAATTTCTTTTTTTTTCTCTCCCCTGCTCAGAATAAATTTCTAAATATGTTTCACCCCAAAAGAAACTCTGTACCTATGAGCAGTTTTATTCATTTTCCTCCTAACCACTCCATCATTGGTAGCCACTAATCTTGTTTTGTCTCTAGATTTGCCTGTTGCAAACATTCCATATAAATAGAATGACATATATATTGTTTTGTGGCTCACTTCTTTCACTTAGCACAATGTTTTCAAAGTTCATTGATAGTGTAGCATGTATCAGTATTTCATTAAAAAAAATTTTTTTAATGTTTATTTATTTTTGAGAGAGAGACAGAGCATGAATGGGGGAGGGGCAGAGATAGAGGGAGACATAGAATCCAAAGCAGGTTCCAGGCTCTGAGCTGTCAGCATAGTCAGCCACTCAACTGGCTGAGCCACCCAGGTGCCCCAGTATTTCATTTTTTAATTGCCAAATGATATTCTATTTTATGGACATACCACAATTATTTATCCATTCATTGGTGGGACATTTGGATTATTTTCCATCTTTTGACTATTATGAATACTGTTGCTATGAACACTGTCTCCAAGTTTTTGTGTGGACATATGTTTTAAATTCTCCTGGGTATATACCAACGAATGGAATTTCTGGGTCATATAGTAACTTCATGCTTAGTGTTTTGAGGAACTGACAGACTGTTTTCCAAAGCAGCTGCACTGTCTTACAATCAACAGCAATCTGCAATTTCTCTACATTTTACCAACACTTGTAATTAACTGTCGCTTTGATTATAACCATGCTTGTGAGTATGAAGCAGTATCACGTAGTGGTTTTGATTTGCATTTCCTTAATGTTGTTGAGGATCATCTCATGTGCTCCTTGGCCATTTGTGTATCTTCTTTAAAGAAATGTTCATTTTGATCTGCCCGTTTTTGAACACCTGAGCATTTGTCTATTGTTCTCACTTTCTTGATACTCTTCTTTGAAGCACAAAAGTTTTTAATTTTGATGAAGTCTAGTTCATTCTTTTCTTTCATTGCTTGTCTTTTGGGTGTCATATTCTGTTAAGGGTCCTGGATCCAATTCCAACATGGGAAGTCTTGGACTTCTATCTGGTGGATGTCTGAGACTTCAACTGAATTCTAACTCTACCCTGAAACTACATCAGATTCTGCTCATTAAAGGCTCAGTCTTACAAGACTGCCCTCTGTCTCTTACATCAGACGCCAGACACACATCCTAGGCTGTTACTTATGCTTCTGACCAATCAGCTAGAGATTGTGGACATTCCAAACAATCTCCTCCTTAGATTCTTTTAATATGCTGGGGCAACTTAGGGTGCCTAGGTGGCTCAGTTAGTTAAGCATCTGCCCTTGGTTCAGATCATGCATGCTCTTGTGTTTTGTGAGCTCGAGCCCCTCATCGGGATCTGTGCTGACAGCTCACTAAAAGCTTGGAGCTGCTTCAGATTCTGTGTCTCCTCTCTCTTTACCCCTCCCCTACTCGTGCTCTGTCTGTCTGTCTTTTTCTCTCTCAAAATGAATAAACATTAAAAAAATTTAGGGACACCTGGGTGACTTAGTCAGTTGAATCTGACTTCAGCTTAGGTCATGATTTCACAGTTCATGAGTTTGAGCCTTGCATTGGACTCTGTGCTGACAGCTCAGAACTTGGAGCCTGTTTCGAATTTGTGTCTTCCTCTCTCTCTACCCCTCCCCCACTCGTGCTGTCTGTCTCTCTCAAAAAGAATTTAAATAATTTCTTAAAATATCAAAAAATCAATATACTACAGCAGGTCACAGAACTCAGATATAGTTATATTTACCAGTTTATTAATAGATATGATAAATGATATGAATCAACATCCAGATGAAGAGATACATAGGGCAAAGTGTGGGCAAAGGGCACAGAGCTTCCATGCCTTCTCCTGGTTCTCCAGTCTCCCCAGTACCCAACCCAGAAGCTCTCAGAACCAGTCCTGAGAGGTTTTCATGGAGACTTCATTGCATAGTCATAATTGATTAAGTCATTGGCCATTGGCTGATTCAACCTTTCCTCTTTTGGGGAGTGAGAATTTGGCAGGTGGGACTAACAGAGTCCTTCTAAATCACATAGTTGGTCCTGCTGGCAATCAGCCTCCATCCTTAGGTAAATCCCAAAAGTGACCTCATTAATAAACAGAAGACACCTTTTTCACTCTCAACACTTCAGGCATGCCAAGGGTTTTGGAAGCTGTGAGCCAGAAACTGTGGACAAGGACCAAATATGTAAGAAATACATTTTGGTCATTCATATATAAATACATTTAAATTATGAACCACAATATCACACATCTAATAACCCATTGCCTAATCCAAGTCTTAAAAATTTATGCCCATGTGTTATAGTTCATGCTCTTACAATTAGGTCTGATTCATTTTGAGCTAATTTTTGCATATGGCGTGAAGTAGGGGTCCGCACTCATTCTTTCGTAATGGAAATGCAGTTGTCCCAGAAACCTTTGTTGAGAAGACTACGGAGTTTTTTTATTTGTGTTTTGTGTTGTTTTGTTGTTTATGTTGTTTTGCTCTGATTTATTTTGTTTTGAGAGAGAGTGAGTAGGGGAGGGGCAGAGAGAGAGGAAGAGAAAGAGAATCCCAACTCAGAGCTTGAACCCATGAACCATCAGATCATGACCTGAGCTGAAGCCAAGAGTTGGACACTTAACCAACTAAGCTACCCAGACACCCCGAAAAGACTATCATTTGCCTCTTGAATTGTCTTGGAACTCTTGTTGAAAATCAATTGATCATAAATACTAGGAATTCTTTATAGATTCTCAGCTCTATTAATGCATGTGTCATTGATGCTTGATAAGTGCAGGGATGTTACATACTATTCAGTTGTTTATTCAAGAAATCAGTGTTGAGTTTGAAGAGACCAAAGAATTAGCCTTTAAGAGTAGTTTGTGGGAATATTTTCTGCTTGTGAAAATATTTTTGAACAAGTTAAGAAAACACTAATTCAGGGGCGCCTGGGTGGCTCAGTCGGTTAATCGTTCAGCTTAGGCTCAGGTCATGATCTCACAGTTCATGGGATCGAGCCCCGCGTCCATCTCTGAGCTGACAGCTAGCTCAGAGCCTGGAGCCTGCTTCAGATTCTGTGTCTCCCTCTCTCTCTGACTCTCCCCTGCTCGTGCTGTCTCTCTGTCTCTCAAAAATAAAAAACATTAAAAAATTTTTTTAGGAAAACAGTAATTCAGTATAACCTGAAGATGAGTTGGATAATTGATAGTACCAATATATGAGGAGCAGAAAAATCTCATTTAAATAGATTTACAAAGCTTTTGAAAATGTAAGGTGTGTAAAGCCTTGTGGCAAGTATTTGAATTTATCATGTTTTATTGAACAGTTTCAACAGTGATCTTTATTTGCTCTTCTGGATCTAACCATCATAATTTATAGGAATTTTAAGATGGAAATAAACCTGCAATACCTGACTTGCTCTATGACACAGCAGGTTGATGGCTTGTAGTGGTAAAGTATTCTTGTGACTGATTGTTGCTTGAGCTTAGGACACATGGAATTTTTTTAAATTGAGGTTAAAATAATAAAATATAAAGTTTAACATCTTGGGGCGCCTAGGTGGCTCATTCAGTTGCGTGACTGACTCTTGGTTTCAGCTCGGACTATGATCCCAGGGCCGTAGGATGGAGCCCCATGTCGCGTTCCATGCTGAGCATGGAGCCTGCTTGAGATTCTCTCCCTCTTTTCCTTTGCTCCTCTTCTCAGCTCATACACTCTCTTTCTAAAATAAAAAGATTTAAAAAATTAACATCTAAACCATTTTTAACTGTACATTTCAGTGGTGTTAAGTATATGTGGAATGTTGTGCAACCATTATCACCACCACCAGTATCCATCTGCAAAGCTCATTTTATCTTGCAGAACTGAAACTCTATACACATTAAACAAAAGCCCCCCTTCTCCCCCTCCCCTAGCCCCCTGGCAACCACCATTTGACTTTCTGTCTCTATGACCTTGACTACTCTTGGTACTCATACAAGTGGAATGATACACTACTTGCCTTTTTTGTGATTGGCTTATTTCATTTAGCATAACATCCTCAAGGTTCATCCATGTTATAGCATGTGTCAGAGTTTTCTTCCTTTTTAAGATTGAATAATATCCTGTTGTGTTGATATATCACACCTTGCTTATCCATTCATTCATCGATGGACACTTGGGTTGCTTCCACCTTTTGGCGATTGTAAATAATGTGAGTTGCAAGTTTTCATGAATGAAGACTGCCCTCAACCACCGTTGAACATGAAATGGATTGGAAATTAACTTTTACTGAAGACTCAGTAATGCTTCTTAATGAAGTCAACCTAAAATCATAAGACAAATTGTCTATATGTGAAACTTTTCCCATAATAAAGTTATTTCAGGAACAATAACTTTTTTGTGGTGCAAGTAATGTCAAATTGCTTCATACACTTCCTGTGCTGTCAAAAGTTACGAGAAGTAAAATGTGCATTATCACACACATTGCAGCATATGTCTTCTCTGAGCTCAAACTACATTGCCTACAGTGTTTTCTGAACTTCACTTCAGATGTCAAGGAAATTTTCATATTTCAAAATCCACTTAACTCTGTAATTGAGGATGTCGCATTCAATCCTCAATCAAAGGTGACTGCTCTTCAATGTAATGATATGTTCTAAAACATACCTCAAGAGAAGAACCTAGTAAAACTCTATACATTTTTCCAAGAAATGAATATTCTTATTAATATCACATACCAACAGATTGATATTAGTATTTGGCAGTACCTATCCGTGTGAAAAGATGTTTTCAAAAGTGAAATAGATGAACTTTCATTACAGATCAGTATTAACAGAAGAATATTTGAAAGCACATTTAAAAAAAATTTATATATTTTGAGAGAAAGAGACAGAGCACATGAGCATGAGTTGGGGAGGGACAGTGAGAGAGAGAGAGAGAAAATCACAAGGAAGCTTTGCACTGTTGGCACAGAGCCCAATGTGGGGCTTGGACTCATGAACCATATGATTATGACCTGAGCCAAAGTCGTTTACTTAACTGACTGAGCCACCCAGGTGCCCCTGAAAGTACTTTTTTTAAAATGTAAGCTCCACATCCAACATGAAGTTTGAACTCAAGACCCCAAGGTTAAGATTCACATGCTCCAGGCAGAGAAGGACAGACCCATAGGTCTAACAGGAAAACAGGAGAAACCTAATGGAGGACCAGGGGGAGGGGAAGAGGGAAAGAGAGTTGGGGAGAGAGAGGGATGCAAAACTTGAGAGACTATTGAATACTGAAAACGAACTGAGGGTTGGAGGGGAAGGGGGAGGGGGGAAAAGAGGTGGTGGTGTTGGAGGAGGGCACTTGTGAGGAAGAGCACTGGGTGTTGTATGGAAACTAATTTGACAATAAACTATTAAAAAAGAATATTCAGATGCTCTACTGACTGAGCCAGCCGGGCACCCCTGAAAGTACTTTTGATGATAGGATACAGTAACTGAATTTCAATCAAGGGAAATGTTATCCTCATTCCCTACCAAAAATTATTATTCTCATTAGTAGACTTGAATTATAGAACTTACTTAATTACTATACTTTGAATTTCATCAAAAACATTAATAGAGGGGCACCTGGGTGGCTCAGTCGGTTAAAGCGTCTGCCTTCGGCTCAGGTCATGATCTCACGGTTCCTGGGTTTGAGCCCCACGTTGGACTCTGTGCTGACAGGTAGCTCAGGGCCTGGAGCCTGCTTCAGATTCTGTACCTCCCTCTCTCTTTGACCCTCCCCTGCTCCTGCTGTCTCTCAAAAATAAATTGAAAAAAACTTTTATAGAAAAAATTAAACCTATTGTTATATATCTACATAACATCCTTGATTTTGGCACTCGGCCTGCAAAGCCTAAACTATTAACTATCTCGCCTTTATAGAAAAAGTTGGCTAACTCTAGACAGAAAGAGAAGGAGCTTAAAGACAAAGTCTTAGGGTACTTCTACTCAGAAGTCAGGAGAAGGTAAAGGTTCTCTTGCAAATGAAGATGAAAAGCAGCAGTCAGGGGGTAAGAGGGGAATTCTGAGAGTAGAATGTTTCAAACACAAGAGAAGAAAATGTTTCAAACCAGAGAAAAGGGTCAACTGTGTTAAATGCTACCAAGGTAAAGACAAAGATTCAACTTTTGAATTTGGCAGTGTGGTAATTGTTGCTGTTCTTGGTGAGTGGCTTCAGTGACATGGTGGTAGTGGAAAAGACAGAAAGGAAAAGCTCGAGATGATTAAATAGCACATCCAAAGTATTCACCACATAGTATGTATAGTAATTATTGAACCAGATATTGTTGGTGCCTCACCCATCTTCCCTCACCTCTGCCATTTCAAAACTGTGTACATGTTCCTGATTTTACTTACCTGAAGACTCTTTGGCTGCTGGAGTCCACTCTGTTCACATGCAGCAGGCTGGAGCCACTGGGGAATTAACATCCCTAGGAACAGCCCGCAACACTGACCAACAGGAGCAATAGTTGTTTAAATACTCCAGCTCCATTGCCCCTCAGAAAGTGAACTGTGAGGTATGTGTTCTCCAGTTTTCTTCAGAGTTCCCTACCAGTATTAAAAGTGGAAAAGCCATGGGGCCCCTTGGGTGGCTCAGTCAGTTAAGCATCTGGCTTCGGCTCAGGTCATGATCTCATAGTTTAAGGGTTTGAGCCCCATGTCGGGCTCTGTGCTGACCACTCAGAACCTAGAGCCTGTTTCGGATTCTGTGTCTCCCTCTCTCTGCCCCTCCCCTGCTGGCTCTCTGTCTCTCAAAATAAATAAAACATTAAAAAAAATTTTTCTTAAGTGGAAAAGCCTAGCGCTTACACAGTTGAAACAGCTGCCCCCTATAATTTGATTTGTAATTATGACCGTCCAAGTAACAAGATTTGGGTTGATTATGGCCCCAGATGTTAATGGTCTCCAGCTCAGGTTGAAGAACAGAGTGGGCCACTGAGCACTGAAACCATCTACATCCACAAGGTTACTGTCAGCATTAACATGATCGTATTATTTTATTGTTATCTTCAACATAACTACAGTTCAGGAACATTTTAACCAGAAAGAGAAAAATTGCAGAAAGCTTTATTGTTGATTTTGGGAATTTTTCAAAAATTCCATTTAAATGAACACCAAACTGCTCAACTTTTCAGTAGATGATTTCATATCTTAATTTATTTTCTCCTAGTCCTGAATCTTTTCTTTTTTTTGCAGTAAATGACATTGGATGACGACCTACACTGTGTGGTAAGCCAAATAGTGGCCCACGGAAGATGTCCATGTACGAATCCCTGGAACCTTCAAATATGCTGTGTTACATGACAACAGGAAGTAAGGTGGCAGATAGACTTAAATTGCTAATTCAGTTGACCTTAAACTAGGGAGATGATTCTGGATTATCCGAGTGGGCCCACAGTAATCACAGGGGTTCTCAAATAGAAGAGGGAGACAGAATAGATAGTCAGAGTGATGTGATTTAAAAAAGTACTCAACCAGCAATGGCTGACTTCGAAGACGAAAGGGGGCACAGGCCAAGGGGTGGGGACATCCTTTAAAGGCTGGAAAAGGCAGAGAAAGGGATTGCCTCCTAGAGACTCCAGAAAGAAGCAGTCTTGCTAATACCTGGATCCTAACCCAATAAGACCTGTGTCAGATTTCTGACTTACAAAATTATGGAATGATAAATTTGTGTTATTTTAAGCCCTGAAGTTTGTGGTCATTTGTTACAGCAGCAATAATTAGTATACTCTCCAAGACTCTTGAAAATCTTTGCTGTGTCCACTAATCCTAATCTATTATGTCATGATTCTCACCAAACTCTAGCCTCTGAACTGAAATGCCCCCCTTCAAATAGGCCCCCAAATCTTATAAATATCCCAACTTCCCTGTTGGGAATGTTCCTGAATATTACAAAGTCTGTCAAGGTACTGGTCTCACTTACCAGCAAATGACAAATTCAGCTTTGCCTTATCACCACATGGTTTGGGTGGTATTTTTTGGGAGAGGCATTTAACAATTGTTTTGTCCATGTACCTAGAATAGGACCTGCTATATGTAGATGTTTAATAAATATTTGATAATGAATAAATTATGAGTTTCTAAAAGAATACAGAATAATAATTGTGTAGATGAAATTGTGACTTGTATTTCCTATATATTGATGTGACTTTCAGAAAAAAATTGTAGGGGTGCCTGGCTGGCTCATTTGGTTGAGCATGTGACTCTTGATTTTGGGGTTGTGAGTTCAAGCCCCACATTTGGTGTACAGAATACTTAAAAATAAAATCTTTTTTAAAAAACACATTAATTAAAAAAAAACACATTATTTGGGGCACCTAGGTGGCTCAGTCGGTTAGGCATCCAACTTCAGCTTGGGTCATGATCTCATGGCTCATGGGTTCAAGCCCCATGTCGGACTCTGTGTTGACAGCTCAGAGCCTGGAGCTTGCTTTGGATTCTGTGTCTCCCTTTCTCTCTGCCCCGCCCACATTCATGCGCTCTCTCTCTCTCTCTCTCTCTCTCTCTCTCTCTCTCTCAAAATAAATAAAACATTAAAAAACCCATTAACTTAAAAAAAAAGAATTTTAAAGTCTGAATGAAACCTTGCATATGGATGTTTATATCAGCTGTATTCATAATCATTAAAAACTGGAAACTCAATGTACTTCAACTTATGCATGGTTAAAGAAACTAGGTTATATGCATGTATAATAGATTACTACTTAGCAATAAAAGGGAATGAATTACAAATACATGCAACAACAACGGATAAATCTTAAGGCATTATGCTAAGTGAAAGAAGCCAGACTTAAAAGGCTATATACTGAACGGTTCCATTTATGTCATATTCTGTAAAAAGCATGAGTTTAGGGACAGAAAGCATATCAGTGGTCGCCAGGAACTGGGGTTAAGGTGAGGGGTTCACTATAAAGGAGAACGAGGGAATGTTTTGGTGTAATGGAAATGCTCTATTGTCCTGATTGTGGTGGTAGTTATACAATTGTACACATTTAAAAAGATGCATTTTCTTTTTATTTATTTATTTATTTTCATTTTCTTTGTTAAAATTTTTTTAAATGTGTTTTATTTTATTTGTGGAGAGAGAGAGAGACAGAGCATGAGCAGGGGAGGGGCAGAGAGAGGTAGACACAGAATCACAAGCAGGCTCCTGGTTCTGAGCTGTCAGCACAGAGTCCACCACGGGGCTCAAACCCACGAAAGTGAGATTATGACCAGAGCTAAAGTTGAATGGTCAACTGACTGAGCCACCCAGGCACCCCTGCATTTTCTTGTATGTGAATTATACCTCAAAAAATAACTTACAAAACACAGAACTCTATTCAAAATTGCTACCAAACAATATATGTTGAATACTTTGTTAAAATCTTTCATGTTATTTAAACAATCATATATTTCTGGTGGCTCAGTGGGTTAAGCAGCCTCAGGTCAGGTCATAATCTCACAGCTAGAAAGTTCAAGCCCCACATCAGGCTCTATGCTAACAGCTCAGAGCCTGGAGCCTGCTTCAGATTCCATGTCACCCTCTCTCTCTGCACCTCCCCGGCTTGCACTCTGTCTCTCTTTCCCAAAAATAAAAATTTAGAAAAATATAAAACAATCATACATTTCTTTCATTTTTTTTTATAGCTATGGTCAGTATTTTCTACTATTTCTTTATTCTGTACAGTTACATTGTGCTGGAACATGAAAAGAGAGACAACATTCACTTTGTTAAAATGGATGCATTTGATTAAATGATAGAGTCTTAAAATGTTACCTATTGAGAGGCACCTGGGTAGCTCAATCAGTTGGGCCTCCGACTTCAGCTCAGGTCAGATCTCACATTCGTGGGTTCGAGCCCTGCGTCAGGCTCTGTGCTGACAGCAAGCTCAGAGCCTGGAGCCTGCTTCCGGTTGTGTCTCCTTCTCTCTCTGCCCCTCCCCCTCTCATGCTCTGTCTCTCTCTGTATCAAAAATAAATAAAAACATTAAAAAAAATAAAATGTTACCTATTGAGAAGTAATTTTAGGAATGTTTTTCTCTCATTGTTGAAAGGGAAGGAAATTCTTATTTGCAGAAAAATGCCAAAGTCTACATTTTCTAACCTCGATCCTCTTCTTTTTTTTTTTTTTTTAACGTTTATTTATTTTTGAGAGACAGAGAGATAGAGCATGAGCAGGGGAGGGGCAGAGAGAGAGAGAGGGAGGCACAGGATCTGAAGCAGGCTCCAGGCTCTGAGTTGTCAGCACAGAGCCCGATGCAGGGCTCCAACCCCTGGACCACAAGATCATGACCTGAGCCGAAGTCCGACGCTTAACCGACTGGGCCAGCCAGGTGATTTTTAAGTAAGGTCTTCACTTTATATTGAAAGGTTATCATGATCCTTTATGGAACAAAAAGCATATTATCATTTTGTTAGCCAAATAACATTTATTCCAAAGTAAGGTAAGGAACCTTTTTGTAAAGTGTATTAAATATCAATTTACATCTTAATACTGCTTTAATTATCATATAAAATGACAATCTTTCTTTTATTTCTCTCCTTCCCCACTACCTTCCAATATAGTCTTGTAAATCTTCCAAGGCAAAATTTGAAAGCAAATAAAATTGGCATAATTTCTATGGAGAACAATTTGATAATATCTATCAAAATTAAAAATACCTTTTGATCTATAGGTTCCGGGGTAAGGATTTATTTATTAGTTGCCCCATTGTATAGGGTAATTAGTTATCAGTGACAGCCTAGTTTGTAATAGCTTCGACTCGGCAACAACCTAAACCTATAAGGGACTGACTAATTAAATATTTGCATATGATGGAAAATTATACTGCCGCTAGGAAGAAAGCAGCAGTTCTTCATGTAGTGATATGGGATGATGGATAGAAATAGGAAAATATTTACCTTTAGCCCAGAAGGCTGAACAATAGCCTACACAGTTTCGATAAGGATCACATATGTGCTGATTGCTACATTCTTAAAGGGTCTTATGACTGCCTGTAAAACTCACCAATAGTTAATATTGAGCTAGATGATAAGCACTACAGAAATCTTCTGAAACTAGTCTTAGGAGAAGAAATTCGAGGAAGACATTTAGGATCTAATACTCTCTAGGTCCTCTCCCCGCTTCAGCACTAGGCATATAGCCAACGGCTTCATACAGCAAATGGGCAGCTCTTTCTGCCCACGGGTCCTGACCCCAGGCTATAATAAAACCTGCACCAAAACCCGGCAAGAATTCTTCGGTTGGCTTGTGGCCCCACATCAATATGGAAGGATACCCAGGATATTTTAAGTGAGAAAAGGAAGGAACTTAACTGTATATATAGTACACCATCTTTCCTGTAAAAAGTATGTTATCCGTATATTTTCATGTTTATTTATAACATCTCTTGGGGAGTGATACATTAGAAAATGCTAAATGATTGCCTCCAGGACTACTATAGTTAAAAGGCAGGGACGGGAGAAGTGATGATTTTTTACTTTATTTCATCACAGTTCTTTTTGAGTTTTGCATTAATACATCTCCTTATTTATAGAGATACATAGATATTATCTATATAGAGATAAAGACTGGAGTTTTAAAAACAATAGGTGGTCAGTTAAGAATTTTAAGTAGAAAAAAGTTATACTTCTGTTGGTACTGGTGAATTACCAGTTTTAAGGGCTGACAAAAACATTTTCATATGCACATTCCTTATAATAATTTATCACAAAGCTCCTCAAAAACCTTGGATCTTACCAAAAGCAATCTTTAAAATGCTTTTTACAAAATTAGTTGGTAAAAAGTGACCATTCCTCTTCCTCTGCTCCTCCCAGCTTCCTAAGGCTTCTTCATGGAAAGAAAATAGTAAGAGGCAGGAGATTATAAAGTGTTATTGATACGGTGAACCAGAGGTAGTTTCTCTGAACAGTTACCAAATTGGGTTCTATGAGACCCGCTGAAAATCCCATCTGCTCTGTAACTATTATTTTATTTTTATTAAAATTTTTTAAAAATGTTTTTTAATTTACTTTTGAGAGATGAGAGAGAGAGAGAGAGAGAGAGAGAGAGAGAGAGAGAGAGACACACACACACACACACAGCATGGGCAGGGGAGAGAGAGAAAAGGAGACACAGAATACGCAGCAGGCTCCAGCTCTGAGCTAGCTGTCAGCACAGAGCCTGACGCGGGGCTCGAACCCACTAACCGTGAGATCATGACTGAGCCGAAGCCGGACGCTGAACCGACTGAGCCACCCAGGGGCCCCTGTAACTATTATTTTACTCTCAATTCAATTACTGTTTGCCCTGACTGGCAGAATGTTAAGAGATGAAGGGAAGTGTTGAAAATGATATCCTGAAGACCAGTGTTAGTGGCAGAAAATGTCTGGATGACGAGCAGAAAGGGCTGGTGAGGATGCAGATGAGAAGTTCAAGCGAGGTTCTACGCATCCTCAGGCAGTAAGTCCCTGGAGACTTCCTCTCACGGCGGACCTGTTGAGGGCCGCAGGGCTCGGGGCATGACGTCGTCACCGGGAAGCCGCTCGAGGGGGCTTCGGGCTCGCCAGACCCCGCCAGGGGCGACCTGACCCCTGCCCCTCACCTGAGCCTCAGAACCGGTAGATCCGGCTCGGCCCGTCCCCGCCCTTCGGAACCTCGTAGCGGCTACGTGCACAGGAGGGTGTGCGCGTCGGGATCTGCAGGCCGGGTCCTGCCCGGCCGCCCCGCCTTGTGCGGCCGCCGCGCCCAGGAGTTCGGGCCTAGCCCACCGGGGCCCGGTGGTCTGCACGTCCGGGGTCGTCCGACCCGACAGCCGCGCACGTCACCGCCCCCGCGTCGCCTACAGTCGCTGCAGGCCCAGCCGGCTCCCCGCTTTTCTGGCGGGGAGGGGCGCGGCGTCGCCACGTGACACCTCGCCCCCGCCCGTCCCTGGTCACATGGGTGGCACGGCAGCTGCGTCAGTCACCGTCCTGGCTGCGGGAGTCGAGCCGCCGCCGCCGCCGCCGCCGCCAGCGGACGGGGCGGGGATCCCGGTGCCAGGTCGTCGTCGGCCCGCCCCTGCCGCCTCAGTCGGCCGTCCCGGGCTGGGCCCGACCGTCATGGAGCGGGGCGGGACCTCCGCCTGTTCCGTGTGAGGCGCGTCGCCGCCGCCCCCGCCTGCGACTTTCCAGACCTGTCGAACCCCCGCCGCCGCCCGGAGCCCCTCGTCCTTGGCAGCCTGTCGTCGCCCCCAGGCGGGCTCGAATGCGCGTCTGGTGAAGGTGCAGGCCCGGCGCCGCCGCTGCCGCAGCTGGGAGATGGTTTGGGCCTAGCGGAGCAGGGATTGGAGGTGAGAGGGGCCGACGCGCTGACTGAGGGCCGGGCCTGGCCGCGGGGTGCGGGGTGGGGGTGGGGGAGGCGGCGAACGGGGTCCGCCTGGGGGCTCGCGGAGACCCTTCAGGCCAGGGCTGCTCGATCCGGCTTCGCACCTCTTCTTTCCATTTCACTCACTACCACCACCCCCGCCGCCCCCGGCCTCGGAAAAAAAAATTAAGGCTAACCATCCTAACAAAAATTCCCAGAAATCCATCTTTTCACCGTTTCTCCTTTCCGCTTTCGTTTCTTAATCCATTACAGCCCCCAGAAATGCTATCGACAGATTGGGGATTTTTTAATATACTCTTCAGTTTCAAGTTATTTGTAGTTAAGAGAGAAAATAGGCCTAAATTTCTGGCTATCATTAACCAACTAGTTCTCGCTTTCCTTCTCGCGATCCTGCGCACGTCTCTCTCCCTCTCTCTCTCACCCCCCTCTTTCCCTCTCCACCCCCCCACCTCTGCAAAAAAAGGGGGGGGGAAATTTCCACCTTCGGCTAGCGAAGAGGATTGACTAAAAATGGGAAGGTGGGGGTGTAATGTTTGACTACCCCCCCATAACTTCGCAGTCGGTCTGTTACCTAGTTATCCCGATAGCTCGGATTTGGATATTGATGTTTAGGCCTTTCCTCCAGCTGCCTGTGCCCGGGGGTTAATCTCGTAATTGACGTCAGTGCTTTGTTCCTTCCACTTTGCTGTTCCTTCCACTCTTTGAGGGTGGATCATGGGGTATAGGACTTTGAGGAGTATCCTTACTGCTTTTTCTCTCACAGTGGATATCATTTTTAGGAAGTTGAAACTACAAATCTGAAATGCTTGTGTGTGGAGTTAAACTAAGACTAAGAGTTCATTTAGGGTTCTCCTAGTCATTGCAATTCCGAGTGGCTTTACGGAAATTTTACACTAAGACCGGTCCCTTTTTCAGTGACCGGTATGTCTTGAGGAATCTAAGCTTAGAAGTGCCTGTGAATAAGATGTTTGCAAATGTGACGTTTGAAATACGTGTTGATTTTTAGGGCTCCGGTATTAAAAGCTCAGAGCTTTGTTTCCATATTGATTCCGCAAAGCTTTGTGAAGTGCTTTTGTTATTTAAGTGGCCTTTGATTTATCAAAATTGAAATATTGATGAGAATTTTCTTAATTTGGCATTTGATAAGAGCTTTGACCTGCGAATCTGCCTGGATCTTCTTTGGTCATATATGCATAAAGAAGTGTTGGCAAGTGGCCACTTGTCTTTTAACAAAGCTGGCTTCTTTAAATTTCTCAGGTTTATTTGCCTTATTCATCACTGCATTTTCAGTCTCTAATTTTTTTTTTTTAATCCTCAAGAAGTAATTTATAACTATCCTTTAGGGTCAGTTTACCTGGAAGCAATGATTTTTCTTTTCTTTTTTTTTAATATCAGCCGTTTCATTGAGTTTGTGGTAGCTTGTATGCTGGTGACTTTGGTTTTTGTTCGCTCTGCAGGGACAGTAGGCAAATTCTGCTTTAACTAAAATTTTGTGTCAAATGGGGGGACAAGATACAATGTCTGTGAATGACCCAGCCTTTACTATTGATTTACAAAAAAACAAAAAAAAAACTTAACTGTATTACTTGGGAAGTGCCCTACAGTTTTGGGGTGTAAAGATGATTGTACAGTGCTTTGGTGAAGCTCTGTAATTAAGAATTCCTAAAGATAGAATATTTTCATCCAGATTCACTCTCTATTTGTCAGATGACACACGTTTTATGTGCTCTTGGATTATTGTATGACTTTTGTAACAGCTGACACATTATCCTTTTGTATTGTTAATTCTCTGATAGGTCTGTTGCAGTGTGTTTAGAACAAGAACTATGTTCATGTCTCTCCAGTATCCTCCCCAGTAGTTTACACAATTGTTAGACTGAATGTAAATATGATAACACAACCTAAGGTTTCACAAAAAAGGTAATCTAAAGAAAACCGTATGAGCAAGCGATCAGTATTTGAAGGGGGAAAAGTGATTATCCACTACAGAAGATGACAGAAGGGTAAAGCCTTCTTAAAGTTATGGATCTTACCTCTTTTGAAGAGTTAAGGTAAATGTCATGGTTTTATGTGTACCTGAGAGAAACAAAGAAAACAGGTATTTCTTCTTTCGTGGCCATCTACTGGTTTAGAACGGAGTCCAAAATGTATGAGGCCTTTTCTTTGTATTTTTTTTTTCCATAAAATCAAAGAGGTGTTCTTACAGCTATTAAAGGCACACCTGGAAAATGACCCAGAAATGCAGTACATATAAAAGTTGATGACTTAGGTTTTATTTTTTACTTTAGCTCTGTTCTCCAGGTATCTTAATATTAAAACTTTTTTTGAGCCAACTGTACTCAAATAAAAAAAATTTTTTTTTAATTTTCTTCTGTGATGTAAATGTTTCCCAGCTTTTGAACTCCCAGTCCTCATTATACTTTGCCCATTTCCTTTTTCATTTCCTCTGATAAGTTGGAGAGATTGTATTTGATTTCTGGGAGAGTGTTTGCCAGTCTCCCTTATTGTGAAATGAGGTGTAGTTAGTGATTAAAGCTAACCAGACCTGTTACCTTGATGCTTTTCCCTTTGGTTTAAGAAAAATAACCCTACTTATAACTTTTTATACTGAATATCTTGGTTGTTTGAAATGATAACTCTAGTTATAAATGTCATAATAAACATGACAGTTACCGAGTTTTGGCTGACCATCTGCATTCCTGTTTGTCTTGATGTTCATTTTCACTGGCATCACATTCTAAGAATTTTAATGGTATTGGCACACAGAAGATATTAGAACCACTGAATTCATTCCCAAAATATTACAGAAACATTTTAATATTAGAACTACTTGTTAATTCTGTTTTTTTTTTAATGTTTATTTTTGAGGGGAGAGAGAGGGACCGAGAGAGAGGGAGACACAGAATCCAATGCAGGCTGCAGGCTCTGAGCTGTCAGCACAGAGCCTGATGCAGGGCTCAAACACACAAGCCTTGAGATTATGACCTGAGCTGAAGTTGGACGCTTAACCAACTGAGCCACCCAGGTACTTCTTAATTCTTTCTTTTTTTTAAACTTATTTATTTTGAGAGAGCGGATGAGAGAGCGCAGCACGCACGCAGTCACACAATCAGCGGAGGGACAAAGAAAGAGAATCCCAAGCAGTATCAACCCTCCCAGCGCAGAGCCCAATGCAGGGATCCATCCCATGAGCCCGAGATCATGACCTGAGTTGAAAACTAGAGTCGGATGCTTAATTATCTGTCCCACCCAGGCACCCCAGCCTAATTCTGTTTTTGGAGGAAAAATTTTTATTTAAAACCTGCTTTCAAACGGCTCAAATAAAAAACTCAAGAAACAAGAAGTGTTGGTGAGGATGTGGAGAAAAAGGAACCCTTGTGCACTGTTGGTGGGATTTCAAACTGGTGCAGTCACCGTGGAAGACAGTATTTCCTTAAAAAATTGAAAATAGAACTACTCTACAATCCAGTAAACACACTACTGGGTATTTACCCAAACACAATGAAAATACTAATTCTGAGGGATACATGCACCCCTATGTTTATAGCAGCATTATTTGCAGTAGTCAACTATGGAAGTACCTCAAGTGTCTGTCAGTAGATGAATGGATAAAGAAAATTGGTATTTTTATATGATGGAATACTATTCAGCCATAAAAAAGAATGAAATCTTGCTATCTGCAACAGTATGGATATATCTAGAGAATATGATGCTCAGTAAACTAAGCCAGTCACAGAAAGACAGATCCCATATGATTTTACTCATATGTGGAATTTAAGGAACAAAAAACAAAGGAAAGAAAAAAAGAGACAAACTAAAAAATAGACTCCTAACTATGGAGAACAAACAGATGGTTACCAGAAGGGAGGTGGGTGGCAGGAATGGGTGAAAAAGGTGAAGGAGATTAGGAGTGCACTTAAAAAAATTTATTTTTTTAAAATTTAATTCCAGTAGAGTTGACACAATGTTAGTTTTAGGTATATAATATAGTGATACAACAGTTCCATAGTTACCCATTGCTCATTACAAGAGGAGTGCGCTTGACTTGATGAGCTCTAAGTAATGTATGGAGCTATTGGATCATTGTATTGTACACCTGAAACTAATATAGCACTGAATGTTAAGGACACTGGAATTAAAAAAAAAACACTTAGTAGATATAGCTCCCCCCCAAATCTACCTGCTTCGTCATGTATATACTTTATTAAAAAGTCTGTAACCTGAGGAATCTTCTGAGGGAAGGCATTTTATGTAATTTTACCTGTTTTTTAGTGCCATGGCAGTGGCTTTTAAGCAGGTAGACAAAGGTTATTATTGGGTGCCATTTTAAACCATTTTCATTATTCCCTAGGATAGGTTAAAGACTCTGTTGCATTGTTTTTCCAGAGTTGTAGGTGTGTCACAGGGGAAATCAGAGATTGACCTGAGTACATTGCCACGGAAAGCCAGTGTGGTTTGGCTATTGTCATAGCCATATTGTCATGATCTACCCTGGGACTGTGCTACCTGGGGACTGCTTTAGGGCTGAATGGGTGGTCTCTTATGATTTTGTTAAGTTAGAGCTGGCTAGTGAGTTCCAGTTTTTCACTTTGACTTTTCTTGTCATTATTATGGTAGTGGCAGTTTTATGGAGAGGTGAGTATAGGTCAGTGCTTTACATTGACAGGCCTTCCCACCTCTTTGCCATTGCTTCCATTTCTTCCGTCTGGAACATCACTTTTCCTCTCTTGTTCCCTACCTGTGAAAATTTCACTGTCTTTTAAGGCACTGTAGAAGTACGATTGCCTTCCTGAAGTTTTACTTGATTCTTTTGGATACTCTAACTGGGACCTACCTACTTTGAATCCCTGCATCACTTTGTATCTCTATTTGTTATGTTAACTAGGGGACTATCCCCTACTGAGTGACATCTGGCAGCTCGTATTAGGGAAGACATACTGGTACAATAAGGGCTGTGTATTACTATTACGTTATGTATCTCTACAAAAGAAGGATTCAAATAATAATCCAACCTTTCAGTAAAGAAGTCAATACTAATTCCTTAGTATCCTCATGTATCTAGTCAATCTTCAGATTTCTCTGACTTTTGCACTTATTCTATACAGTTGGTTTGTTAAAGAAGCCACGTTTGTGCCCTATGAGAGTTCTCACAGTCTAAATTGTGCTGAATGCATCCCTGTGGTTTTATGTAATATGTTCCTCAGTCCCTTGTTTTTTTCTGTATATAGTAGTTAACATTTAGGTGCTTGATTCAATTGAAGCATGAATTTTTATTTTTTTTAATGTTTATTTATTTATTTTGAGTGAGAATGAGCGGGGGAGAAGGCCCTAGAAGGTCACCCAGGCGCCCCTTGAATTTTTATTTTTACTTTGTATTTTTAAAACTTATTTATTTTGAGAGAGAGTGAGTGGGGGAGGGGCAGAGAGAGAGACTACCAAGCAGGCCTCTCACTGTCAGGGTGGGGCTTGAACCTCTGAACTGTAAGGTCATGACCTGAACCTAAATCAAGAGTCAGATGCTTAACTGAGTGACCCAGTTAAAATTCAGTGCCCCTGAATATTTATTTATTTATTTATTTATTTATTTATTTATTTATTTATTTTAAAAGTTTGTTTATTTTCAGAGAGAGAGAGAGAGAACAAGTTGAGGAGGGTTAGAGGGAGAAGGAGAAAGAACATCCCAAGCAGACTCCACACCATCATTTGAGAGCCTGATTCAGGGCTCCATCCCATGAACCATGAGATCATGACCCACCTGGGAATCAAGGATGGGGTGCTCAAGCAACTGAGCCACTCAGGTACCCCCTGAATTTTTACTTTTAAGTAAACTGTGCCTAACATGGAGCTTGAACTCACAACCCCAAGATCAAGAGTTGCATGCTCTGCTAACTGAACCACCCATGCGCCCCAAAGCTTGAATTTTTTTTTTACTAGCAAGATTACTTCATGGGTAATGTTGTGTACTTCCTCTGCACTCTTTTTATTTTTTTTATTTTATTTTTAAAAAAATTTTTTTTAATGTTTTATTTATTTTTGATACAGAGACAGAGTATGAGAGGGGGAGGGTCAGAGAGAGAGGGAGACACAGAACCAGAAGCAGGCTCCAGGCTCTGAGCCAGCCGTCAGCACAGAGCCTGACGCGGGGCTCGAACCCACGAACGTGAGATCTGACCTGAGCCGAAGCCGGAGGCTTAACCGACTGAGCCACCCAGGCGCCCCATCTCTGCACTCTTTTTAAAAAAAATTTTCTTTTAATGTTTTTATTTTGAGAGAGACAGAGTGCACCCAGGGGAGGGGCAGAGAGAGGGTGACACAGAATCCAAAGCGGGCTCCCTGTCTGAGTTGTCAGCACAGAGCATACCCGGGACTCAAATTAATGAGCCGTGAGATCATGACCTGAGCCAAAGTATTTTAAAAAATGTTTTTAATTTTGAGAGAGAGAGGGAGAGCACAAGCTGGGGAGGAGCAGAGAGAGGAGTACAGAGGGTCTGAAGTGAAGCAGGCTCTGCCCAGACAGCAGAGAGCCCAGTGTGGGGCTCAAACTCCCAAATAGAGAGATCATGACCTGAGCTGAGGTCCCACGCTTAACAGACTGAGTGTCCCCTACTGTACCCTTAAACTTGCAGCCTGTCTTCTCATCCTGTTTGTGAAAATGCTCTTACCAGGGCCATATGTGACTTTGTTACTGCTAAATTATATAGTTATTGCCTACTCCTTTATCTTTCTCTACTTTTTTTGTTAACCATTTTCTCTTTGATATTGTTTTCTTCCTTGATTTTTATGACTCTGTCCCTTTCTTGCATTTCTTCCTACCAGTTGCTTTCTTGCAGACTTAATTCTCTGCTAATCCCTTGATATTGAAAGTCCTTGACTTTAGCCTTGGCCTTCTGTTTTCACTCTTCTGAATGATCTCATCCATTTGTATAGCTTCAACTACCATCTCTGAAGTGTTTTGTGGGAACCAAAACTCTTTCATTCAACTGAATACCTTTCTTTGGATTGTTCAGTAGGCTGGATTGTTCATTAGGCACTTTGTTTTAGTTAGAAGAGAGACACTTATCTAACAAGCAAAAAAGAATTTGTTGAGAACATATTGGATACCCCATGAATTATAAGAAAGGCAGTCACCTCACAAGAAGACAGCTAGAGCTCAGAATAGCCTGATCCAGGGGCTGCAGATGTAGTTAGGAGTATCTCTTTATTACGCTTTAAGATGTTCTTTCTGTGTTCAGTTCTCTCTTGCTGCAGACCAAATTTCACACTTAACCAATACCTTTTGAGTTTTAAAGTTCATATCTTCTGTTATCAGAGAGAGGCCGCCAAATCCCAGTTCCAGGAAAAGGACTTATTTGGTCATATGCCCACCTGTGGAGCCCAACTTTGGCTTGGGAGCTACGATATAATAACAAGTGCTAACTGGGGCACCTGGGTGGCTCACTCAGTTAAACATTCAACTCTTGGATTTAACTCTTGGTTTTAGCACAGGTCATGATCTCACGGTTCTTGAGATTCTCTTTCTGTCTCTCTGCCCCTTCCCAATACTCATGTATGTAGGCACACGTGCTCACTCGATCTTTTTCTGTCTCTGTCTCTCGGGTACATGCATGCTCTCTCTCAAAATAAGTAAATAAACATTAAAAAGAAACAACCCACATGTTCTAACTGCAACATTCCAGAGAGAAGTAAAGGGCACTCTAAACCATAGTTGTCCCCTTCATTCATCACAGTCCTACTTTTTCCTATATATATGTTTATTTATGTATTGTTTGCTTATTTAAGTTGAGAGAGAGAGAGAGTGCGTGCGCACATGCAAGCAGGAGAGTGACTGAGGGAGAGAGAGAGAGTGAGAGAGAGAGAGAGAGGGAATCCCAAGCAGGCTTTGCACTGTCAGCGCAGAGTCTGATGTGGGGCTCAATCTCACAAACCATGAGATCATGACCTGAGTCAAAAGCAAGAGTTGGATGCTTAACCAACTGAGTCACCCAGGGGCCCCTGTTGATTTTTTTTTTTAACATAATATAGCTATCTGTATGTAACAGCAGATACCCTCATCTCTTCAGGGAGATAACCCAATTTCTATCTGGTGAACACATCCAGAGGCCCTTGTTCTCTGAGTCCTGATTCGAATGGCCATATTCTTTGTTAATTGGGTCTAGATCTGCTTTGTCACATATCTGAAAGTTGTGGGCTAAATACTAAATTTAATCACTCCTGACATAACTGATACATAGTTGTGGAAAAACACCACCATCACCACCACCAAAACTAAAACTGTTAGGAGTGGGGGGGAGGGGGAGGGGGGAAGACAGGTGGTGGTGATGGTGGAGGGCACTTGAGGGGAAGAGCACTGGGTGTTGTATGGAAAACAATTTGACAATAAAATATTATGGAAAAAAAAAACTGTTAGGAGTGGAGGGGAGAGGAAGGTATCATTATTCCCAAACTTACACCATATATTGCTAGGCAGGTGGTGTAAGGGAAATGGCAAAACCAGCAAGTACATGGGCC
This sequence comes from Suricata suricatta, assembly GCF_006229205.1. NCBI lineage: Eukaryota > Metazoa > Chordata > Mammalia > Carnivora > Herpestidae > Suricata > Suricata suricatta. Next base: position 24,211,242 of record NC_043705.1, on the reverse strand, counting down.
TTCATTTGTCTACCTCCTTCCTTGCAAATGGAGTGAGTTCTTTGGTAAGCCAAATGAGAATCTTCAGTTCTGTCACTGAGGATTATTTTCCTTGTCTATTGTTTTAAGTTAAGGTTGACACTGCAGACATTTGGAAGGAGTTTTAAGGGAAGGCAGTTCTGTGTTATCTTAGCACAAGGATCAGTAAGCGATGGTTAGTAGGCCCAGTGCTGCCTGCTTTTGTATGGTGTGTGAGCAAAAAATGTTTTTTTATATTTTTAAATGGTTGGGGAAAAAATCATATTGTGGCCTGTGAAAATTATAGGAAACTCAAATTTCAGTGTCCATAAATAAAGTTTTATTGGGACACAGATGACACACCCATTTGTTTCTATATTGTTTGTAGCTGCTCTTGCTGATCCAGTGGCAGAGTGGAGTAGTTGTGACTGTAGGGCCTGCAAAGCCTAAAATATTTACTGTGTGGCTTTAAAAAGTCGGTCATCTCCTGTCGTAGATCCTGGTGGATACTTGAGTTTGAGGATTGTTTTAGGTTTCAACAGTTAGTTTCAAGGTCCCTATTTACTGTGGTGGTAGTTAGGGTTTTTTGATTGTGGAATGTAGGTGTGCATGTGTATGAATAGATATAAATACATTTAAAAATACATAAAAAACAGATGTGATCTTGGCATTGGCTTAGCTTCGGTTAGGGATTTAGACTTCACTGATCGACTATACTCTGAAGGTGGGGTGAAGTGGGGGCAGGCAAGAATTTCCAGAAAAGCTGGGGAGAGATAAGGCTAGAAGGTCATCAGATAGTTTCTGTAAGCGTTTGCCATGTACAAATGAACTCTTCTACTGCTTCTCAGTCCCCTCACCCCCAAAACCTGCTCTTTTCCTTGCCTTGGGTAATGTGCCACTGTCATTGCTTTATCCAGAAACCTCCAAGCTGCCCTTGATTCCTCTGTTTTACTTCTCACATCTGGCTGGCCCTAAGATTCTACTTCCTTAACATCTTTAAATTTAAATGCTTTTTCTATATTATCAATATTCCTAGTATTACTGCCTTAATCCAGGCTTTCTTTTTTCACTGAATTATTGCAGCAGCCTTCTCGTTTCTTCCTTACTGCCAATAAAATAATCTACTCCACCCTGTACCATACTGGTTTTTCCTTCTACACTACAAATCTGATTTTGTCCCTTCTCAAAACTTCTTAGTCATATTTCATTTTTTATAGTATTCTTCTAACTAGGGAGTCTTCAACATTAATTAGTTTAATGTAACGTCTGAAGCACTGCTTGAAACACTGCGCTGTAGCCAGCTGCTCCCTTGGGAGTTTGTTGCCGTGTTTAGATTTTGTTTATTATTGTGTTTGTGCCAAGTTATAATGCATTGTACTAATGATTTTGTGGTGGCTCAGACACGGAAACATGGTGAGTAAAACTGGATCGTGTCATGGTAGGCTGTTAATTTAAGCAAGCCAAACCTGTAAGAACTCTGGCATGGTGTAGTTAGTGTCTTGTTTTCACTGTGAGATATATCTGATGGATCCTGTCTCTGTAATTAATCAATATGAAAGAGTTTGTTTACAGTAGGTGTGTTTTGTTCCAAATCTCAGTGGTCATTATACTGGATAAACGTTTAGTGTAGATTTCAATTAAGGTACTAAACCACAAATAGACAAGACAGATTGCAAGAGTTAACAAGTGAGGACTCTTTATTTTATTTATTTATTTTTTAAGTTTATTTATTTTGAGAGAGAGAGTGGCAGAGGGAAAGGGAGAGAGAGAATCCCAAGCAGGCTCCTTGCTGTCTGTGCAGTCTGATACAGGGCTTAATCTCATAGATCGAAAGATCAAGACCAGACCTGCGATCCAGTCAGACACTTAACTGACTGAGCCACCTGTGTGCCCTAACAAGTGAGGACTCTTTCAAAATTTTTAAAAAATGTTTTTTGTTTATTCTTGAGAGAGAGAAGAGGGAGAGAGAGAGAGAGAGCGAGCGAGCGAGCGAGAGCGAGAGAGAGCGCGCGCGCGAGAGAGACCAACTGTGAGCTGGGGAGGGGCAGAGCAAGTGAGGGACACAGAATCTGAAGCAGGCTCCAGGCTCTGAGCTGTCAGCACAGAGCCTGACATGGGGCTCGAATTTATAACACATTCATGACCTGAGCCAAAGTCAGACAGACACCTAACCAACTGAGCCACCCAGGTGCCCCTAGTTTTTTAAAAATTTTTTAAAGATGTTTTTTAAAATTCTCATTTAAGGACCTGTAGCTGACATGGTATTATATGGTTGTATTTCCCTAAACTATCAACTAAACACTTGAAATTATTAGATCCATTTAGTATAACACATATTTGTAAGCATTTCCTGCGTTAGTATTATTGAAGTTATATTATAGGAGTGGTTTAAAAATATGAAACCAGACCTGAGACTACATATTTCTAGGATTGAATACAACCTTGTTCATGAATTGTTAAGAATAACATCATAATCTTATATTAATGTTATTTTATTTTATTAAAAAATTTTTTTTAGTGTTTATTTATGAGAGAGAGAAAGCACACGCAGGGGAGGGGCAGAGAGAAAGGGAGACACAGAATCTGAACCAGGTCCCAGGCTCTGAGCTGTCAGCATAGAGCCTGATGTGGGGCACAAACCTAGGAACCACAAGATCATGGTGTGAACTGAAGTCTGAGGCTTAACCAACTGAGCCACCGAGGCACCCCATGTTACATTAATGTTATTTAAATTTTTGTTTTGGGGGTGCCTGGGTGGCTCAGTCGGTTCAGTGTCAGACTTTGGCTCAGGTCATGATCTCGCGGTTCGTGGGTTCGAGCCCTGCATTGGGTTCTGTGCTGACAGCTCAGAGCCTGGAGCCTGTTTTGGATTCTGTGTCTCCCTCTCTCTCTGCCCTTCCCTTGTTTGTACTCTGTTTCTCTCTGTCTCAAAAATAAATAAACATTAAAAAGAAAATTCAAAAAAATAAAATTTTGTTTTGTATTTAATTTTTTAATGTATTTTTTTAATGTTTTACTTATTTTTGAGAGAGAGAGAGATAGCGTGAGCAGGGGAGTTCAGAGAGAGAGGGAGACATAGAATCTGAAGACAGGCTCAGGCTCTGAGTTAGCTGTTAGAACAGAGCCTGATGCGGGGCTCCAACCCGTGAACTGCGAGATCATGACCTGAGCCGAAGTTGGATGTTCACCAACTGAACCACCCAGGCGCCCCTTGTATTTAATTTTTAAAGTTGTTTCAGTTTTACAGTTATGTAAAGCTTTGCGTAAGAGCTATAAACATAACAAGTTCATAGCTGATTTTATGTTTCACTATTAACATAATAAAATCATCACTCAAGATCTGGGAGATTTCATTTTCTTTGCAAAGGACTCTTTATATCCTTCAGATCTGAGAAATAAATCCACAGGTCTGGTCTGATCCCATGTAACTCTCCATTCTTAACTTTTAGTTTGTACTCCCCCAACCCTATTTTCCACCTAATGCTTGATTCACCTCTGTTCCCTGGTGTGCTGTGCTCTCTTTTCTGGGCGTTTGCATTGTCTCTCAGCTTAGAACCAGCCTCTTACCCTCTCTGTCCTTCTACATTTCCTCCCTCCTTCCTTACTGCCATCTTTCTCCAGTCTGGGTAGGTGCAACCAGATCTTGGAGATGAAGAGTACTTTTATTTATTTGCAAACATTTTTTTTTAATGTTCATTTTTGAGTGACAGAGTGAGACAGAGCATGAATGGGGGAGGAGCAGAGAGAGGGAGACACAGAAATCTGAAGCAGGCTCCAGGCTCAGAGCTGTCAGCACAGAGTGATGCCGAATTCAAACCCATGAAGCACGAGATCATGACCTGAGCCTAAATCGGACCCTTAATCTTAAGACTGAGCCACCTAGTTGCCCCAGAGTACTTTTATTTTTTAATATCCTTAGCATTAGTGCTATTTCTGGCACAGCGTATGCTCTGGTTAAGTAATTGGGCATGAACTAGAGTGTTAGCATTGTACCTTATGTGTTGCATAGGTCTATACTGAAAAAGAGTTTTTAAAATCACAATTGTAAAGCCTTCCAAATTCCTTCTGATTTTTGTTCGAGTATGTTACAAGTCTGAATTAGAAAATATTTTGAAAGTATGTTTACTCTTCTCACAATTTGATCTTTCAAAGTAAATATTCTTTGTGCCATAATAAATAACCCATAACTGTAAGTTATGATTAAAGAGCAGTAGCCTTAAATGGCCTTAACCTTCTTAAAGCAATATTCCTGTTAACATTTAAGTAGAACCTTATTAACAGAATTTAAGGTTAATAAAATCGGTTAAGTGACCAACTCTTGATCTTAGTTCAGGTCATGATTTCACTGTTATGTAATTGAGCCTTGCATCAGGCTCTGTACTGAGCTTGGAGCCTGCTTGGGTATTCTCTCTCTCTCTCTCTCTCTCTCTCTCTCTCTCTCTCTCTCTCTTTCTCTCTCTCTCTCTTTCTCTCTTTCTCTTCCCCCCACTTCCTTCTGCTCACATGCATGCTCTCTCTCTTTCTCTCAAAATAAATAAATAAACTTAAAAAAAAAATCAGGTAATTTGTTACCACCCGTTTTTCAGAGGCAAATGATGATCAAATTACTGAGACATTCCTTTTTATTGTAAACTCCAACAAACATTTGCTGTATAGTGTTTTTAAGCTTCTGCTTATTGTGGTATATGCACTTTTAGGTAAAAAAAATTGCTTTTATTTTGCAGTTTGGACTTGTATTCTTTTCTCTTGGCTTCCTCAGGTACTGCAAATGAAAGCAGTCTTACAGTGCTCTGTTGAAGAGATCATTTCTTTGTGGATGTTGTAGACTGAAACATTCAGTTTTTACACCTTCTCACTTTGCCAAGTATGATTCTGAGATTTTACAGTCTAGCACTTACATTTGGTGAACATTTGAGAGTGCAGGGTTTAAGTAAAAATAGAAATTGATCATTTCTGTACATGTGTTTTTTTTTCTTGAACATATGTTGTTTTCCTTTTAGATAAACTCTCGTAGAAAAATTGCTTTAAAAGCAACAGAATTCATTTAATATCAGTGTTAATGCCTTTATCGGATTGGTAATATATTGAATACAGTACAAAGAAGACCTGCTCTCAGTGGAAACCAATTTGACAAAAAACTATATAAAAACAAATAAAATAAATTAAAAAAACAAAAAAGAAAGACATGCTCTCCTATTGTTACCAGATATAACTTAAAGTCTTAGGGAGGAAATGGGAGACTGTCTGTGGAGAGAAAATGATGGGTTACATCGTATTTTGGAACCCAACTTGTAGTATTACCACTGACTCTTAGGGCAGTAGCACTACAGTTGTGACCTTTATGAAAGTCATCACATGTTTTGAGTATGTGTCGTATGCCTGCCACTGTGTTAAGCACTAGAGGGGAGAAGAGTGAGTGAAATGATATCCATATATATAGCTCTTACTCTCTAAAGGCTTGTAATAAGGAGATGCAAGTGTTATGTGCCACATAAGATACAAAGAAATTATTTGGAAAGTAAGCGGTTTTGGTGACAGGAATCTTGAAGGGCTTCTTGGAGGAAGTGGGCTATCCAGTAACTTTTAAATGGGTGTTTAGAAATGGGAAGAAGGAAGGATATGCTAAATAGTTTGAGTAAAGATGTGGATCTGAATGTGTGTAGAGGATTTTTAGGCTCAGACAAACTCTGAAGGTTTTATAGAGAAAGGTAAGAATTTAAAAAGCTAGGGATAGTTTTAAATCCTGGGATGAGAATTTAGGATTAAGATTTTTCCATAGAGCTTGGAGTTGTTGACTTTTAAGCAGAAGAATGTTTTAAATACATCTGTTTTTCATACATTACAGAAGTTTCGGATGAGAGACTTTAGTGGGTTTTAGATATTACATGTTTTTAAAGCAAGAAACTGAGTCAAAAGATTGTTTTCTTTATATATATTTTTATTTTTAATTTTTTAAAAGTTTATTTATTTTGAGGGAGATAGAAACAGCAGGATAGGGGCAGAGAGAGAGAGAGAGAGAGAGAGAGAGAGAGAATCCCAAGCAGGCTCCCTGCTGTCAGCATAGAGCCCTATGCAGGGCTCAAATTCATAAACCATGAGATCACAACCCAAGCTGAAACCAAGATTGGATGCTAACCACCTGAGCCAACCAGATGCCCAAGATTATTTTCTTTCTAAAAGAAACTGTAAACTTTGACTTTTAACTATGGTTTCCACTCATTTATTCATCTTTAAAGATGCAAATAGACTTCTTAGTTTATTTGTCCATATGCTTTTAGAGTTTGGTAGTAACAATTTTTGAGAGAAGTTTAAACTAGTTACATTTGGTTTACATATTTCTCAAATATTAGTAAAAGTCCAAGAAGTATAATTTTACTTGGTTTTGGTTCTGAAAATAGTTTATTTATTTATTTTTTAAATGTTTTTTATTTATTTTTGAGAGACAGGGAGAGACAGCATGAGCAGGGGAGGGTCAGAGAGAGAGGGAGACACAGAATCCGGAGCAGGCTCCAGGCTCTGAGCTAGCTGTCAGCTCAGAGCCTGACACAGGGCTCGAACCTACAAACCGTGAAATCATGACCTGAGCCAAAGCTGGACGCTTAACCGACTGAGCCACTCAGGCGCCCCTAAAAATGGTTTAGGTGTATAAGACTGCAGGGCTCCTGGGGGAAGGAGCATTTTGGGATTATAATTGAGAGAAATATCCAAAAGGAGGCAGCTGGTTATAAGTAATATGAATAGTCATATTCTTATGTTCACACTTTGTTGAGCATACTTGTGTGTGTGATAAACATTATTTGAATTGAGGTTTAAAATTATCTAGTATTTAAAAAAATTTTTTAAGTAGGTACCATTTCCATTGTGGGGCTTGAACTCACAACCCTCAGATGAAGAGTTGCATATTTATTTTACCAGTTGAGCCAACCAGGTGCCCCTGTCTAGTATTTTATGTTTTTTTTGTTTTTGTTTTTATTTTTAATTTATTTTTGAGAGACAGAGACAGCGCGAGCAGGGGAAGGTCAGAGAGAGAGGGAGACACAGAATCTGAAGCAGGCTCCAGGCTCTGAGCTAGCTGTCAGCACAGAGCCCGATGTGGGGCTCGAACTCACGAACCGTGAGATCATGACCTGAGCCAAACCTGGACGCTTAACTGACTGAGCCACCCAGGCGCCCCCGTCTAGTATTTTAAAGAGTAAGTTTATCAGTAATCATTTTGAAAAATACTGTTTCAAATGACTTCGTAAACAATTGATTGTCTCCTTAATGACATAATAAACATTGGTTGTGTGTGGCATACTGTTGGCCCCTAAGATGAGGAAATATAGCTTTGCTTTATTAGGAAAAGCTTTATAGAGAAACTGAATCGAGTTATAGAATCAGAGTTGTATAGCTTAGATAAGTAAAGACATGTGTTTCAATTCTGATCAATCTAAAATAATTAATGCATATGTTAAATGTCTGCTAAATTAAAATTTATTGCAGATGGTGCCTGATTTCAGTGTAATATGAGTCTTAATTATTCCAATTTTGAAATACTGGGATTCTATGATATTATGTGAAGAATATCATGATCTCTAGGTGTTATTTCATAGTGAGATAATTGCTCCTTTCTAACCACGCCATGAAGTTCATTAGTTTACTTACTGAAGTGATTGTCCTCTAGGTTATGTTCTAGGTGTGCAGGGCCAAACAGAACAGACAGCAATCCCTCATTATCACCTAGAGGGAGAGGAAATATTAATGAACATCAAAAGAAGTGTATACTTAATTGTGATCAGGTACTCTTAAGGAAAACGGAAATTTCTACATGAATTTCCCTGTGCTGAAAAGAGTACCACAAATTCAAGAAGCTAAAAAAAAGAAAAGGAAAGACGATTGGTGGAGACTGGGAAGAGAGATTAATAAAAATATAAAATAAATCTGATGACCTAGGTGGGAGTCACGTCAAGTATGACATTGCATCATTGCTTTATAGGCCACATCAGGACCTTAAAGTTTTTCCTAAGGTAAATGGAAATCCTATTAAAATTTTTAAAGCAGGGGTTGGGTGAAATGATCTAGTTTGTGTTTTAAAAAGATCACTTTGGAGGCACCTGGGTGGCTCAGTTGGTTGAGCTTCTGACTCTCTCTTTTTAATGTTTATTTATCTTGAGAAAACAAGAGAGAGAGGGAAAGTGAGTGTGAGCTCACACTAGCCTCTCTTGGGGAGCTGGAGAGGGCCAGAGAGAGAGGGAGAGAGAGAATCTCATAAACCATGAGTTCATAACCTGAGCCAAAACCAGAAGTTGGACAGTTCGACGACTGAGCCACCCACATGCCCCTTGAGTGTCCCCCTCTTGATTTTGGCTCAGGTCATGATCCTGGGGTCATGGGACTCTGTACTGAGTGTGGAACCTGCTTAAGATTCTCTCTGTTCCTCTGCCCCTGTCCCCTGCTCATGTTCTCTTTCTCTCTAAAATTAAAAAAAAAATAGGGGCACCTGGGTGGCTCAGTCGGTTAAGGGCCCGACTTCAGCTCAGGTCATGATCTCACAGTTTGTGGATTTGAGCCCCGCCTCAGGCTCTGTGCTGACAGTTCAGAGCCTGGAGCCTGCTTCTGATTCTGTGTCTCCCTCTCTCTTTGACCATCCCCCCACTCACACTCTTATGTCTCTCTCTCTCTCAAAAATAAATAAATATTAAAAAAATTTTTTTAATTAAAAAAATGAGCTACTTCCTTTTCTTCTTAAAAAAAAAAACAGATCACTTTGGTTACTGTACAAAATAAAGATTAGAGAGAAGACGGGGAACCAGGAATCCAATTAGAAAGCTGTAACATTTGTTCAAGCTGGAGATAAAGTGATAGCTTGTTTTGAATAGTGGCTGAGGAGAAAGAAGTGAACAGATACATTCAGAATATATTTTGGGAGGCTGTGGTTATGGATTGGTTGTGGAGAGAGATTAAAAGGGAGGATTGAACAAGAGCGGTTGGTTGACAGGATGAGGATTGCTGGAGCAGGAGTTCCTGGAAATAGGGAAAACAGATTAAGGAATCAATTTGGGATGTATTAAGACTGAAATCCCTCAAAGAACATGATCAAACAGGTTCTATATCTCAAAGAGAAAAGTAATGGTGCATATTTGGGTATCTGTATTGTAGGTATACAGGTTGTTGTTTTTTTTATGTCTTTATTTTGAGAGAGAGAGAGAATGAGCGGGGGAGGGCAGAGAGAGAGGGAGACACAGAATGTGAATCAGGCTCCAGGCTCTGAGCTAGCTGTCAGCACAGAACCTGATGTGGGGCTCGAACCCATGGATGGTGAGATCATGACCTGAATTGATGTCAGACTCTTAACCGACTGAGCCACCCAGGTGCCCCATGGGTAGTTTTTTTTTTTTTTTTAAGTTTATTTATTTTAAGAGAGAGCGAGTGAGCAAGTGGTGAGGGGCGGGGGAGACAGGAATAGAGAATCCCACAGAGGGTCTGCACTGTCAGCATAGAGCCTGACACTGGGCTCAGTCCCACAAATCTTGAGATCATGACCTAAGATCAAGAGATGGATGCTTTTACCACTGAGCCACCCAGATGCCCCCGGGTGCACATAGTATTTTAAGCCATGAGAATGTAAGGAGAGAATGTAGACTGAATCAATAAGAACTATGGCTGAGCACAGAGAAGCATCAACTTCTAAGAAGTCTAGTAGGTAAAATGGGAGGAGACTGAGGTGGTGGGGAAACTGGGAGGGCTGGAGTTCCAGAAACCAAAAGTATATTAAGGTGGGATCCTGGATGTTGATGTCCTGCATTTGACACCTTTGTAGTTAAAGCTGAGTGAGCTCCAGAGGTGTCTGGAGAAATTGCAGTGTTTGCTGTATCAGCCCCCAAGACAGTGAATATTCGACTTCTGTTTGAACTAAATCGTAGTTTGAATATAAAAAATTTGCCATAGGAAATCACAGCTGAAGGAATATGTGATATATTTGGGAAAGTCTGATCTCTTCTTCAAATCTGAGTGGTGAACACACCCGGAACTAGGGGAACAGCTTACATGATCCATGAAGATTTCTTTGATGCCAAGAGTATTGTGTGATCACCTTTCAGGATTCAGTGTTTATGACACATGCCTGGTGGTTTTGTACTGTAATGCCAGCAGGGCATTTCAGAAGATGGACACAGAAAAGAAGGAAGAACAGATGAAACTTCTTAAGGAGAAACATGGCATCAACACAGATCAGCAGAATAAACGTTTTTGGCATTTTCAGGATTCAGTGTTTATGACACATGCCTGGTGGTTTTGTACTGTAATGCCAGCAGGGCATTTCAGAAGATGGACACAGAAAAGAAGGAAGAACAGATGAAACTTCTTAAGGAGAAACATGGCATCAACACAGATCAGCAGAATAAACGTTTTTGGCATTTTCATTTTGTACTAAAATCCATAAATGACCACCATAACCTTGTTTTTCGGTTTTTAATTAAAACTGAATGTTGTAGTTTCTTGAAATTTTGAAATGTGTTAGAGTATATTATGTGAATAAACTTGCAGCTTTTTGTTAAAAAAAAGTTTATTATGGTGCCATTAGTGGCTGAATGTGTTGAATGGTGGGTCAACTAAAATGATTATGTGTCTGTTGGATTTAGCAACATGAAAATCACTAGTGATCTTGGCAAAGTGGAATGTGGGAACTTGAAAACAGAATGTGGGGAAGTTGGAGACAATACAAGGTTGAATAGTGATTGGGTATGTTTGGAGAACAATTTGTATCTACTAAAATTGAAGATGTTCAGTGCTTTTGCATGGCTCATTCAGTTAAGCACTTAACTCTTGGTTTCTGCTCGAGTCATGATCTCACGGTTTGTGGGTTTGAGGCCTTCATTGGGCTCTTTGGTATCAGCATAGAGTCTGCTTTGGATCCTCTGTCTTGCTTGTGTGCACGCTCTCTCAAAAATAAATGAACATTAAAAACCAAACCAAACACTGAAGATGCTCATAGTTGCACCCTAGCAATTTCACTTGGAGGTGTCTATTCTAGAAAAGCTTTCACTCATCGGCATAAGAGAAATACAGGAAAAGTGATCACTACAGCTCGGTAATGGCAGAAAAAGGGAAAACTAGATATCCACAATTGGACAGTGGTTAAGTTGTGTGAATACACAGTGGTGAAAATAAATGAACTATAGTATCATGTGTCAACATGGATTAACCTCATAACGTAATGCTGAGAATTAAAAAGGCTCAGTTTTTCATGAGAGACTCTTGAATACTGAAAACAAACTGAGTGCTGGAGAAGGGGATGGGGGGGTGATGGTCATGGAGGAGGGCACTGTGGGGAAGATCACTGGGTGTTATATGGAAACCAACTCGACAATAAACTATAAATTAAAAAAATAAATATTAAAAAAATAAAATCAGATTTATAAAAGAAAAAAGGCCCAGTTTTTAGAAAATACCCTTTTTAAATGTTGAAAAATACGCAAAATGGTGTCTGTTTAAGAATACATATATCAATTATAAAAAGATAAAGGAATTTATGGGAATGATTATCACCAAAATCAGAAGAGTGGCTATCACCTGTAAGGGGAGTGAGCACAGGAGATGTGATCCAGGTATGGTATGCAATAAATAGCCTTTCACTGTTTGGCAATGCTTTACTTCCTGAGGTGGTTTATGACTAACACAAGTGTTTACTATATTGCTTCTTGCCCCCCTTTTCAGGTAACTTTTTATAAAATCAGTGGTTGCAGAGGAAGTAGGGAATAACCAAGAGTCCTTTTGAGAAGCTTGGCCATGAACAAAAATAGAAAAGAGAATGGTAGCTGGAGAAAGAGATGGGATCAAGGAAGCCTTTTTCTTTTTCTTTTTTTTTTCCAAAAAATTTTAATGTTTTCTTTATTTTTGAGAGACAGAGAGAGACAGCGCGAACAGGGGAGGGTCAGAGAGAGAGGGAGACACAGAATCTGAAGCAGGCTCCAGGCTCTGAGCTAGCTGTCAGCACAGAGCCTGACGCGGGACTCGAACCCATGAACCACGAGATCATGACCTGAGCTGAAGCCGAATGCTCAACTGACTGAGCCATCCAGGCGCCCCTCTTTTTCTTTTTTTAAAGTTTATTTGTTTTTAGAGAGAGCATGAGCAAGGGAGCGGCAGAGAAAGCGAGAGAGAGAATCCCAAGCAGTCTACACTGTCAGCACAGAGCCAGATGGAGGGCTCGAACTAACTCTAAGACCATGACGTGAGCCAAGATCAAGAGTCAGATGCATAACTGATGGAGCCACCCAGGCACCCTGAGTCTATTTCTTTTTTTAAAGAAGAATATGATCTCATGGTTTGTGAGTTCAAGCCCCCATGTCAGGCTTTGCTCTGACAATGTGGAGCCTGGGTTTGGGATTGTGCCTCCCTCTCTGTCTGCCCTTCCCCCACTTGCGCTCGTGCTCTCTTTCAAAATAAATAAATATAAACTTTTAAAAAAAGGAAGACTATGTTTGGATGCTGGTAGAAAGGACTCATTAGAGAGGCTGAAGTTGAGGTTGCTGGAGAGAAGTCAATAACTGATAAAGGTCTAGGAGAAGATAGTAAAGTGGAAATACTTGTTCTTTCACAGAAAAGAGATACTTTTTCTTTTTTAGCCAGAGGAAATAAGAGAATGGATGCAGATGCTAGTAGTTTGAAACTTGATGGTTGATTGATGAGAAGATTTATGTCCTATGTTTAATCTTTTGTTTTTAATCTTCGTTCACTAAGACAGGGTCGTTTGTGGAATGCAAGTTAGGAGAGAGAGACCTAGGACTCCATGAAAATTTTTGTGAGGAGTAGGAAAGAGCAGTCATCTGTGAAAGCTAGTAAGATTTTGGGAATCTTTGTGGGCCTAGTTGAGAGTGAGTTATGAAAAATGATTATAAGAAATTTAGATAATATATGAAGATACAATGAAAAAAACACAACCAGGATGGAGCTATCTTTGCTTCTGTGTTTTTCACATTATTTTGAAACTGAAGGCTATAGAAGTCTTAATGACTGACTTGGGGCAAGATCTTTCTCTGTAAAATACTGTTTTTGGACCTGATGTTTTGTCACTATTGGCTTTGATCTCCAGGTGGACAATATTTGTTTCCCTACCTTTTAGAAATTAACCTCTTTGAATTCTCAGAGGCAGAGAAATCCTGCCAAATGAGGCCAAGGGAGATTTTGGTACTCATGAGGCTTTTTGCTTTAATACAGTGCATTGTGATAAAATTACAGTTTAATATCATTTGTTGTAAAATGGATTCTAAAATGATCGGGATCTTAGCTCAAGTCCCATTTAGACTTTCAGAGTTTAAATAATTTAATAATCTGGTAGTTGAACAGCTTCGTTTTTCAGCAGTTTAGATGTTCTGAGTCAATAATTGAAAAAAACCCATCATAGTAAGTTCTGAACACCATTTGAAGTTAAAGGTCACGTTTTACTTTTTAATCTTTTTAAAATAAATTTAAATTTGAAATGTTATAAGAATGATACATGTGTTTATTAAAATATTATAGAAGGCGGAATTCTGGTTCATTGGGAATGCACATTAACCCTTATTCTATGCTTATTATTATTTTTTTTTATTGTGGAAAAGTATCCATAACAAAATTTATTATTTTAATCATTTTAAGTGTGCAACTCACTGGCATTAAGTATAGTCCCAGTATTGCGAAACCATCACCATTGTCTGTTTACAGAACTTTTTTGTCATCGCAAACAAAAACTTTATACCGATTAAACATAATTCCCATTCCTCTTTACCCCTAGCCCCTGGCAGTGACGATTTTTCTTTCTCTTTATGTGAATTTGCTTTCTCTTTGCGCCTAGCAGGATCATACACTTTTTGTCTTTTTGTGATTGGTCCATTTCACTTTGCAAAATATCGTCAAGGTTCATCCATGTTGTAGCATGTCAAAATTTTATTCTTTTTTTTCTTTAAGGCCAAATATTATTCCAGTGTGTGTGTGTGTGTGTGTGTGTGTGTGTGTGTGTGTGTGTGTGTATGCCACGTTTTGTTTATCCATTCATCTTTTTTTCTTTTTGGATCCATTCATCTTTTGATGAACACTTGTGTTGCTTCTATCTTTTGACTGTTGTGGGTAATACTGCTGTGAACATGGGTGTACTTGAGTCCCTGCTTTCAGTTCTTTCCAGTATACACATAGGAGTATAATTGCTGCATCAAATGAAAATCTATTCTGCTTTTTAAAAAAATTTTTTTTTTAATTTATTTTTGAGAGACAGAGACAGTGAGAGCAGGGGAGGGTCAGAGAAAGAGGGAGACATAGAATCTGAAGCAGGCTCCAGGCTCTGAGCTCGCTGTCAGCACATAGCCTGACGTGGGCCTCGAACCCACTAACCATGAGATCAACCCACTAACCGTGAGATCATGACCTGAGCTGAAGCCGGACGCTTAACCACTGAGCCACCCAGGTGCCCCTCTGTTATGCTTTTTGAGTAACCACCACACTGTTTTCCACTCCATCTGTACCATTTTACATTCCCACCAGCAGTGCTCAAGGATTCTAGTTTCTCAACATTCTTACCAGCAGTTTTTGTTTATTTTGATAATAGCCATTCTAATGAGTGGCGAAGTAGTATCTCATTGTGGTTTTGATTTGTGTTTCCCTAATGACTAATGATGTTGAACATCTTTTCATATATTTATTGGTAATTAAAAATTTTTTAATGTGTTTATTTATTTTTGAGAGAGAGAGAGAGAGAGAGACCATGCGAACGGGAGAGGGTCAGAGAGAGAGGGAAACAGAATCTGAAGCAGGCTCGGAGCCCAATATAGAGCTTGAACTCAAGAGCTGTGAGATCATGACCTGAGCTGAAGTCGGACACTCAACTCACTGAGCCACCCAGGCGCCACTATTGGTCATATTTTCTTTTTCTTTTTTTTTTATTTTGGGGCACCTGGGTGGGCTCAGTCATTTAAGCTTCCGACTTCAGCTCAGGTCATGATCTCACAGTTCGTGGGTTCAAGCCCCATGTCAGGCTCTGTGCTGACAGCTAGCTCAGAGCCTGTTGCCTGTCTTCAGATTCTGTGTGTCCCCCTCTCATGCTCTCTCTCAAAAATAAATAAAATATTAAAAAAATTATTTCCAGTGTAAATAACAAAGTGTTATATTATTTATTGGCCATTTTTTATATCTTCATTGGAGAAATATTTTAGTCCTTTGCCCATTTTTTTTTGCATTTCTTTTTTTTTGTAACTTTATTTTTTATTTTTTTAGAATATAACACTATTTTTTTAACATATGCAATTATTTTCCATCATTTACAATTCAGTAGTTACAATGACACTCCAAATGGATAAGCAAAGTAAAAAATCAGAACCCCAACTTCAATTTCATGTAATTAGACTTATACAGAAATTAGAAGGTTAAGTAACAACTAGTTAATCACCTAATTCCACAGCTATCTGAAGTGCTTTGCCCATTTTTCAATTGAGTTGTCTTGGCACTCTTATGGAAAATCAGTTATAAATGTAATATATGTTTCTGGACTCTCAGTTCTATTTATTTGATTTATAGGTTTGTTGTATGTTTTGAAATTGGAAGGTATGTGTGTCTTCCAGCTTGCTCTTTTGCAAGATTGTTTTGGCTGTTCGGGATACTTTAAATTTCCATATGAATTTTAGGATCAGATTGTCAACTTCTGCAAAGCAGTCAGCTGGTATACTGATACTTTGTTGAATCTGTAGAGGAGTTTAGGGAATATGTCCATCTTAATAATTAAATCTTCTGATCCACGAATATGAGATGTCTTTCTATTTCTTTAGGTCTTTTTCCATTTCTTTCAGTAACATTTTATAATTTTCAGAGCATATTATTTTTGTTTTTTGTTAAAATTTTTTCTGAGTATTTTATTCCTAATGATAATATTGCATGTGATATTGCTGAGTGAAATGTTTTATCTGTTAGGACTACTTGGTTTATTATACTATGTTCAAGTTCATTATATCAGATCCTGAGAGACCATAATGTTTGTCCTTATTTATATCCTTTATTTCTTGAATAACACCAGATTATTTAATGATAGGAGACTTCAGTTGTTTGTGACAGGGAAAAGGCAGTTTAAGCAGAAAGTTGGGGGGCCTGAGTTATTTAAGGAAATGCACTGGTCTGCAAACCATCAGTAAGGCCACAAATATAAAGGAATACTTGAGAAATGATAATAATCAAGGATCTTTTTCAAGCTGTTAATATTCCTTTATTATTTTTTAAAAACAGCTGTATAGAGATATAATTTCATAAAATAAACTTTTTCAATGTACAATTGAGTGATTTTTATTAACAATTTTTTTGAATGTTTTATTATTTATTTTTGAGAGGGAGAGGCAGAGCATGAGTTAGGGAGGGACAGAGAGAGAGGGAGACAGAGAATCTGAAGCAGCTCCAGGCTCTGAGCTGTCAGCACAGAGCGTGATATGGGCCTTGAACTCATGAACTGCAGGGTGATGACCTGAGCTGAAGTTGGCTGCTTAACTGACTGAGCCACCCAGGCACCCCTACAATTGAGCAATTTTTAATCAGTTTATAGTGTATGCAGCTGTCATCACAGTTTAATTGTAGAACATTTCCATCACCCCAAAATGATCTCTTGTGCTTATTTGCAGTCACCCTTCATTTTTTGTTTTATTCTTTATTCTTGTGTAATGGTACCTGCTCAGATACATTCAGATGCTTCTCTCATTTAATTATTATCATCAGAATAGAATGCACATTTTATAAAAGATAAAAGTGAAATTTAGGGAGGTTACTGAACCTAAAATGTATGTCTAGTATGTTATATGATGAGAAATAACAATCAATTATCTTTACTTGTCTCATTTATTCAGTTACCATGCCTCTATTGTTTATAGCTCAATTGAAGTTTGGAACTTAGATGACTTTGTTAAGGTATTTAAGAAATTAGTTAAGAGGTAATTGCCTGTGTTGGTTTTTGGTTACTAGACATTTTTGAGAACCTTTATTAGCAAGGATACCACTCTACATCTAGATTATCAAACAGTCCTTGCTTACAACTAAACTACAGGAATCACTTACAATTTGAGGTATTGTGCAGTGGGAGATAAAGGGTCATTTTGAGAATTGATACCTTAGCCTTTCCCATGATGATTATAGAGAAATAAGGAAGGACTTCTCTTTTGCCCCAAAATATTCATCCAGTAGATAGTTACTACATTACATACTATATATTCTTGATACTTTTCTGATATTGTTATTCTTTTTTTCAAACATTTGTTTTGAGAGAGAGAGTTTTGAGTGAGAGAGCACTCTGGTGCACAAGCAGAGGAGGGGCAGAGAGCGAGGAAAGAGAGAATCCCAAGCAGGCTTCACACTCCACTCAGCACACAGCCTGACACAGGGCTCAGTCTTACAAACAGTGAGAACGTGACCTGAACTGAAATCAAGAGTCAGCCGTTTAACCAACTGAGCCACCCAGGCGCCCATTCATTGCTATTCTTAATGCTTCTGTCATTGCCCTCCTTTTTTTCCCCAGAGGTCCTAAGAATCTTCAGAGAAATATAAATGTCTGAGAGGTGACCTCTTTCTAACTTGCACGGTTCCTCTATAAATACAGTTTGGCTTGGCTGGAGCTGCTAGTGGTGGGTGAGACTTTTGTAATAAGTGTAGTGGGTGGCAGGGACTGCCAGTCTAAGCCAACCGTTTCCTTCCTTAAGTACTCCAACCCCATGTTCTCCATAGTAGAACTCATTTTTGGTCTCTTTGGATACTAGATAAGTGAGAATTAAGATCTAGATAGTATCTGTAGTATAGGAATTTCATATTATTTATTCAGCTTAATTATAGTTACCCCACAGAAATAAAGAATGGAAAACTCCAGAGAGGCTGAACATTTTCAGATCAAGGTTCAAGGAAGGAAGCAGAGCAAATCGAGAGAGTTGGTGAGAGTACTGACAAATTTCCGCAACTGCAGTGCACTTGATTTATTGTGAAGAAATTGAGGAGAGTTTAGAGGTAACCTGCCAGTACAGTTTGGTGGTGAGCTTGGAAGAGGAGGCAGAAGACTTGAAGAGGTGCTCAGTAGAGTGAGGATGCGCACTTCAGTGTAAGATTTAATCCTAACCTGGTCTGCCTCAGTTTAGATATGTTACAAATTGAGAAAGCATAGTTTTCACATAATTAAGAGACTATCACTTTAATAGAAAAATGGACAAAAGATATGAATAGGCAGTTCACAAAAGAAGAAATATAAATGCCTAAGTAACACACAAAAAAGTACAATCTAACTAGCAGAGAAATTCGGTAGAATGCAGTTGACTATAAGATGGCCAAGAACTGTCTATGTGTCATTCTCCAGTTTATCCCTAGCTCCTGGCATAGTCCCTAACAACGGATAGGTTCATATATTTGATGAATGAATGAAATAAACAAATAAAATTGGATTTTCCCCCCTTAGATTGATGGCACAATTTAAAAAGACTCATGCGTAGGATTGAGAATAGCATGATTAAAGGGCAGTCTCATATTTTCTTGGTGGGCCGTCCATTGATTCAGTCCTTTAAAAAAATTTTTTAAAGAGTTTTTTTATTTAACATTTATTTATTTTTGAGAGAGAGAGAGACAGATCATGAGCAGGGGAGGGGCAGAGAGCGAGGGACACACAGAATTGGAAGCAGGCTCTAGGCTCTGAGCGGCCAGCACAGAACCCCATGCAGGGCTCGAACCCACAAACCTTGAGATCATGATCTTAGCCAAAGATGGACACTTAACCAACTGAGCCACCCAGGCGCCCCTGTTTTATTATTTTTTTTAATGTTTTATTTATTTTTGAGAGAGAGAGAAAGACAGGAAGAGAGAGAACGAGTTGGGGGGCAGAGGGGGGGACAGAGGATCTGAAGTGGGCTCTGTGCTGACAGCAGCAGGCCTGATGCGGGGCTCGAGCTCATGGACCACAAGGTCATGACCTGAGGTGAAGTCAGATGCTCACCTTTCTGAGACACCCAGGTGTCCGTGATGCAGTCATTTTGGAAAGCAGTTTAGTGATACAAATTAAAAGTGATATAGCATCTACCCTCTGACTCACACATACAATAGTTTCATATACACACATATTCACTGTAATGTTTGAACTGGATATAACCCAATGATCTATCAGGGGCTTTCTGCCTAATTGAATACTGTACAGTCAATAAAAGAATGAAAATTTGTATGTATTGATGTGGAACTATGTTCATTGTTTACTAAATGAAATAAGAATTGGTTGTGTAATTTTTTCATGTGTATGAATATATGAGACTCCTCACAGTATTATTTCAATGAAATTGTTGGTGATGTTTAATTTCTAATTTTAAGTTTTGAGCAAAGTAAAGAGTACTACTTTTATAATTGGAAACACAAAAACCATTAAGGTTTATCTCTTTTGAAAAATGTGTAGGTAGAAGAATATTCCTTATTCATGTTTATATGAACAGCCAAAACATTTGCTGAGGGCCAGGAAAGAAGAGATTGCTAAATAGGGAGGTATCCTATATCTTCTGTATAAAAACTGTGTATTCACATTTCCATGTTCTGGCATTTAGCTTTTGAGAATATTGTCACATTCTGATGTTAGTCGAGTTAGTTGAATCTAATTCTTAAGGATATACTCAGCACCTCACAATTCTGTTTTTGAGTTTACCGTGAAGAAAGAATGAAGTGATCAGTCATAATACCATGTATTTTGTGTCGCATCTACGTGTTCTCACATAACAGCAATTATGGAAATTCCTCCAAGTTCTTTGGCAAAGACCTACCCCATTTGTTTATTATTAAAAAACTATGTTTTAACTATTTACCATTTTTTTTCTTCGTGGTCATTTCATTATTTTCAGTTGTTTTACCATTAACAGCAGTGCTTCAGTAAATGTCCTGTAGCTTCTGGCAGTACTGTTAATTCTGTGGGTTATGTGTCCACAAGTGAGGCTGCTCTGTTGAAGGATTTACTTTTTCTGAGTTTGAAACATCACTTTACCATTTTAATGACTATGTCATTTTAGAAAAATACTTGGCTCTTGTTATTAAATAGAACATTTTAAATAAAACATTTCTTTCCTCATTGGATTGAGTTTTTTAACTATTACCATCCCAGGTATTTCTGACTTCTGTTTTGTAGATCATTTAGTTCATTTCTGTGCACTGCAAGGCTGTTTTGATAATGGTGATGGCTTTACAGTAAGTTTTACTGTCTGTGACAAATTCTTCTTATTCTCTCTTCAGTGCTAAGTTTATAATAGATGCTTCTTGCATATTTATAAAGCTAATAAATAGATTTAAGAGATAATAAAGAAATATTAAGTCTTGCTTTAGATAAATTTGGCACGCCTGTTACCTTAGGGAAACTGAAACTTGGCCTGTTCACAGTGTCCCCTGCTAGCCAAAAATGGTATTACACTTTCTCAAGTGTAGTAAACAGTGACATACATACAGGAAGAGTTGAGGAGAATTGGATGATCAGTTTGAACTTGGAAATATGAAGGGGCACATGTTAGACGTGAGAGAAATACTGTTAAGTCTTAGAGAAGAGACTGTTTGATAGTAAATTCCAAGGCTGAAAAATGCTGGAAAGTACCCATTGTGCTCTCCTGTGTAAACTTTATCACTCTTTTCCTTCTGCCTTTTATTTTAAAAGATTTCAGGGGCGCCTGGGTGGCTTAGGCTGTTTAGTGTCCACCTCTTAATTTTGGCCCAGGTCATGGTCTCATGGTTTGTGAGATTGAGCCCCTTGTCAGGCTCTGCACTGACAGCGTAGATCTTGCTTGGGATTCTCGCTCTCTGTCGCTCTCTGCACGTGTGCACGCTCTCTCTCTCTCTCTCTCTCTCTCTCTCTCTCTCAAAATAAATAAACATGAAAGAAAATTTCAAACCTATAATAAAGTATAACATATGTCCATATTCCCTTCATCTAGATGTACCAGTTGTCAGTATTTTTTCTGTAACTGCTGCTCCTGCTCTACTGTCCTGTTCTTGTCTGTCTTTCCCTCCTGCTCTCCCTCCCTCCTTTCCTCCACCCTCCCTGTGTGCATGCACGCCTACACACACACACACACACACACACACACACACACACACACAAACCCTCTCTCTCTCTTTCTCTCTCACTCTCTACACTTACTAGATCTATATTTAGATGAGTGCTAAACCATTTGAGAGTTGCAGACAGGATGATGACATTTCACCCACATAAGCTGTGTATGTTCTAAGAACAAGGACATTCTCCTCCATTATCAGACACAGAAACTGAACATTGACAGGATTATCCGAAATACTGTTCATACTCAAATTTCCCCAAGTTTCCCAATAATGTCCTTCACAGCCATTTTTGTCTCCCCAGATCTAGTATCTGGGAAATGAAGAATCACATATAGCCTTTAGATGTTGTGTTTCCTTGAATGTAGAATATAAAAGTAACCTCAGCCTGTTTTTGTGTTTCTTTTCATGATACATTTTTGAAGAGTCCAGGCCAATTTTGCAGAATTGTTCTCACCTTAAGTTTTGTCTGCTTATTCCTGATTAGATTCAGGTTAAATGTTTAGCAGGAAGAGTACCTAGGTAATGATATATCTTCAGTGCCTCACATCAAAAGGCACATGATTTCATCTTATCCCATTATTGCTAATGTTAACTCTAATTACTTGATTAAGGGTATTGTTTACTTCTCTATATTAAAGATTTTATATTCCTAATTAATGGTCTGTGGGGTGATACTGAATATTTCCTTTTCCCCAGTTTTTTTGCCCACTGGTTTTAGCATCCATTGGTCTGTTTGTTATTGGTTTTTGTTTTTTTTTTTTTTTTTTTTTTTTTGAGAGAGAGCATACATGCATGTGTAAGACAGGAGAAGCAGAACAAGAGGGAGAGAATCTTAAGTAAGGCTCAATTCCACAACTGTAAGGTCATGATCTGAGCCAAAATCAAAAGTCAGATGCACGACCTCCTGGGCCATCCAGGCACACACCCATGGATGATTTTGGTCTCAATTATTACTTTAGTGGTCACCAAAAAAAAGTCATTTTTTAATTCTTTTATTTCTTCTACATGTATTAGTTGACATCTTCTATAAAGAAGGTTGCTTACTTTACTCCCTGCTTTATTTCTCGTCGTTTTAATTTTTGCTGTTATCACTGTGGACACAGGAATTTTTTGTTGTTGTTCATTTGCTTATATTCCATTTTAGTCTGTTTATTTTGATGCTCGTGTTTCTAAATTTGACCGATGGGGGCACTTCTGACTGGTTCTCGTGCCCTTTTCATATGTCCCCATCTGTTTTCGTGCATTTTGTTGCTATTAAAACAAGATATTTTAAGGTCTCTCTACTTTATCTGCTGTAGCCTTGGAATGAGCTATTTCTCCCGAGAAGTCTTGTTCCATTTTCGTAGGAGATGATCCTAGAAATAAGAATTTGGGTGCTCAGGGTGCTGCTTTCTTCTGGGATTTTGGTGCTCATGGACTCTTCCAGTGAACAGAGCTGGAGGCACTCAATAGACAGACAGGCAGGCAGACAGATAGAGATAGAGATTTTTAAAATATAAGTCTGTGTTCATTGTACTACTACTAATCCCCAAAGGTTTTTTTTTCCTTTTTATTCCTTTCTATATTTATCTCTCTCTTCTCTCATAGGAACATGATGGATCTTCAAAAGTCTGGGTATATTTACTCATTTGCTCACTCCTGTAGCAATGAAATTGCTATACCATTATGCTATACCATAGAATGCTGTTTGAAATAAACGTATCAACCTAGGTACTTGATGGGTACTAAAAACAGTTTACCTTAAGCAATTAAAAAATTTAGATAGAGAACTCTCCTTTCTACTTGCTATTATGCTTTAAAAAATTATTTTATCCAGTAGTCTCACAGATTTTGTTTTGATGTAGCAAATTACTAATTTTAACTGAATTCTTTTTCATTATGGTAGTTGTAAATCTCCGGAGGGATATGCTATAAAATAGTCTGCTTATACAGCAGAGATATACTTCAAATTGACTCATATTTAAATTTCATGTTAATTTTAAGGGAGCTCAGGTTACTGGAATTATTGCTTGGTGGGAAACTTTATCTTAGGCAGAGATACTGATGTTCAAAAACACAGGAACACATATGGATTCAGTAAATTAGATGTGAAAATAAGGCCAATCAGAAAAAAATTTGAGGGGCATCTGGGTGGCTCAGTCAGTTAAGTGTCTGACTTTTGGTTTTGGCTCAGGTCATGATCTCATGGTTCATGGGTTTGAGCCCCATGTTGGGCTCTGCACTGACAACCTGGAGCCTGGTTGCTTTTCTCTCTTTCCCTTTCTCTTTCTGCCCCTTCCTCACTTGCTCTCTCTGTGTTTCTCTCAAAATAACTTAAAAATATTTTTTTAATGTTTTCTATTTATTTCTGAGAGACAGAGACAGCGCGAGCAGGGGAGGGTCCGAGAGAGAGGGAGATACAGAATCTGAAACAGGCTCCAGGCTCTGAGCTAGCTGTCAGCACAGAGCCCGACACGGGGCTTGAACCCACGAACCGCGAAGTCATGACCTGAGCCAAAGCTGGTCGCTTAACTGACTGAGCCACCCAGGCGCCCCTCAAAATAACTTTCAAAAAGAAGTTTAAAAAATTAGAGAATAAAAGATATAACTGGGATATTTGTTCTTATAAGCAATTATTTAATTTTGTTCTCCTTCTTGGCAGTCTCATTAAAAGGAAATATTCAGTTGGATGATTTTCATTGTTTAAGGAAACTTTTTTATTGGATTATTGGAGGACTTTTATTGTGGGAATCCTATCTATTTGTATAGTAAATGTACAAGTGTTTCTTGCATGATTATTTTAGCACCTTAATTAAATCGTGGTTTAAGGAAGGCATTTTTTTTTAATCTTTCAGGAATTGAATTTAGGAAGTATAAGGAAATTCATATTTAACACATTCCCTAGACTCTTAGGACACAGGTAACTTTGTATGTTGCAGCACCATATGAAAAGGTATAAAGGTTGTAGCATTCTCTCTGAAACCTGATTGTTAGTGACAGATGCTTATTAATTGGGTCAAGTGTACTGGAGGATAATATTGTGTTCTTTGATTTCACTCTCTCAGTACCGAGGTATAGATGTTTTCTGGTATTTTTTAAAAAAGTATTTTAAAAAATCTTTGAGAGAGAGAGAGCAGGGGAGGAACAGAGAGAGAGGGAGACACAGAATCCGAAGCAGGCTCCAGGCAATGAGCTGTCACTACAGAGCCTGACGTGGGGCTCGAACCCACTCACTGTGAGATCATTACCTGAGCCGAAGTCGGACGCTCAACTGACTGAGCCACCCAGGTGCCCCAAATACTTTTTGTGGTTCTCTGTGGTACCTAGGTACCAGGGAGACCAAAGAAAGCCCATGTTATTTCAGTGTGCCAAAATAGTTTATATTCTTGTCTAAGTTTATTAGAGTATTGTACACATAGAAACACCTGAATACACATTTAGAGCACTTAGAATATTTATTTGAATGTTAATTTGCTTTGATACTAAATTTTGCAAATCACAAAGTTTTATTTTTGAATGTTTACTTGCACTGCACTGACCACTGATAAAAGTCCTCAAGAGTATATTAATTTTGCTGTCCATTCTAATTTTACAATTATAATTTCTCTCCAATCTTGATTTACTTTAATTTTCTGATTAGATTTGATTTATGAATCATAAGGCTAGAAATGCTCTACACGTAGAACCTGGTTTTTCTCTTCAGTCTCCAGCCAAATTCCCCCACTCTCTTTATATAAAACCAGGATAGGTGATTGACTCTATCCCCAGGGATGAATGTTGCCAGTCCCTGGTAATCCCTTGTCCTGGGGTTCACATTCTTTACATTGTTAACCTAAAGTCCCTTCTGCTAGAAGTAATGACATTTAGTTAACTTAAGTAAGCAAATGGCAAGAAACAAGGGAGAAACAAAGAATCTCTGAAATACTTGTCTTTGATGTTATGCCCAAGGAACCTAGGAAGCAGGAGATGATACATATCCATTTACAAAATTTTAATTTAATTCATCTTTGGTTTGTTCTTAGTGAAAATACAGCATGCTATAATGCTTATAGAAATGACCCCCTCACTTTCCCCTTCACCCCAAAAGACTTTTTCTTTTTCAGTACAATTTTGACTACTATTACTAACCCAAGTTAATTTTAGACTCCATTGCTGAAAGCCTCAGTTTTGCCATTTATTGAGGTATTAATTGAAATATTAATGTATTTAGAGCAGAAATGTCATTTTTTAGGGAATCTAGAGCAAGAGCAAAGCTGAGGTCAAACTGCCATAAGGATGGACACCAAGGAAGCTGTATTTGGGACAAAAAGAAATCAAGATAAGGTAGATGCAAAGTAGAGAAAAGCACTGGACCCCCCCGGGGGGAGGGAGGAGTGGAAAATGGGAGTGGGTTGTGTGCCTCTAATGGCAAAGAATAGTTAGATTTCTGAAGAGGCAGCCATGAAAGGCTTCTAGGAAATGCTGAGGATTTGGGTTTAAGTACTCCCATCTGAATGTATAGGTTTTAGCTGACTTTTAGCTAGCTGAATACTTTAAAAATTGATGAGGTTAAGTGTTTCAGTGGGGTAGATCCTTATACTCTGGGCTAGTGTTTCCTGTCTCGATAGCTGTGCACGATAATCTTGGTGTCAGTTGGTAAAACCATTACCAGTACCCAGCTTCAGCACTAATGCCTGTTACTGCTTGGAACTGAAAAGGGAATCTCCAGTTAAAGCATTAAACTAACAAGATGAGTACAGAGCATTTAATTGTTTCTTTTCTTTATGTAATACAAAGATTGTGTTTTCTCTTCCTAGCAACATGAACCGTGAAGACCGAAATGTGCTGCGTATGAAAGAACGGGAAAGGCGGAATCAGGAAATTCAGCAGGGCGAGGACGCCTTCCCACCTAGCTCTCCTCTCTTTGCTGAGCCATACAAAGTTGTAAGTTGTTTTTTCAATGTTTTTCCCCTCAGTAGTGTGACAGTTTTGCTTTTAAGAGAGTGTTTGAAATTGAATTTGTATAGTAGGAAAGAGTTTTATTATGTATACCATTTAACATTTTTTTCCTTTCCTCTAAATCAGAATGTGCTTTCTGGGGGAAACTTGTCATTGCAGTATAACATACAGAAAGGTACACAGAACAAGTGTTTTAGCTGAAAGAATTTTCACAATATGAGCAACATTATATAATCAGTACCTAGATCAAGAAACAATAGTGTTAGCATCCTAAAGTTGTCCTCAAACCCATACCTCTTCCCATCTCCCCCTTGCTATCTCATGGGGTTGAAAATGTGGTCTGGATTAACTCACGCATTCATCTCTATATTCCTGGCTCTACCACTAACCCTGGGCAGGCATTTCACCTTTCTGAATTAAACTAAAATTTTATGAATGTGTGAGCATCGTCTGCTGTTTGTTAGGTTCTTTGGGTATACCATCAGTCAGAGACAAATAGTTGAGAGATTCTTTGTTTCTCCCATTTCTTGCCATTTGCTTACTTAGTTAACTAAATAGCAGTTAGTTATTAGTATGTTTGAATCAATGTGTCTTCACTATGTAGTTCCTTTTTCTGTTACCATATATTGTTATCTTTCTTTTTTATGTGCTTAATTAACAGATTCCAATTTAGGTTACAAGTGTGTTGTCGGAGACGTTCAATAAGTTGAACCAAATTGCTATTTTTATAGCTATCATTGTACTTGATTTGTGATTACGTAAAATACTGCATATCCCTTCTGATGACTCTAATGTAGCTGTAGTGGCCATAATTGTCTCTACTATTTGATTTGGCTTTCATTTTATCTAACTTCCATTTTAAAGGGTTATACTGTGTATAGTGGCTATAATAGTATATACATTGTAGCAGAGTGACCATTGTGGGTTTGCAGTATGAGATTGAGAGTGTATTAAACTTTTTTTCTGATGAAATATAAATATACCACATATTTTGAGTTTACCCTTAAAACATTTGGTGTTTGTAGAGGCCATTTATGAACCCTGTAAAAGCCATTTTTTTTTTAGTTTTTATTTTAAAGATTTTCAATTAAAGATTATACTGACATCCTTTATATGAGTGTGCAACAAAACCTGGGGTT
Organism: Suricata suricatta; assembly: GCF_006229205.1. Classification (NCBI taxonomy): domain Eukaryota; kingdom Metazoa; phylum Chordata; class Mammalia; order Carnivora; family Herpestidae; genus Suricata; species Suricata suricatta. The sequence goes on along the minus strand of NC_043705.1, from coordinate 24,184,159 downwards.
TGGGATTAGGGTTTAAAGACATTTTGAAAAAAAAAACGGGTTTGGTACAGAATCTTCGAATCTTACTACCATTTATTTTTGTACTTGCAATGTAATGAGTTGGATTTGATTCTTGATCTTGATGCTGTCTATATATTTACCTCTCTTGTTTAATAGGCATCAGACTTATTTACAAATAATCTAAAGTCATTATCAATTCATATCAATATCAAAATAAATAGTAGTGGTTGATTTGCTCTTTAATCAGTAAGCTTACCCTCATTCTTATAAATGAATATCAATGAGTCCTCAAGCTCGTAGACATCTTGGACTTTATTATTTAAGAATGATTTTTAGTGTTTATTTTTAAGTGTTTATGTATTTATTTTGAGAGAGAGAGAGAGAGAGAGCCTGCAGCAGAGTAGAGGGAGAGAGAGGGAGGAGAGAGAAAATCTCAAGCAGGTGCCACACTGTCAGCACAGAGCCCATTATGGGGTTCAGTCTCATGAACTGTGAGATCATGACCTGAGCTGAAATCAAGAGTTGAACGCTCAACTGACTAAGCCCCCCAGGTGCCCCTCCAGGAATGAGTTTTAAAAACTTAAAGTGTGTACCATTGACTTCAAAACTTGGAGTGTTTTTTGGTCAGAATTAATAGAATTAATATTGAAACTTTATCAATGGATTTTCCATTCTTAACTTGTTGTTGACTTTTGTTAACTTAATTAGTCACAGTACCAGAAGGTATTAAAATTTTTAAAAATATCAGTTGGGTATAACTTGTTTCATTAAATTTTTGTTTCTCTTTCTAACTATAGTATTGAACTCTTGAACTCTTAATATTAAGTTTTCCAAGATAGCCAAAATAATGAGTGTTGACTCAGTTGCTTACCTAGAACTGAGTGACATAAAGGCACATTACTTTTCCTGTTTTTCAAAAGATTTTTACTACTGTTCCAATATATTTATTGGTGAAATTTGGATTTTTTTTTCCCTTCTGGAATCTTTTGTACATATTTCTCAATGTCCTTTAGAATATTTGTGTTTTAGCATAAATGTTTTTCACTTTCAGTGTACTTTTTTTACTATAAAAATTATATATTTGGAGTTGGCTTTTGAGATATTAACCTTAAGATATGAGATGAGGCTTCTCTTTGAAAAACCCCTTTGCATTCAAAGTTTGGAAAATCAGTTTAGAAGCATCTTTTATTTCTGCTTACGCTAACTATATAATTTTTTTTGCAATTTTTTATAGACTAGCAAAGAAGATAAGCTATCAAGTCGTATTCAGAGTATGCTTGGAAACTACGATGAAATGAAGGATTTCATAGGAGACAGATCTATACCAAAGCTTGTTGCCATTCCCAAGCCTACAGTACCACCAACAGCAGATGAAAAATCTAATCCAAATTTCTTTGAACAGAGACATGGGACCTCTCATCAGAGTAGCAAATGGACTCCAGTAGGACCTGCCCCCAGTACTTCTCAGTCTCAGAAACGGTCCTCCGGCTTGCAGAGTGGACACAGTAGCCAGCGGACCAGTGCAGGTGGCAGTGGCAGCACTAACAGTAGTAGCCAGAGGCACGACCGTGACTCATACAGCAGTAGTGGGAGCAGCAGTCGGAAAAAAAGCCAGCATGGATCGGAACACTCCAAATCACGCTCTTCCAGCCCTGGGAAACCCCAGGCTGTGTCTTCGTTAAGCTCCAGTCATTCCAGGTCTCATGGGAATGATCACCATAGCAAGGAACATCAGCGTTCCAAATCACCTCGGGACCCTGATGCAAACTGGGATTCTCCTTCCCGCGTACCTTTTTCAAGTGGGCAGCATTCGAATCAGTCTTTCCCACCTTCATTGATGTCAAAGTCCAGTTCAATGTTACAGAAACCCACTGCCTATGTGCGGCCCATGGATGGACAGGAGTCCATGGAACCAAAGCTGTCCTCTGAGCACTACACTAGCCAATCCCATGGCAACAGCATGACTGAGCTAAAGCCAAGTAGCAAAGCACATCTTACCAAGCTGAAAATACCTTCCCAACCACTGGATGTAAGTCACATATTTGGAAGTTTTATTTATTTATTTATTTTAATGTTTATTTATTTGAGAGAGAGGGAGGGAGAGAGAGTGAATCCCAAGCAGGGTCTGTGCTGTCAGCATAGAGCCCAATGTGGGGCTTGATCCCACGAACCATGAGATGATGACCTGAGCTGAAATCAAGAATCGGATGCTTAACCGACTGAATCACTCAGGCACCATTAGAGCTTTTACTGTTATGACTCTATGAGGCAGTTTGTCTCTCTGGTTTTCTTTTTTAATGTTATTTATTTTGAGAGAGAGAGAGAATGAGCCAGGGAGGAGCAGGGAGAGAGAAGGAGAATCCCAAGCAGACTCTGCACTGTTAGCACAGAGCCCAATATGGGTCTCAGGAACTGTGAGATCTTGACCTGAGCCAAAATCAGAATCAGACACTTAACTGACTGAACCACCTACGCATCCCACTCTGTTTTAATAATAAAGTGTATATAAGTTTTATAAGTCATTGACTCCCGAGTGGATTGACACACCTGTTAGCTTCCCCTCCTGGGCACTAGAGGAAATATCATTTACTATTTTGAAATATTCAAATAACACTTACAGGATAAAAGAGTGATCTGTGAGATCAGTACCTTTAGATTTCCTCCTTTTGATTTTATGAAATAATACATATTGTGTTTAAAAAAATTCACTCGTATTCTCACTGTGATACTCATGAATGAGATGTGGGCAGTGGTTCAGTGTAGGGAGTGTTGGGATTTGGGGGGCATCTATCCAGTTGGTAATGTTGTATGGTTTGGTTGCCATGATCTTTTTCTCTGGTTACACTTAAAGGGTTGAGGCAGCTGCTCTAGATTCGTAGTGGTGGCTTGAAATTTACAGCATTATAACTGCATACCAAAGCATCAAAATAACCAAAGAAATTTTGCATTCATTATGAAATAGAAGTTTTATCTTTTTATGTAAATTTTAAAATAAAAAATTTGAGAAGTAGTGTCAGTAACTGAAAGACAGTTTATAGCTTAAAACATGGTGGAAGGCATCAAGGATAGATAAGATCCTATTTCGAGAACACTTAAACATTTTTCCTGTAGCCTTGGGAAACTTGTTCATGGCATTTGTCGTGGAATCACTCTTTGCAAGAGAGCAGTGAAGTGGTTGGTGGTTTCGTTCTTTCTTCGGACGACCTGATTGTCGGAGGTAGATTTGAGTTCATACTCTAGCTCTCTAATTCTTGATTGTGCTTTAGAATGAACAACTTTTCCATGATTAATGAAAAGCTGTATAAAGTGTCGATTCTGTTGCAGACAAGTGTTCTTTCAACAGTAGTGCTTTTATTTTGTTGGTTAGTTTATGTGAAACAATGTATTTCAGTATTATGGTATATTTTGTATATACCAAGTTTAAAATTTTTGACAAGTTTCTCACCTGAAAAATAACATTTAAAGTTTTATTTCTAATCTAAGTATAAAAAGATAGGATTTTTTTAAACTTGTGAAAAATACACAGTTCTTCAAATCCTATACAGTTGGGATTACGATTTTTTAGAGCTTGAAAGGAACTTTGTCCAAAGGTTCCGATTACTGTTCTGATTTAGAGCAGTGGGATCATAAATACGTCTATAATTTAATTCATTTTCTAATAATATTATTAAATCTGTTCAACAAATGATAAAAATCTAATAATAAATGATTCCAAATCTAATGGGTGTTTCTTTTCCTCTTAAGGCATCTGCTTCTGGTGACGTGAGCTGTGTGGATGAAATTCTTAAAGTAAGTTGTTGGTTTTTTTCTTTTAATAGTTTCATCTTTTTTACTTATGATACTCTGCTATCTTTTTCTCTCTTCTCCCCAGTATTTCACAAAGGATCTGAAGCAGGAAATTGCTTACATGTGTAACCTCATTATGTCCATAAAAATTAATTGACTCTATTTTGCTTATTTGCATAGTTTCTGAATCATTGGTTTGTTTCCTGTCTGCCCTCAAACAATTGTGTTTTTTTGTTTTTCATTTTTAAGTAAAGCAAATTCCAGGTTTAATAGTTTATCTTGAAAGAGGAAAAAAGCACATACAGTTGCACTAAGTCAAATCCTACAGTGAAAGTCCTCTGAATATTGCTCATTTTGAGTGTTGACTGGAATATGTTTAAAATTGACACACGCCCAAAATGTGTATGTATTCCTTTTTTGGGAAAAGAAAAAGTTGTCTGTTGGAAAAAGAGGAAGTCCAGGGAATTAAAGAGTGACAGCGAGTGCTTTGGGCTCAGTAGAAAAAAACGGTTAAGTTACTTGTACTTTTTGTATAAGCTCCTGAGTGACTGGGTCTATACGTGCATTTCACCGCAGATACTTCTGAGAGACTACTTGTGTTGCTGCTTCCCCTTCCTCCTCTCCTTCCTTTCTTCAGCCAGTGCAGCCTTTCATATGCCCCTGTCATTCTGCTGAACCTGTTTGTCTAAGGTCATTATCTTCCCCTTCATTGGGGGCTTCATTTGAGTTCTCTGCCCTTTTTCCTGTTTTAAAGAATTGTTTTGTCCCCCACTCTGGAAACCTCATTCTTCCTTGATTGCTATTATGCTTCACTGTTTTTATTTCCTTTCACCTTTCTTGTCTCATTCTCTGCCTTTTGGGAACCTTGGTGTCTTCTCTTTATTTATTTGTTTTTAAAATTAAAAAAAATTAATTTTAGAAAATGGGGGGCAAATGGAGAGAGAGAATGAATCCTTAGCAGGTTCCATGCTGACATGCCTGACATGGAGCTTTGTTCCACAACCCTGGGCTCATGACTTGAGCCAAAATCAGGAGTTGGATGCTCAACTGACTGAGTCACCCAGGCGCTCCTTTTATGGTTTAAATATGGGTCTTTTTTTTCTAGCTTCTTTTTTTCTTTCTGCTCCGTCTTGATTTTCCTTTATTGTTATGGCTTCAATTATTAGCAGTTCAGCCTTTCTCTCCTGCTTAGCCTCCTCTGGGTTGTGGTTTATGTCTCTTACTTACTTTGTAGCTTTGTGTTTCTCCCTGCTTTTTTTTTAGATTCACCATGTCTAAAGACAGATGTATCAGACTTCCTTCTATTAGTGGTACCACCATTCTCATGTGCTTATAAGTGTAAAATCTTAGTTTTCTCTCCATGTTCTGTTTAATCACAACACTGCATGTGTGCTTTGAATATTCCTTGAAAATACCATTTATTTCCATTTCTGCCACCTTGAGCTTCCAAAATTGCAATATACAGTCCTTGCTTTGCCTTTCTGCCTTGAGTCTCCCTGTTCCTCTGTCTTCTATATTGCTACCAGATTCTCTCTTTAATCCATTGTCTTTATAAGTTAATTTCGTTTTTTAGAAGTTTTCAGTGAGTCTTTAGGCCCCATAAAAAGAATAGTGTCCAGCTTTAACGTCCCAGACCTTCCGTAGGCGAGTTCTAACCTCTTTCACTATTGACTCACCACTTTTGCCAAATTGGTTTTGATCAGCCATGCACCTACTTACTCTTTTACTTTTTTAAAGTAAACTCTAATGAAGTATGTTTCTCCTTTGTTTCTAGTCGTATACAGATTCTATTTTTTTCTTAGAATCCCAGTGAAATCCTTCTTTCCCCTAAGTCAGACCGTCAGATCACAAAGATAGTAACTCGCATGCATTTTTCAGTTGCCATGTATATAGAAACTCTAATGGAGCATTTGTCTTTTCTCTTGAATCCTCAGAAATGCATGGCATTTTGATACCTGGAAGAATCTTAGATTTCTTTATATAATTATTTATTTGATGTTACTGACTGTGTATTCTACATTTTATATATACAGGGCTTGGCATATGGCCTTGGGTTTAATAGGTGCTCTGACATTTAATGATGGAGTTATGTCGATTTTGTATCAAGAGTACTTTGGTATTTGAAGTGTAAAATGCACACTGAAAACGTAGAGTGCGTGAGTTTTTGTTTTCTTTCCCTGTATGCAGCGGGTAAGGAACTTCTTGTCTTAATTGCCTTCATGTTTCTTAATATTCATAGTCATACTGTTTCTAGGAACTCCATCATGAAGCTAAAGAAAAAACGTTTTAATCTAAAAATGATATATGTTTATTGTAAAAACAAAAAAGATGAATTCAAGGCTTAGTAATTGAGCACCTGCCATTATCAAGCCCTTTGGATACGATGGTGATAATAATGATAGTGTTGCTCCCTTTGAATTGACATTCTAGAGAAGGATATTGGAAATAATCAACTATATAGTATGATTTGAGAACATGAAATACCGTTGAAAAATAAAGCATTGTAAGAAGATAAAGAGCAGTTACAGTGCAGGTGGCTGCTTTATGAGGTCCAGGTAGTATAGACTGTATCACATGCCCATGTCCCTTCCTTCTCCTGTCGTTCTGTTGCCCAAAGGTAGCCAGAGATTTTTTTTTCATATATAAACATTTACTAGCACATAGCCTATGATTTGTATTTATCATTGAACAGTATATTGTGAACATCATTCATATCAATAGTTAAAATTTCTTTTTTTACTGTCTTCTTGGTGTTCCATTGTATGACTGTCTGGTAATTATTTCTGGGCTGTTGGATATGTAATTGTTTCCATTTTTTAAGCAGAGGCCCCTTGAACATGTATCTTTACCTAACTGTGGGTATAGCTACAGAGTAATTCCTGAAAGTTGTACCTCCTCTAACTTACTCTATTTTCTCAGTCTACCTGATGGCTTACTTTGAACTGAACACCAGAAATAAAACACTCTCACCTTATTCTAAATCTGATTATCTCTCTTTCCTCTGCTTTTCTAACATATACATTGTGATCTTATCCAAATCTCCATTTGAACATAGTTGGCATATGATTAAACAGAAGGCATTGAATGAAATCATATTTATGGCCTTGCTTGTCTGTCTTCCTTCTCCTGTGCTTTTGATCTCGCTTCTGATTTCCTCCACCTGACCAAAACTTCCTATCAGTGAATAGGCTCTGCAGGCAGTCTTCCTAGGATGCAGCTGTGTGTCCACTAGTTAGTAAATGTGTGACCTTTAACAACATCTGTGCTTCAGTTTCATCCTACACAGAGTCAGGATAATAACGGTACCCACCTCCTAATATCATTGTGAGTACTAAATGAGGAATAGACAGGTAAAACAGCACAGTAGGTGGCCCATTAAAGGCACACAGTAAGTGTTACCTCTTTTTCTTACTATCACCCCTGTTATTACCCCCATCACAGCTCTCACAGCCGGCTCTTCCTCATTAGCAATGTACTGTGTGCCTTGTGTTTGATCACAGGCTGATTTCTGTGACATTTCACAGGTTTCGGCATCCTAACTCCAAGCTTCTTGAAGCCAGGGAGTGTATATTATTTATCTTACTGTTTCCTGCCCCATAGTGCCTTGCACACAGTTGTGCTTAATTAATATTTACTGATTAAATATGTACTTTTGGAGGAGCTACCATGAAACCAGCATTTATAATACAAATCTGGTTTTTAGCTATGTAATTTTTATCCTTGAACTGGTTGAAAACAAACTGTAATAATTACATTTCAGGAGATGACGCATTCATGGCCTCCCCCTCTAACGGCTATTCATACACCATGCAAAACAGAACCTTCCAAATTTCCTTTTCCAACTAAGGTAAGTAAATAACATGTGTCTTTGATACTGTTAGAAAACTCTCAATGGCTTGACTAAAATCATATGAATTCAAAATTGTCTTGCCATTCCCATTCTAGTGGGAGACAGACAATAAATAAGTGAATAAATACATAAGTTCAGATAGTGATAATTGCTGTGAAGAAAGTAAAACAAATAATGGAATAAAAAACAACTTGGATTTAGAAGTTCTTGAAAAAGCTTTGGAGGCAACTGGGAAGAGAATTAAAAGGCATCAAAGTTTGTTGCAAACTGTGACGGTATTGGAGGCTGCAGGCGCTCAGGCTTCTCAGACTGTTGTCTGAGGAGCTCCTTCCCGTTGGATGCGGCAGCCACAACTGTCGGCTGCGGTGGGGCTTCCTCAGACAACAGCCCACGCTCCTCTACAGTCAGCAGAGAGGCACTTTTTCTTTTTACATCATTTTGTATTTACACAAACAATATAAGAATATATTCTCCTTGTGGAAGTTTGATTAGGAGCCCTAATAATAGCTTTCCCCAATTTTGCCTCCTCCTCCTTATCAGAGCTACTTTCATACATACCTTTGCAAGCCTTTTCATATGCATTTACATACATATATATGTAATCATTGCATGTAAGCACTTTCTCATGTACTATATTTCTGCACAGGTTTATTTTTATTCTATATTTTTTAATCAGCAACAGGTCTGAGACACCTTTCCATGTTATTATGTATCTTTATTATATACTGATTAAGTATTACATTTAGAGGTATTTCACTTCTTTTATATGCATCCATAGTATATATAAATGTATCTTAGTTGAATTGTTTTCCTTTGGTGTCTAAGTTGTTGCCAAGTTTTCATTTCTACAAACACTGCTTTAGTGGGTGTCTTTTTCATACCTTCTTGCATGCATATGAGTTTCTTTTGGGTGAAAAATAAGAAGTAGAATTATTGATTGTATATTTAATATATATTCTCAAATTCTCTCCATATCGGTTATGCCAGTCACTACTCTTACTTGTATTCCCTACTATTCCTCACATGCGCATCACCATTTGTTATTTTAGCACCAGTCTTTTGAGTGCAAGATGGTATTCCATTTCCAGGATTGCTCGTGAGCTTCATCTCTTTACACACTTGTCATTCATGTGAGCTCTGTGTGGGTGAAGTTACCTGTTTCCTCTGGTCTTTGGCTTGCGTCCTTCACTTAAAAACATTTTAGAAGGATTTCTTTCTGTGTTTGTTGTTTTGTTTGAATTCTGGATTTAATAATTTCTTCTATATGCTGTAAATATATCTCCCAGTTAGAGTCCTTTTAAGTATTACAGCCTGGAAGATTTTAATTTTGATGAATAAATAGAATTTTCTCTTTCACAGAGCTTTTACTTTTTAATGTCTTGTTAAAGAAGTTTTCTCCTTCCCCAGGATCATTAGCACACCCTCTTATTTTTTATTTTAATGTAATTGCAGTTTTGAATAAGTAGAACACTTCTGTCACTGTCGGGTCCCCTCACGTTTCTTTGCAGTCTGCCTCACCCCGCCCCCCGCCCACCAGCCCTCACAATTACTGATCTGTTTCATGTATCTGCAGATAAGTTTTGCTTTTTCTAGAATTTCATATAAATGGAGGCCATACAGTGTGTATTTCTCTTGTATATATGTTTGCCTTCTTTTGTTCATGTATTTTTGAAATTTGTCCATGTTCATGAATGTATCAGTAATTTGTACTTTTTCCCCCCCTGAGTTTCTTTTTATTTGTGTTGTTTGAAAATACCAGAATTTGTGTATTCTTTTACCTGTTGAACACTTGGGTCTTTTCCAGATTTATGCAATTAAGAATAGAGTATCTATAAATACTTGCTTACAAGTCCTTGTCTGGACTTAAGTTTTCTCTTTTCCAGGATAAATACTGGGTTGTATAGTAAAAAGTAGAGTTGCTGAGTCATATCTGAGTTCATGTTAAATTGATACTAAACTAATATTTTCCAAAGTGATTGTATCACACTTTTACATTACCCCACTCGCATCCTCAGAGGTATATGATAGTTTGATTTGTTCTGTGTCCTTGGCTACATTTGGTATTGTCAGTCTATTTAATTTTAGCCATTTTACTGGGCACGTAGAGGTATCTCATACTGGTTTCAGTTTGTAATTTCCCTGATGACTAATGATGTTGAACTTCTTTTTATGAGCTTATTGACCATTCTTCTTTTGGAAGTGTCAGCTCAAATCTTTTGCCGTGTGTGTGTGTGTGTGTGTGTGTGTGTGTGTGTATGGCATGGCTAGATTGGGAATGTTATTTGTAGTTTTCTTTAATGTCTCTATTTGGTTTTGGTATCTGGGTAGTGCTGGCTCTTTAAAAGGAATGGGGAAAATTCTCTTCATCTGTATATTCTAAACTGGTTTGTGGAATTTAGTATTAATTCTTCCTTGAATGTTTTAATACACTTCAATAGCAGTGTCATCTGGGCCTATAGTGATCTTTATTGGAAGATATTAAATTATAATTTCAAAATTTTTGTTAGATGTAGAGCTACTCAGATATTCTGTTCCTTGTATCAATTTTGTAATTTGTCCATTTCCCCCTAAGTACTCGAATTTATTGACATAGCGTTATTTGTAAATAATATAACTATTTGTTCTTTTAATGCCTCTAGGATCTCTACTAGTCATTTTTTTCCTTGATATTGGTGATTTGCATTTTCTCTCTTTTTTCCATTTTCCTTTATTAGTCTAGCTGGAGACTTATCAGTTTTATTGATCATTTCCATTGGAAAAATTCAGTTTTCTATTTCTTTGTTTTTTCCTTTATTGTGGTTTATTGTCTTCATTCTGCTTATTGTGGGTTTCATTTACTTTTAACTTCTTTTTTAATTTCCTTTTTTTTAAATTTAAATTACAGTTAGGTAACATACAGTGCAATACTGGTTCCAGGAGTACCAAGAGTTTCTTTTAACTTTTTCTGATAGAGGCTTAGATAATAGATTGTAAAACCTTTCTTGTTTTCTTTATTCAAAACGATCAGTTTTAAAGCCCTGCTTTAGCTATGTCTCACAAATTGTGTTATACTGTGTTATTATTTATTGGATAATATTTCTTTATTCTCTGTGTGACTTCTTCCTTGATCCATAGATTATTTAGAAGCATGTGGTTTTATTTTCAAATATTTAAGCATTTTCCATGTAGCATTTTGCTAATAATTTTCTAATTTGTTTATGTTCCTGTTAGAGAATATATGCTATATAATATCAGTTTTTAAAAATGTATTAAATGTTTTATGGCCATTGTAAGATATTTCTTGGTGACTGTTTTATGTACATTATATAGAATATGTTCTGTATATATCAGATCAAGTTAGTTGATAGTGGTTAATCGTCTGCATTTTTTACTGATCTATTTGTTCTGTCAAGTAATGAAAGGGGAGTGTTGACATCTGCACTTGTATTTATGGATTTTTGTTTCCTCTTTGAGTTTTGTCCCTTTTGGGTTCATGTGTTTTGAAGCCTTGTTATTAGGCATGTACACATTTAGGATTGCTCTATCTTACTGATAATTTGATCCCCCCCCTTTTTTTCATTGGGATATGTCTGTTTTTATATCTGGTATTAGTGCTTGTTCTGAAGTCTACTTTGATATTCATATAGCCATTTAAACTTTCTTTTAATTTACTGTTGACAAGGTTTAATGTTTTCTGTTCTTTTATTTTTAATCTATTGGTGGCTTTATATTTAAATGAGTTTTTTTAATGTTTATTTTGAGAGAGAGCACTTGATGCGCAGTTGCACATACGCAAGGGAGGGGCACAGAGAGAGGGAGAGGGAGAAAGAATCCCACACATGCTCTGTGCCGATAGCAGTGTAGAGCTCCATCTCATGAATCATGGGATTCTGACCTGATCCAAAATCAAGAGTCAGATGCTTAACTGAGTTACCCAGGCAACCCTAAAGTGAGTTTTTTATAGTCAGCATATAATTGGGTCTTGGTTTTTTAGTTTGCCAATCTTTAGCAGTTAATCTTGGAGTGTTTAAACCGTTTCCTTTTAATGTAGTCGTTGATATTGATACTGTAAGGTTGGCTTTTTTTTTTTTTTTTTGGGTAGGATTTAAATGTACCCTACATTGTTAAATGTACTATTTGCTATTTGTTTTCCAGTTGTCCCAACAATTCTTCCTTTGTTCCTTTTTTGAGATTCTTTTGGATTGAATAATTATTTTTAATATTCTATCTTGAATTATTTAATAGGTATGCTCTTTTTTCATTGTAAAATTAAAGCTTGAGTTTATCAAAAGACTTTGAATTAATTTCATAGTTCTGGCTTATGAATGCAAGTCTATTCATAATTTTTTTAAGGTGACAGTTTTATTGAGGTACATAATATACATACCATACAGTTCATTCATTTAAAACATACAGTTAGCTGGTTTTTAATATATTCATAGTTGTGTAACCATTACCACAGTTATTTTAGAACATTGTCATCACCACCAAAAGAAACCCTATACCACTTAGCAGCCATCCTTCTCTATCCTCCAGTCCACTACTGTAATGGAACCCCAAAGCACTGACTAATCTACATGATATCTCTATAGATTTGCCTAGTCTAGACATTCTATATAATATATAAATCAAATTATACAATATGTCATCTTTTGTGACCAGATCTTTTACATCTTAGCATGATGTTTTAAAAGTTTGTTCATGTTGTATATCATTATTTTGTTCCATTTTATAGCAAAATGTATATTCTGTTTTATGGATCTATTATATTTTGTTTATCTTTTTATCAGGTTTTTGACATTTGGGTTGTTTTCAGTTTTTGCCTATTATGAAAATTGCTGCTATAAACATGAGTATAGAAATGCTTGTGTAGACATATGTTTTCACTTCTTTTCACTTGGTTTTATATACCTAGGAGTGGAATTGCTGGGCCATATAGTAACTGTGTTTAATCTTTTGAGAAACTGCCTGATATTATTCCAAAGTGTTTGCTACATTTTGTATTTCCATCAGCAGTGTATGAGCTTTCCAGTTTCTTCAAATCCTGACCAAGTTGTTATTACCCTTCTAACTATTTTAAGTGGGTGTGAAGTGATTTGTCCTTGTGGTTTTGATATTAATTTCCTTAATGGCTGATGATGTTGAGAATCTTTTGATGGGCTTATAAACCTTCATATATCTTTTTTTTTTAATGTTTTTATTTTTGAGCAACAGAGAGGGACAGCATGAGCAGGGGAGCGTCAGAGAGAGAGGGAGATACAGAATCTTAAGCAGGCTCCAGGCTCTGAGCTGTCAGCACAGACCTCGACATGGGGCTTGAACCCATGAACCATGAGATTATGACCGGAGCTGAAGCTGGACGCTTAACTGACAGCCACCCAGGCGCCCCAAAGCCTTCATATATCTTATCTGGAGAGATATCCAGTAGATATGTTGCAGATGTTTAATATTTATTTAAAAAATTTTTTTAATGTTTATTTTTGTGAAAGAGAGACAGACAGACTGACTGTGAGCGGGGAGGGGCAGAAAAAGAAGGAGGCACAGAATACGAAGCAGGCTCCAGGCTCTGAGCTGTCACCACAAAGCCCGACGTGGGACTTGAAGTCATGAACCATGAAATTGTGACCTGCGCCGAAGTCAAATGCTTAACAGACTGAGCTACGCAGGTGCCCCAGTGTTTGTTTATTTTTGAGAGAGAAAGAGAGTGCGAGTGGAGGAGGTGGAGAGAGAGAGAGGAAAGTACAGAATCTGAAGCAGGCTCCAGGCTGTGACCTGTCAGCATAGAGCCCAGTGCGGGGCTTGAACCCACGAACTGTGAGATCATGACTCGAGCCGAAGTCAGATGCTTAACCAACTTAGCCACTCATATGCTCCATATTTTGCTGATTTTTAAATTGAATTGTGTTTTTATCATGTGTTGGAATTTTTTTTATGTCTTAGAGTATAGTCCCTTATCAGATGTATGATTTGCAAACATGTTCTCCCATTCTGTGAGTTTTCTTTTTTGCTCTCTTGATGGTATTTTTTAAAATCCAAAAATCTTTTAATTTTGGTGAAGTCCAATTTATTTTGTTGTTGTTTGTGCTTTTGGTGTCATATCTAAGAAACCATTGCACAGTCCAAGGTATTGAAGATTGACATCTATATTTCTGTGCATTTATAGATTTATACCTTATATTTAGGTTTTTTATCATTTTGAGTTAATTTTTATATTTGGTGTGAGATAAGGGTCCAACTTCATTATTTTGCATGTGCCTATCCAGTTGTCCCTTTACCATTTGTTGAGAAGACTGTTCTTTGCCCATTGAATCGCCTTGGCACCCTGTGGAAAATCCATTGACCATAAATGTGAGGGAGTTTTGTGGACTGTGAGTTCTTTCTTACTGATCTGTCTATTCTTATGGCAGTGTCACTGTCTTGATTACTATAGTTTCTAGTAAATTTTGAAATCAGGAAGTGTGAGTTTTCTAGACCTGTGTGTGTGGGGGCGGGTGGATGTGTGTGTGTGTGTGTGTGTGTGTGTGTGTGTGTGTGTGTGTGTGGTTGTTCCAGTGTTTACAACATCACATACCACAATTACGTTAAAACAATAATCATTTCACATATAGGTTAATTGCTTTGTCTTGCAACAGTTTAACTTCATTTCCTTCTATTTATTCTGCTTTTATCATACATGTTGCTTAGCTGTATGTTATAAACTTCACAGTACATTATTATTTCTTAGATTTTAAACAGTTGAGTATGTTAAGTGACTTTGAGGATTAACGATATCAATAAACAGCACATATTTTAAGTTTAAATTTGATATTTTGACTTACATGTAAACCTGTGAAACCGTCATCACAATCAGTACAGTTAATGGATCAATTACCCTCAAATGTTTCTCCTTAAAATTTTTTAAATTTTAATTCATTTGTTTAAAAAATGTATATATTTATTTGAGAGACAGAAAGAGAGAAAGCGTGCACAAGCGGGAGAGTAACAGAGAGACAGAGGGAGACACAGAATCCAAAGCAGGTTCCAGGCTCCAAGCTGTCAACACAGAGCCCAACGCAGGGCTTGAACCCACGAGCCATAAGATCACGACCTGAGCCAAAGTGGGATGCTCAACTGACTGAGTCTCTTATAGGCACCCCTATAATTTTTTTAATTCCAATATAATTAACATAGATTATATTAGTTTCAGGTGTATAATATAGTAATTCAACAATTCTGTACATTACTGAGTGATCATTATGATAAGCATACTCTTAATTCCTTTCATGTATTTCACCCATCCTGCCTCTGGTAAGTATCTGTTCTCCATACAGCTTTGTCTGTTTGGGGTCTTTTGTAGTTCCATACAAATTTTAAGATTATTTGTTTTCGTTTTGTGAAAAATGCTACTGGTATTTTGATAGGGATTGCATTAGATCTGTAGATTGCTTTGGATAGTATGGACATTTTAACAGTATTCTCTTAATCCATGAGCATGGAATATCTTTCTGTTTGGTGTTGTCTTCAATTTCTTTCATCAGTGTTTTGTAGTTTTCAGAGTACACATCTTTCACCTCCTTGTTTAACTTTATTTCTAGGTATTTTATTATTTTTGGTGCAATTGTAAATGGAATTGTTTTCTTAATTTTTCTTTCTGCTACTTCGTTATTAGTGTATAGAAATGCAACAGATTTATTTCTCTTTTTTTAATGTTTACTTATTTTGTGGGAGAGAGACACAGTGTGAGCAGGGGAGGGGCAGAGAGAGGAAGCCACAGAATCCAAAGTAGTCTCCAGGCTCTGAGCTGTCAGCACAGAGCCTGATGTGGGGCTCGAACTCCTGAACCATGAGATCATAACCTGAGCTAAAGTCAGATGCTTAACCGACTGAGCCACCCAGCGCCCCAGCAACAGATTTCTTTACATTAATTTTGTATCCTGTGATCTTACTGAATTCATTTATCAGATTCTAGTGGTTTCTTCGTGTAGTCTTTAGGGTTTTTTTTTTTTTATATATAGTATCATGTCATCTTGCAAATAATGAAAGTTTTAATTCTTCCTTATCAATTTGGATGTGTTTTATTTTTTTCTTGTTTGATTGCTGTGCCTGGGACTTCTAGTACTTTGATGAATAAAAATGGTTAGGGGGACATCCCTGTCTTGTTCCTGATCTTAGGGGAAAAACTGTCCGTTTTTGAAAGTCACCATTGAGGGTGATGTTAGCTGTGTGTTTTTCCTGTATGGCCATTGTTATTTTGAGGTATGCTCCCCCTAAACCTGCTTTGCAGAGGATTTTTTAACTTATTTTTATTTCTTTTTTAAAATGTTTATTTTGAGCAAGAGAGTGGCCGTGAGTGAGGGAGGGGCAGAGAGAGAAGACTGTCAGTGCAGAGTCTGACACGGGGCTTGATCTCTACTCTGTGAGATCATGACCTGAGCTAAAATCAAGAGTCAGACACTTAACTGGCTGAGCCACTCAAGCACCCCTGCAGACTTTTATCATGAATGGATATTGTACTTTGTAAAATGCCTTTTCTGGATCTATTGAAATGATCATATGGTTTTTATCCTTTCTCTTGTTGATGCACCCCAAAACTTTCCTTGTGATCCTTTGTAATGTTCTCTTGTACTCTCTCCCCTTCCCATCCCTGGGCAACTGCTCATCTGATTTCTGTCACTATACATTAATTTACATTTTTGAGTATTGTACATAAATGGAATGATAATATATGTACTCTTTTTGACTCTGGTTTCTTTCACTCAGCACAATTATTTTGAGAGTCATCCATATTAATGTAAAAATAGTTATTTTATATTGCCAAGTAGTATTCAGTTTTATAATTATATTACAGTTTGTTTACCCATTTATCTGCTGATGGATATTTGGACTATTTCTGGTTTCTAGTTAAAATAAAGCTGCTCTGAGAATTTGTGTACAAATCTTTGGGCACATGCTTTTACTTCTCATCAATAAATACCTTTGAGTGTATGGTTGATATACATTTAACTTTTAAGAATATCTCATATTGTTTTCCAAAATGATTGAACCACATTTTATTCCTACTAGCAATATTTGAAAGTTTCAGTTGCTCCTCATACTTAACCAATGCTTGGTATGGCCAGTTTTCGTAAATTTTAGGCCTTTTAGCAGTGTGTAGGGGTGCCTCAGTGTGGTTTTAATTTATATTTCTCTAGTGACAGATGATGTTGAGTATTTTTTCATGTACTTATTTGTCATTTGTTTATCTTCCTTGGTGTACTTTTAAAATCTTTTGCCCATCTTTTATTGGATTGTTGCCGTCTTCTTAGTGAGTTTGAGAGTTATTTCTGTTTTCTGGATGCAAGTCCATTATCAGCTACGAGATTTACACATTCTCCCGCGACCCCCACCCCTAGTAAGTCGCTTCCTTTTTCATTCTCTTAACCATATCTTTTATAGAGGAGAAGTTGCTAGTATTGATGAATTCCAATTCATGAGTATTTTAGTTTACAGATCATGTTTTTGGTGTCTAAGAAATTTTGCCTAACCCACATTCTTCTATGTATTTTTTTAGACTTCTTATAGTTTTAGGCTTTTTCATGTAGGTCTGTGATCCATTTTAAAGTAATTTTTGTATATGGCAACAAGGTATGGATGAAAGTTTATTTTTTTGTGTATAGATAGCCATTTGCATCATCATTTGTTGAAAAATCTTGTTTCTCTATATGGAATTGCCTTAGCAATCTCAGTTGACCATGTATATGGTGCGTTTCCAACTGTGTTCTATTTTATTAATCTCTTTGTCCATCATGGTAACAGTACCACCCTGTCTTGATTATCTGACATCAATAATATAAAGCTATAGTGATGTAAATCCTCTAATTATATTATCATTTTTCAAACTTAATTTGATTTTTCAAGGTCCTTTGCATTATGAATTTTACAACCACCCTGTTATTTTCAGCATAAAAGCCTTCTGGGTTTTTGATAGAGATTATATTGGCTTTATCGATCAATTGGGGAGAATTGACATCTTAACAATATTGAGTCTTCTGGCCCATGAGCACTTAGCTCTTCTGTTTAGCTGGAAATAATTTAATTTCTCATTATTTTATAGTTTTCAATATCTAGGTTTTCCACATCTTTTATCAGAGTTACTTCTAAGCATTTCATTTTTTAATGCTATTATAAATAGTATTTCATTTTGAAATGATCAGTATATGTGGGACGCCTGGGTGGCTCAGTTAGTTAAGCACCCAACTCTTGGTTTTGGCTCTGGTCATGATCTCAGTTTGTGTGCTGCGTTGACAGCAAGGGCCTGCTTGTGATTCTCTCTCCCCTTCTCTCTCTGCTCCTCCCCTCCTCGCCTTCTCTCAAAATAAATGAACTTAAAAACATTTTTAAAGTTTATTTACTTATTTATCTTTATTAATGTTTAATTTTGAGAGAGACAGAGACAGAGCATGAATGGGGGAGGGACAAAGAATGAGAGAGACACAGAATCTGAAGAAGGCTCCAGACTCTGAGCTGTCAGCACAGAGCCCGAAGTGGGGCTTGAATTCACAGACCATGAGATCATGACCTGAGCTGAAGTCGAATGCTTTACTGACTGGACTACCCAGGCACCTGAAAATAAACTTAAAACAAAAACTTGAAATTTTTTTTCAGTATATGACTTTTCATTGCTAGTTTATAAAGATGTATTTCATTTATAATTTTTTTAAAATCTTGAAACCTTGATAAATGTATTTAGTTCTAGTAGCATTTTTGCAGATACTATAGAATTTCTAATTAGGCAATCGTGTCATGCGTGAACAAAGGGTGTTACAACTTGGGTTTCAAACAGGATGCCTCATTTCTTATTCTTGCTTTATTGTACTGGCTAGAACCTTTAATACAGTGTTGACTGGAAGGGGTGAGAGTAAACATTCTTGCCTTGTTTTTCACTATAGAGGGGAAAGTATTCAGTCTTCCATCAATAACTATGATTTTAGCCCTGGAATTTTCATAGATGTCATTTATTAAATTGAGGAGGTTCCCTTCTATTCATATTTGCCTGAGTGTTCTTATCAGTAGTGAATTTTGGATTTTGTTCAATGTTTTCTTTGAATCTATTGATATAATCGTATGATTTCCCTTTTTGGCTTATAATATGGTGAGTTACATTGGGTAATTAAAACTTTTTAAACCAGTATTGCCTTCCTAGTAGAAAATTCACTTGGTCATTATATATTACCTGTTTTGTATGTTGAATTTAATTTTCAAAAACTTTCATTTTTTTAATGTTTTTTGGGGGCGAGAATGAGAGAGACAAAGCATGAGCCAGGGAGGGGCAGAGAGAGAAGGGGAGAGAGATTCAGAAGCAGGCTCCAGGCTCTGAGCTGTCAGCACAGAGCCCGATGCAGGGCTCAAACTCACAAACCGTGAGATCATGACCTGAGCTGAAGTTGAACGCTTGACCGACTGAGCCACCCAGGCGCCCCTTCAAAAACTTTAAAAAGAATTTAACCAAAAAAATTTTTACATCTTTGTTCTTGGTCTGTGATTTTATTTTCTTATAATGTCTTTGCCTGGTTTTGGTAACAGAGTAATGCTGGCCTCATAGAATGAGTTGGGGGGACATAGCTCCCTGTTCTATATTCTGGAATAATTTGTATGGAATAGGTATTATTTCTTTCTTATATGTTTGTTAGAATTCACCAGTGAAGTCCTTTGAGTTTTGGGTTTTTTTATAGTACAGTGTTTAAGTAAATGTTAGATTTATCTAATAGATGGAGGGCTATTTATGTTCTCTGTTTCTCTTGACTGTGTTTTGGTAGTTTGTATTTTTCAAACAACTTGTTTAGTTTATCTGTTGTCAAAGTTATAAAATTTATTGGTATAAAGTTTTTGATAATATTCCTATATAACAATCTTTATATGTCTTATGATGCCACTTCTCTTATTCCTGTTATTGGGAGTCTGATTCTTCCATTTTTCTTTTGGCTTGAGGTTTTTTCAGTTGTATTGATCTTCTAAGAAACTGCTTTTTCTCCCTCACTGTTTCTGTTTTCTGTTGCATTGATACCCATTGTCATCTGTGTTACTTTCTTGTTCTGCTTTCATTTGATTTTAGTTATACTTATTAAAAAATATTCTTAAAGAGAAAGTAAGGTGATTGATAGGAGGTCTTTCTTACTTTCTAAATCAGGCTGTTAGTGCTATAATTTACCTCACATAACATAATTTGCATCCCACACATTCTGAAATGTGTTTTTACTTTTATTCAGGTCAAAATATGTTCTTATTTCCTTTTTGATTTCTTCTTTATTCTGTGGATTATTTTGAAGTCATGTAGTTTTTGAAAGTTTGGAGATGTTTCCATATATTTTGTTACTTGTGGCTTAATTCCATTGTGGCCAGAGGACATACTTTGTGTGACTTGAATCCTTTTACATTTATTACAATTTATTTCATGACCCATGAAATAAGTTTTGTAAAATGTTTTCTTTTGGTAAAAGTTTCTTATACATTTGAATATATATTTTGCTGTTGTTCATTGGAGTGTTTTGTAAATGTCATGTCAAGTTGGTTTATAGTATTAGTTCAGTTTCCTATGTTCTTAGTCATTTTATTTTTACTTGTTCTATCAATTATTGAGACTTACAGTTAATCCCCAATAACTTTGAATTTATGATTTTGAATTTTCCCTTGTTCATTTCTTCATACTTTTAAGAAGTTCTCTTTTTAGGTGTATAAACAATTAGGATTGTTATTAAATATAGATGAATTGATAACCTTTATTGTTATGAAAGGACTCCTTTTAATTCTTATGATAATCCTTGCTATAAAATTCACTTTGATATTAATATAACCAGTCTAGCTTCTTTTATGTAATAATTTTTTAAAGATGTATTTATTTGAGAGAGAGAGAGAGAGAGAGCACATGAAGGGGAGGGGCAGAGAGAGAGGGAGGGAGAGAGAGAGAGACTGGCAGACAGAAGATCCAAAGCAGGCTCCATCCTTTGAGTGCAGAGCCAGACACAGGGCTCAAACTCACAAAGCCACCATGAGATCATGACCTGAGCCGAAATCCAGAGTCAACCGCTTAACTGACAGCCACCCAGGTGCCCCTGGAGGACTTACTTTTAACATTTCTTTTAATGCTTGTCTGCTTATGGTAAATGAATATTTTCAGCTTTTGTGTGTCTGACATTTTTATTTTACCTTTTTTCTTAAGATATTTTTCTGATTATAAAATGCTCTGTTAAAGATGTTATTCATGGTCTTCTGGCTTGTATTGTATCTGAGATATCCTTTATTGCCTTTTTTTCCCCTTCTTTGTCTGGATATAAGGTGTCTTTTTTTCCTTCTGGCTGCTTTTAGTATTCTTTTTGTCTCTATCACTGATTTTACGCTGTTCACTTTTGAGCTGTCTGGAGTCTGTGTGTGTGTGTGTGTGTGTGTGTGCATGCGTGCGCCTGGGGGTTATTTTTAGCTTCTTGGAACCTTGGGTTTATAGTTTTTATCATATTTGGGAAATTTTTGCTATTATTTTCTCAAGATATTTTCCTGTACTCTCTCTTCCCCCTTTCTCCTTCTCTTCTAGGACTCCAATTAAATATATATTTGGCCTCTTGAAGTTGTTCCATAGCTCATGAATGCACTGTTCATTTTTTTCAATCTTTTATCTTTTGTTATTTCATATATGTGTAGTTTCTATTTTAAATCTTCAGTTTCAGTAATCCTTTGTTCTGTAGTGTCTAATCTGCTGTTAATCCCATTTAACATTTTTTAAAAATCTCAGATATTATGGCTTTCATGTCTATAGATTTGATGATTCTATGTTTGTTTATTTGTCAAGTGTTTATTTATTAAGTTCTTACTCTCTCCCAGGTAGCATATTTGACAATGTACTTTTTTATTGCTAATATAGACACTTGTAGTTAGAAAGCTGAGGGTAAAAGAATGATTGCAGAGGCCGAAAAGATACTGGAGATGATGACATAAAAAGAAGATTTTCTTTTGAAATAGTGTCTGTAAAAGGGAGCAGAGAAATGTGATGGTCCCAGAAAGGGTATAGTGATGTTGTCAGGTGAGTATTTTTAAGATAAGAATTTTATATATAAAATCTGCATTGATCATAATGTTTCAGTAAAAAAGGAAAAAAATGATACATGGGAAAGACAGAGGGTAACCTTAGGAAATCTCCACAAGAGAGGTTGAGATTTAGTGTCCTGATAGAGGATATTGGCTTTAGAATAGAGCATAATTAGGTCTTTCTTTGTCATAGGAAGGGAAGGCAGATTAGATGGATGTCATTGGAGATAGACAGGTTGGTAGATTTTCCAGTGATAGTTTGCAGCGTACTAAGGCAGCACATATTTACTGTCTGTAATATCTCCTGGCAGTATTGTAGGTACTTGAGACATATAGCATTGAATTTTTTAAGTTTATTTTATTGAAAGAGAGAGCACATGGGCTGGGAAGAGCCAGAGAGAGGATCTCTAGCAGGCTCTGCTCTGTCAGCACGGAGCTGGACAAGGGGCTCAAACTCACAAACCATGAGATCGTGACCTGAGCCAAAATCAAGAGTTGGACACTCAACTATTGAGCCACCCAGGGGTCCCTAGCATTGAATCATTTAGATGTTACCCTTGTTAACAAACACAATTAGAATAGTATATGCCAATGCCTAGAATAGTTCCTGGCACAGATAGCTGTTCAGTAAATGTTTGTTTACTGAATTTGGATATAAATACTCAGGTAATGTGTTTGAAATACTTCGGTTAGCTGCTTAGTGGTCATTGCTTTGGTTGAGTTGCTTTTACAAGTCAGGTTTTGCTTTTTTATAGTTTATCTCACTCTCTGAATTTTCAGTGAATACACCTTTATATACACCTTTAATAACTGTGTGTGTTAACCATATGAATTAGGTCCACTCAGAGGACATAAAGGGAGAAAGTTTTGATATTTATGGAATTTGGGGATGGCTTCCTAAGGATGATGACACCAACTAGGCTTAGAAGGAGAAGTATAAGGGTGCCAGAAGCATGGAAAAGTAAGGGGCACCCAAGAGGGAGGATTTCACACTCATTGACAGATCTGAAAGAGCGGTTCACATGTGGCTAGTGGTGGAGGAGAATTTGAGTTTAGGAATATATTTGGAGAGCTGACTTATTAAATTCATATCATTCACTTAAACATCCCTGATCTGTCCCATTTTAAAACAGCACAACAGGGGCGCCTGGGTGGCTCAGTCGGTTAAGCCTACGACTTCAGCTCAGGTCAGATCTCACGTTCGTGGGTTTGAGCCCCGCGTCAGGCTCTGTGCTGACGGCTCGGAACCTGGAGCCTGCTTCCGGTTCTGTGTCTCCTTCTCTCTCTGTCCCTTCCCCTCTCATGCTCTGTCTCTCTCTCTGTATCAAAAATAAATAAAAAGCATTAAAAAATTAAAAAAAAAAAGTCTAAAAAAAAAACCAGCACAACAAATAAACCCCTCTATTCTATGCTATTCTCCAGCCAGGCCTCCTCTTCAGAGTTAAACTTACTAAAGAGTAGTTCATACATGCTGTCTGTATTCTTTTCTTCACTTACTCCTCAGCCTAGTCTGATCTTGCTTTTACACCTGGTTCCCTCACCAGAACCATTTTTATTATGACCATTAGTGGCCCATTTTGTAAGTCCCGTAATGTTCCTTATTTTTTTTTTGTTTTCATCAGGCTTCTTGTGAGCATTAAATATTGTTTTAACCTATTTCTTCCTTGTCTCCCACTGTACATTGCTAGTCCAGAGTTACTTTGCTTCTCTGGCTTCTCCTTTTTCTCCTTTATCTTTGCCTCTGCCATTAAGTTTCTCAGGCATTGTGCCTGATGCTACACGAGAATACAAAAGGAGAAATATGTTTTCCCTTAGGCTGTTCAACATTCAGTTGTGAAAATGAAATAATGAAAAGAATGAGAAAGATTACATGTTAGTATTTAAGTGGATGCACAGTTACGCACTGTATGCTTAGACCTAAATTGTCTCCTCTTTGTACTCTGTTCCTTTCTATGTTGGTGTTCCATAAAATTTTATCTTCAGGACGATTTTTATCTTAATTCAGACTGTATTTGAATTCCAGATACATACATCCAGCTACATACTTGACAGTTGTTAGACGCTGAGTTTCAGGGGCCTTTGAGACATCTTCCAGGGAGAACTGATTCTCCCTGCTAGTTCCCGACCAAAAGGAAAAGAAGAAAACAAGCATGATCCTCTTTCCCGTTGGAATTATGTTCGACACTTCCCTCTCTGTCACACCCTATAAATTATCACCGAGTCCTAATGATCTACCTCCTTTAATGTATTTTACTTCCATTTATTTTTCTCCATCTTTATTCTTGCCACTGTGGTAAGTCAGTGGTCTTCAGAGTAAAAAGCATATGCTCCAACATCATGTGTATTGGAGACTAGGGCTTGGGGAGAAGGGCACGAACATTTTGTAGTTGTTTCTTCATTGTAAAATTCTCTGTTTTTAAATCTCGAGGAACAAGAACAAAGTAGTATTGCTTCTCTTGCTCTGAATGGCAGTAGGGCATATTTTATTTCTGAGGTATTCCAAGAGAAGTTTAGGTCTTCTCACTGTGGAGAAGTTGATAGGCTTGCTCTCATTCATTTGCTCTTACTGGCTCTAATATATTACAGTTTTAAATATGCTTGGTTAAGATGATTTACACAGTATGTTAACTGGTTTTAGTTCAACAAATCTTCACTAATGCACAAGTGGCTTAAAAAATATACCTGCAGTGAAACTGCTGAGTGAAAATAACACTGAAATGCATTTCTGAGCAAATGAGAACATGACAGAGCTGAGGTTTGTCGTCTTCTGGTGTGAGCTTTTTATCTGCCACTGTACAAAGTAGAAACAAAAATGCCATAAGCAGAAAAGAAGAAAACATCCAGATTATCAATAGTAGGTTGAATATATGTTTATGTCATTAACCTTGCTTTTTAGTGTATAATGTACCTTGAGATAGTCACTAATGAAATGATGAAAGCATCATGATTCATACTCACTGGTGTTTTGAGTTGTGTTGATAATTCAATTCAGTCCTTAAACATTCAGATTTAGTAAAATTGTATTAAAAACCGATTTTGTGGTTTCTTCCAGTGTTCTATATCTTTATCCAAAACCTTGGTCTTTCTGCTCTAGTGAAAAATGACTGAAATCCAGTAAAGAGCAAACATAAGAAAAGGCACTTCTTTGTCAGGAAACACTGTTGAGACAGGTTTAGAAAGCAAAGCTGAAGATTTAAGAAACAAATATTAGAATAAATCATTCAGTGTGCAAAGTTAGCTCTTTCGAGATGGATGAAAGTGCCTGTGCTCCTAGTCCTCTTGTTGGTAGATTCTTTTCCAGTTGTTATAAACTAGTTGAAGAGCTACTTTTTTGTGCATCAAAGAAAGATTTAACAGAGACAGTATAAATCCTAAAGTATAGTGTAAATAATTTAGCTCCCTCCCCCCTCCTTTTTCCGCGGAGTACATAGTACTCCCGAATCTTGTACACTAACACAGAGTTTGTATCTTTTGAACTAACAAAAAAAATTCACTGGTTGTTTCATGACATTAGTTACATCACGTAAAAATTAGTTATACCCTCTCCCCCGGCCTCCTTCCTCAAGCTGCATCCCTCCCTCCTGCATGTCCCCAGTTAAAAATTATTTATTTATTTATTTATTTATTTATTTTTGAGAGACAGAGACAGAGCACAAGTGGGGGAGGGGCAGAGAGAGAGAATGAGACACAGAATCCAAAGTAGGCTCCATGCTCTGAGCTGTCAGCATAGAGCCGGATGCTGGGCTCGAATTCACAAACCGTGAGATCATGACCTGAGGCTGAAGTCGGATGGCCAACCAACTAAGCCATCCAGGCGCCCCTCAAATTTTACTAAACAGATGTGGTTGGATATGTATTAAATGTTCTTTAATATAATCTATAAAGTCTGCATGCTATATGATCTAGGTTTTCTGGTCTTGGGTCTCATTTCTCACTACTCTTCTGTACTTTTTCCTCTCATGGGTTGCCTTTAAGTCCTTTACACTAGCCATGCTCTCTGTCTTTTCTGGCCTTTACACATGATGTTCTCTCTACTCTGAACTCTTACCTCTCCTAGTTTACTTTCTTCCTACAATTCAGATCAACCTAAATGGTACTTGCTCTTGGAAGCCTTTATTCATTTTTCTGGCTAGATCTGTCTCTCTCTCTCTTTCTCTCTCTCTCTCCCTCTCCTTTTCTCTCACAAACTCACATGCTCACACACACAATTATAAGTTCCTATATGATACTGTGTGTTATTTACCTTTCATTGCACTTCTTACGATTGCCATTTTACCTTTATTTGCATGAATAGTTGCAGAGATAGTCATTAACATTGTTCAGAAGAGTGTTACGCTCCATGAGGACAAGGCCTTTATGTGGTTTTTTTTTCACTTTGTTTTTCCAGTACTTAGATATACTAATGGTTACCATGTCAAAGAGTTTGCGTTTCATCCCTAGGAAAAACAAAGAGCCATTGAAGGCTCTATGAAAAAAAGTAGTGACGACTCATACTGGAATTTGAGCTTTAGAAAGGTTAACTGGAGACTATAGTTGAATGAAGGAGAATGATTAGAGCTAGAAAGTTCCATTAAATGCCATTTTTAGATGAAAAAAGGTGAGGACGTGAAGTCTTTGCTGCGTAGATGAAGGTGAGATGGTGTGCATTTAGTGGGGACGGAATCCACTAGACTTTGAAGACCAGTAGACTGACTATTGTCAGAGGTGTGAGGAAAAGGAGTTAGACATTACTTAAAGGTTTGGGCTGTTGACATTTAGGTTCTTTATCAGGTAAATGAGTATAAGATAATTGGCAATTCAAAGGGGAGGAGGATTATTTGTATCTTCAACATAAGTCACAGGAGTGACCTTAGTCACTGCTCTACTGACAGGTTTTTTAGTAGCTTTATTGAAATATAATCCACATGCCACGTCTTTCACCCATTTAAAGTATAGAACTAAATGGTTTTGAGTATATTTACAAACATGTGCAACCATCATAACAGTGAATTTTAGAGCATTTTGATTATCTCAAAAAGAAACTCCCTGTTCTTTATCAATTACCCACTTTCCTCTGTCTCCTTCCCAGCCCTGTGAAACCACTAATTTACTCTCTGTCTCTATAGATTTCCTTTTTCTGAACATTTTATGTTAATGGAATCATACCATATGTGCTCTTTTGCAGGATTCTTTAACTTAGGATAATGTTTTCAAGGTTTAGGATAAAGTTTTCAAGGTTCTTCCAAGTTATAGAGTGCATCAGTTCCTCATTTCTATTTGTGGCCTTTGTAGGGTTATATATCACATTTTACTTATAAATTCATCAGCTGATGAACATTTGAGTTGCTTTGAGCTTTGGGCTTTTGTAAATAATGCTGCTATAAACGTTTGTGTACAAGTTTCTGTGTGGACATAATGTTTCTTTTCACTTGGTTATATACCTTGGAGTAGACTTGCAAGGTCAAATGGTAACTGTATGCTTAATTATTTGAGGAACTGCCAGAATGTTTTCCAGAGCTAGCTGCACTGGTTTACATTCCTCCTAGGCTTTCATTTTTCTCTGCATCCTTGTCAATACTTGCTGTTACCTGTTTTTGATTCTAGTCATCCTAGTAGTGTGAAGTATTATCTCATTGTGGGTTTGCTTTGTGTTTTCCTTATGACAAATGATGTCAAACAGCATCTTTTCATGTGCTTTTCGACCATTTGTATGTGATTATGGACCATTTTTATATCTTCCTTGTAGAAATGTCTCTTCATTTGCTTTGCACATTTTTTCACTGGGCTGTCTTTTTATCATTGAGTTGTAAGAGCTCTTTATATATTGTAGATAGCAGTCCTTATCAGATACATAATTGGCAGATATTTTCTCCCATTCTGTGGGTTGTCTTTTCACTTTCTTGATGTTGTCAAGTACAAAAGTTCTTAATTTTGCTTAAGTCCAATTTATCTATTTGTTTCTTTTGTGTTTTTGATGTTTTTGGTGTCATATATAAGAGTTCTTTCCCAAATCCAAGGTCATTAAGATTTGGCTCTACATTTTCTAAGAGTTTTGTAGTTTTAGCTCTTATATTTAGGTCTTTGATCCATTTTGAGTTTTTTTGTTTTTGTTTTGTTTTGTTTTTGGCTGAGGTAAGCATCCAACTTTATTCTTTTACTTATGGCTTGTCCATTGTCCTAACACCATTTTTTAGAAAGACTATTGTTTCCTTTATGGTTGGTCTTGGAACACTTGTTGAAAATCAGTTGACCATAGAGGTAGGTTCACAGTAGTGTTGTTTTTTCTTTTTTTTTTTAACTGCAAAACTGTATTTTAGCATTCAGACTATGTGGATTTCCCTTTCACAGGTGATACTGCATTATAGTAAGATTGTGCTCATTTTTAAGTGGGCTTTTAGAATGTTTGTGTAATTTTAATACTATGTTTTGTACCAAAGACTTAATCTAGAAAAATGCACAATTTCCACATCTAAAACAGGTTTTCTGATTATGAAAGTTGAGTTTGGAAAGGCGTGTTTCTTTCATGGACCGTGGTGACATTTTGGCTTCCTTTTTTACTGGTCCTTTCTGAGTGCCAGATATTGTACTAATATTTTAGGCTTACAAAGTGGTATATGACAGTGTTTTCCTCAAGTTGCTAATTGTTTGTAAAATATTGGGAGTGGGAAAAGGAAGGGTATAAAATGACATGTGAATGACCATGTTAAGTTTCTAGTTTATTAAAGTGGTATCTTTTCTCTATGTCGATTGTACAGCTGTTTTCACCCTCGTATAGGTTTTTAGTATTACTTTTTCTTTAATTAACATTTTCTTAAGACCAAGAATCTTAAATTGAAATCATTTGCTTTCCCAAAGCTTTAAATTAGGATATGAGTACTATGAATGCTGCTGAAGAGAAATGAATACATAGACTATTAGGTAACTTGATGCTTTTTGTATTCAGCTCTGGGAAAGTTCATTACTGACCACAATTGCTGAGGCTGATCAGATGGGATCATTAAATTCTTTCAGTGCTTTTTCTTTATACATTCTTAGGAACTCAACAGGATCTTTCACTGAGTAAACTGGAATTGATTAGTTTAATTTAAAGTACTTTTCACTAATGAACCCTTCTCTTAATATCACTATATAATTTTATGTCCCTTTTTCTTAGGAATCTCAGCAGTCCAATTTTGGCCCTGGAGAACAAAGTGAGTATTTCTTTTCTTCTTAGTTTTCAAGTTAAGCTGTTGATTGAGCATTCATTTCTCATGTAACATCTTATGTTGCTTTTATAATTTCTTCACATGTGTTATCCCCGTTTTTATTATCTGATAATTTGTAATGAATTAAACTGAATCTTGATATATTTAAAAAGTGAAAAATTACAGGGGCGCCTGGATTGCGGAGCCTTTGAACACCTGATTCTTGATTTCTGCTCCAGTCATTATCTCACAGTTCGTGGGATCGAGCCCCACTTTGGGCTGTGCGCTGACAGCGTGGATCCTGCTTGGCCTTCTGTCTCTCCTCTCTCTGCTCCTCCCCCTCAAAATAAACAAACATTTTTAAAAATGAAGAATTATAGATCATTGGAGGTCAAATTAACTATTTTTATTAAGTATTTCTTGAAGTAATAGTTAAAGTTCATGAATTCAGTTTGATGGACACCTCATAAACCCAAGACCATTCTTTTCTCTTTCTGTATCTGTCATGAAGATAGTTGATTCTGTGAGTTACATTTTATGCAAGGGAAGGGGTCATTGTTACTTACTGTATCTCTTCTCTTCCTGTGTCTTTATTTATTCTTCCTGGGTCTTTAGGTTTGGGAGGAAAATCTTCTATTACAGAACCCCCTCTACCTCCTATCGTTTTGCGTCTGAGAAGATTGAGGGGATGATAGCCTTAGGGAATTTAAGTGTGATCCCAAGAGATGATGGCTATGTGAATTGATGGTGGTAAGGCCAGAACCTGGTAAATGTCTGGGCTTCCTCATATGGTTCTGTAACAAAATAAATGGTCTTGCCAAGAACAAAATCTTTAATAAGATAGATTTACATTGGTAATCAGTTTCGGGATATAAAAATGTGGAACTTTCTGATCCTTAGTTTGTTGTCTTTAGAAGTCTTAAAGCAAAGAGAGAGAATAAAGGAGAATATTCCTTTTTAATGTTAACAAACTTTATTTTTATATCCATTTCTTGGTTTTACCTTAAACTGTAGTTATAGGAATCTTTATCATTATACTTAAAGATGTGTAAAAAATAGATGTAGGCCAGGAAGTTTATTTTCTCTCTCAACATCTTTTCAGAATGTCTCCTCCTTACTTCTGCCCTCCTCCCCCTATAACTAAGTATTGGCAAATGGGATCAGAAGTTGTACATACTCTTTATTACCTGTGTTTTTCATTTAACTTATTGTAGAGCTGTGTCTACATCAGTATGAATTCTTGTTCATTCTTTTAACATTTTCTTAACATTAGCTCATTCTTTTTAATATTAAAATTGTGTATATTTTATGAGCATGCCATCATTTATTTAACTAGTCCCCTCTTGATAAGACATTTGCTTCCCTTTTTTTTGCTGTTACAAAACATACTATGATAAGCGTGTGTGTGTGTTTCCAGATATACCTGTAAGGTAAATTTTTTTTCATTATACTTGCTACGAAAGTGGATATGTGCATTTATAGTATCCGTAAAGATAATATTGTCAGATTGCCTGCCAAAAAGATTGTATGGGTTTATAGTTGGACAAGCAGCATTGGAACATCCCTGTTTTCACCAGTATCTTGTATTATTGGACTCTGTAGAGTGTTGCCAGTTTGGTGGAGGAAGAATTCTATCTCGTTTTGATTTACATTTCTTTGAGAGTATATTGATGCATATTTTACAACCTAAATAGCCATACTTGTAGTTGCTAATTTCTGCATTCTCTTTGTTCTAGAAAGATACAATCCTTCTTCTAAAACTTCAAATGGACACCAGTCAAAATCGTAAGTTTATTTCTTAAAAAGTTTATCTGTTTCGCTTAAAGCCTATCCGTAGTGTCTACATATCAGAACAACACTTAGAAATGTGTACTTAATCTTTTAAGGAAGGGGCCTGCAAATGTTTATGTAAAGGGCCAGATAGTGAAATATTTGAGGCTTTAGGGGCTAGGTGGTTTTCGTCCCACCTGACCAGCTCTGCCGTTGTAGCATGAAAGCAAATTGTGGTTGTGTCCCAATAAAATATTGTTACAAAACTAGTAGTAGTCTGTATTTGACTTGAGGGCCGTAGTACGCATATACCTCCTCTAAGATTACAGATTTTTCTTAAAGCCCTCCATTTAACCTCTAAATGTAGAATATTAAATCAGCATAGTTTGTACTCTCTTTGTTTTCCTACTTCTTTAGGTAGAACCATGAATATATATCAAAATGTAATTAGGCTAGTATATTGGATGATAATAAAGCTCAGCTTCAAGAGTGAACCCCTGAATTTCGGAGACCACAAGTTAACTCCATGATTAAAACAAAATTCTAAGGAAACTGTGACCACAGTGCTAGCTTTCTAAACTACAACCCACAGTCTTGATAACCTCAGCCTCTTCAGCTGAACATAGGGAGAGCTGAATGAGAAGGAAAGGCAACAAGTCCTCCTTGCTGTTACAAATTCAAATTATATTCAGATTTATCATACTTATTTATATGGAAAGAACTGATATGAGCCTACCATATATGAGTGTATCACTTGTTGCCAAGGGGGTAAAAGCATGCAGGACCTTGTGCAGTCTGGTGAAAGCTTTGACATATCCACGTGTGAACAGGTTCATTGAGCTGCCATTATTAAATCATAAGGGCTGATAGAGTTCAGAGTAAGCACATTTCCTTACAGGGTATCAGTCACAGAGATGCACCAAGCCCTTGTCCAAAAGAAAACTCTTTTCTGTCCCACTTAACTGGGCCAGGCTTAGAAAATTTTTCATAATTCTGTAATTATCTTGGTTACTTTGTTTCAAAGTGGTCTTTTATGTGATAATCTGAATTTGGGGTCAGATTTAGAAACTCAGATTAAAGCTTTTGAGGGGAAAGTACTAGCAGTTACTGGAGTGAAAGAAGATTGCCTTACCACTGGAGAGTGTCATGAAGTTTTAAGAAGGTAATGGAACTACTGGCAATGAGTAATCAAACAAGTTTCTAGTTGTAGTTTTCCCTAAGCTTTGTATTGATTTTCGCTCTCCTGTAAAAAGGCAAGAAGTGTTTTGTGGGTCATTACTCAGATTTTTTATTTTAATTTTGGTTTTCTGGCCTTAAAATTTTTTTAAATGTTTGTTTTTGAGAGAGAGAGACAGAAACAGAGTGTGGGTGGGGGAAGGGCAGAGAGAGAGGGAGATACAGAATCTGAAGCAGGCTCTGGGCTCTGAGTTGTCAGCATAGAAGTCTGATGCAGGGCTCGAACCCACAAATGCGAGATCATGACCTGAGCTGAAGTCATACACTTAACTGACTGAGCCACCCAGGCGTCCCTAGGCAATTTTAAATTTGTAATTTTCCTTTGAAAAGTGAATTTCAGAAACTTTAGTTCATGCTTTTTTAATTGATTTGAATTTTGATGAAGGAAGGTTTGGAACCTGGAGTTTATTTTTTAATTTCTACACAGTCATTCCTATTTTATAGCTAAGGTTTTTATCCCAAATTGTTACTTCTCCAGAGGGCAGCCCTCTTTCATAACAAGACATTTATGAACTAGCACTTTGACTTGTTGCTCTGGTTTTCACAATTACCCAGTTGTATGAATCTCTTCTGGAACATGAGGGACACTGAAAGAGAATTGCTGATATTTTCATTTTATCTTCGTTCATTTTAGGGCTTATATCTCTCTAGTGGACTGTTGGTATGAGTATGCTAGTTTGTTTTAATATGAATGAGTGTGTGTGTATGCAATTAGAGAAAAATAGAAGAAACAAGAAGTGAGTATAAGAAGTTGTAGAAAGTGGCTTATTTAATTAGAAGAGGAGGATACGAGCTTTTTTATGGAAAAGTGAGAGGTGGTAAAATTGTTAAATCCCTACTTTTCTCACTTTGTACTCTGGATGTGAACCACACCAGAGTAAAATTTACTGGTTCTTTGTTCTTCAATTAAATCTTCAGCTACCACAGTGATTACTTCTAGAATGATTAGTAAATTAGATTATTTCTTGAATGATTAGTAAATATTTAATACTTGGTGTGCCGTGATAAACTGTTCCAAAAATACTAATCCTTTCTGCCTTTCCCCTCTAGGATGTTAAAAGATGACTTAAAACTAAGTAGCAGTGAAGACAGTGATGGGGAGCAGGTGTGTCTACTACTTTATGAGCTTGCCAGTTTCATACACTGTGTGTTTTCATTGTATTTTATAAGAATTATGATTGAATGATACATTTATGAGCCACTTATTTTAAAGAAGTTCCTTAGTGCTTTCTGATGGTAGAATGTTGTTGTTTTCTGCTCTGTCTTTAAATCTCCATTTTTTAAATTAGCTTTTCTTTAATAGTTACTGTTGATCAGAGCTTACTCATAAATCATGAGCTTGTTGACAAGAACTATTAACAAAACTTTTCATCTTAGCCTGGTAGTTAGTTATTCTTTAGGTAAAAACCGTATGTCCTAAAATGTTAGGTAAACCTTGATGCATACATTAGAACTGCTAGTTTCCTATTAAGCAGATAGAGTGCCTAATACTGCTCACATTAACCAGATAGAGTGCTGTTTATTCATTCACAGACTTCCTCTCATGTTTTACTTTTAGGATTGTGATAAGACAATGCCAAGGAGTACACCAGGAAGGTATGTATCCTTTTATTTTGTTTTACTTGTAAACATCCGATTGCATTGTAGTGTTGTAATAATTAACCTTACAAAGTAAATATTACTGTGCTGGTGATTGTACAACCTTGTACATTAACTAAAAATCATCAAATTGTACACTTAACAAGGGTGGATTCTGTGGTATATAAGTTATACCTCAACAAAACTGTTTTTAAAAGGTAAATACAATTGGCTGAGCAGCATATTAGAAACTTTTTACTGAGTATTTGTTTAATTTATAAATAAAGTTCTGAATTCATAGAATTGTAATGATATAACCTAGTGAACATTTTAAATAAAGTTGGTTTCCAGATTTGGATGTTTTCCTGTTGTCACTGTGGGGGAAAAAACCAAACTTTGTCATCTATGTTTTTCTGTCTTTTAGTAACTCTGAACCTTCACACCATAATAGTGAAGGGGCAGATAACTCCAGGGATGATTCTAGCAGCCACAGTGGATCCGAAAGCAGCTCTGGATCGGACTCTGAGAGTGAAAGTAGTTCCAGTGACAGTGAGGCAAATGAGCCATCCCAGAGTGCATCTCCTGAGGTGAGAGGGAGGCAGGGTACCACCTTCCACAGCCCTCTCATGGCCCCTGTTGACGGCCATTTAAGACTTGATTTAAATCTGGGTGGCTAGA